>NC_046660.1:23105553-23122129 GCF_010883055.1 Belonocnema kinseyi
CAGCCCAGAACTGTCCTCATCTGACTCTTTCTTGTTTCCCCGAATGAAAAGAGAGCTCAAAGTACATCGGTTCGACTCCAGCGAGGCGGTTCCAGCGGCGACGACAAAGGCTCTCAACAGTATTCAGGAAATCGACTTCCAGAGAGCTTTTGATGATTGGCAGACGCGCCAAACTGAGTGTAAAAATTCAGGAGGAATGTATTTTGAATGTTATTGAGCAATTGTACCAAAACCTGCAATAAATTTTGGATTTTTGTAACCAGTCCCGATGCTTATTGAACGTACCCTGTAATACGGATCACATAAGGTAAATTTTTGTAGGATTGACATTTTTTTAATTGTATAGATATATTATAGTAGTATTGTATATTCACCAATGTAATTTAGGAAGATTGTCAATATGAAAATGAGAGTTGCAACTATCCCCATTTTTTTCAATTAGGATAAAGACTGATTAAGACGGTAATGAAGAATTTGGTTAACAGTCTGTCTAATTATTATTCTTATATTTTATCATATATAATGAAATTTAATTGAAATTACAATTACCAAATAATTTATATACAATGTTCTACATTCTTATGGTATAATAATCGTTACCTGATACATCACAGGCGTCAAGTTTCACTTTCCAAAATTTTATATTTATATTTCATAAATTAGTCCATAAAATTTGATTACCTTAACCAACGCTTGCTTGCTAAATAGCGATTTTTTCGAATTGACTTGTTTATGTTCATGAAAATTTAACTTTTTAGTAAAGAATAAAGTTTTTTTAAAAAAATCATATTTTCGGGTTGAACTCAGCTTCTTGGCTCAAAGTTGAACAAGTTTGTAAAAGTTTATATTTTTCCCAGTATTTGCCCGCAACTTAGTTGAAGATGCAACTATTCTCTTTTTTTTTATCTATCTTCCGTGATGTAAGTTGTCCTTTGGGTCGAAATCTTAGCCTGAAAATTCTCTTCTTTTATTAAAGATGTAACTATATTGTTAGGTTAGGTTGGTGTCCGTCGCAGATTTTCTTGTTACTTTGCAGATAAAGAGGATCCCAGATTAGGGAAAAAACAAATTTGGGCAATCGTTCACCTTTAGCGGTTTACATCACCACTTCTATATTTTTGAGACTTTTACCCTCTATCTCCAGTTCCCATAGCCTCATTCAGAGGTACCATAAATCCCTTAGCTCCGGGAAGAGCTGGGGGTTATAGCCGCCGTCTCATGTTGACTTTCCGGAGAGACAGGTTGGGAGGAGTCGCTTTTATTAGGTCCGTTAGGACCCATCCCCTTTCCCTCCTTTGCAACCACCCTTTCTCCTTCTTCTTTTGAATTAAGATTTGCATGATCCATTTTAGTTTCCACGAGTAGCTAGGGAAATAAAAGCCCCGACCCTGCGGACCGCAGCTTGCTAGGATAAGACTGATTACTCGGACGGAGGGGTCGTCAGGTGCCCCCGAGAGGCCGTTAGGATACCTTCGTAACGACTAGGTGCAAAGTTCCAGAAGCACGATCACTCTGCACCCATGGCGTATGGGGCGGTGGTCGCATTGAGCTTCAAAAACTATATGAATTAAAAAATAAAAGCAAATATATAAGCATTTTACTGGATTATAACTGAAAATTGGAATATTCTTCAGATTGAAAATTGAGTTATCAAATTATAAAACTTCTCGAAGGTTTTGGACTGTTTGGTCCATCCAGCGATCAATTTAATAGTGTGAATGTTTACACCCATATGTTTCGCCGCTGAAGTAGATGGGTGTCTTGTACTGTAAGCAGGAAACTCTTAAATATCTAGCCCTCTCTTCTGTCAGATGAATTTTATCTACCGACTTAACACCTATACACGAATTCCTTCATGAGGCCTTTGAAATAATATAAATAAGTTCTGCGTCCCTGCTGGAAGAATTTTTGTTTACTGAATATAAGTAATCAAAGCTAATGTAGGACATATATCTTTTTCGATGTAGAAAGGTACCATAAGTACCGGCCGCTTTCTATCATGTCCTGATGTTTTTATTTTTGCAGGGATTTTTATTTCAATCTTCTCGTCCAAATTTCGCACGTCTCTCATATCGATCAGGGACCATATTTGCAGCCTTTGACACGTTACCAGAGCCAGTGGAACAATCAATTTTACAAAACCTCTTAGCCCTTGAATCTTGTCCAATTTTACGCCCTAGAATAAGAGCTATAGCTGACCTTGTAGAGTTCACTAGACCATATGATACTCCCTTATTATATTCTGATGCCAGAAGCTAAAGGACATCCGAAACTGACTCCTATTTCGCGCCTTGCATTGTCGCAGTGATTATCTACTGATCGATGTAATCGAAAGATCTATCGTCTCTGCAGGCATGCCCCTAAAAGTTAGGGCATCTCTGATGACACTCCTGCTGCCAGGGAAAGCTGAGACCAGAGAGGATGTGGGGTCCGATTTGAGGAGCGTAATAGATTAATAGAGGGTTTAAAAATAATTGGTTCACTTTTGAACATTTCAATGCATAGTAGATACCAGGGCTGTGCAAAACAATAATGATGATAGTTTGAGACCCCTCAGTCTGGATTTTCCTTAATATTTTTTAAATTAAAGAAAATAGAAGAAACGCGTAAAAGAAATAATGTGACAAATCTACTGTCAAAGCATCATTTACAATTGAACCTGGATCTTTTTTTCACGAAATGTATTGTTTGCACTTCGCATTAGACCTACTTAGAAACAAGTCAATGTCCGGTACATCAAAGACATTAAATATCTTCTGATAAGCTTCGCTTGAAAGTTGATACTCAGTTTCTGGTTCGAGGCGTCTTGATTCGAAATCGGCTGATGATTTTTCTTTTGAACTAATGTACGAAGCAAAAATCCATAAATTTTGGTCTTCACACCACTTCTAAATTTGCTTTGTAATTTTAATTGATTTTTTTTTATTCGTGTTCCTTTCATACGATTGAGATAACTAGTAACCGTTGTATTGTTGATTATCAACAAAATATTACAGCCTAAATATTATTTGGTGAAACATTTTACATCCATAAACTCTGCTAACCAATCTAAATAATTAATATGATTTTCCTGATCATCTATACTTCAAAAACTATTAATTCTCTCGTGGGCACAGCATGTACCCCAGCCTTTATTTCTTCCGTTCCAAGTCTTTTATGTAAATCCATCCATATCTGGTGACGGTGTAAACTGACTTTTCAAATTGTTGATAATAAACCATATTTTTAAAGTAAACGGATTGCTTTAGTTATATTATTAATGTATTTTTTAGCACCACTTCCTATTAAAATTAGTTCGTCCATATATGCCACAGAAATTAAGCCAGAAAGTCTCAAATGCGTTAAAACTGGCTTCATTATTTTTTTTCAAGACGAATGTGTCAGTATTTAAACCGAAAAGTAAACAAGTCTAATCGTATAAATATCCTAAAACAAAACTGAAATATTTGCGACTTTCCTTTGATACAGATACTAGATGTTAGGCATCTTGTAGATCTAAGGATGCCCTAAAACATCCTTGATGAATCAAAGGCTTAGCAGTCCTAATAGCTTCTTATTTAAAATGCTGTGTGTCTATGAAATTATTAAGATTGTTAAGATTAAAAATACTCGAAATAAATTGACATGTGTGAACCGGCATCTTCGAATAACATCTTTCTCCAATAACATATCCAACTGTCCCAAAATGAAATTTACCTCACTGTAAGACCAAAATGGCTCTGTAGGGGGATTATTTTAGAATACAATTCGTGAGAAGGGTACCTCATATCCCTTATTACATTTTGAAATTACTCGATCTGCACCATTAGATTCCCACGTTGCTTTAAACTCTTTTAGCCTGCCACCAATGATACGTATTCTAGTTAGTTGTACCTTCTCCGAAAGGTCGGCCCTTGACCCTGAACTCGACCCGGGTTTTGGCTCTTGAGCGGCTTCCAGTACCCTTGTTGAGGTTTGTTGGTCCCTTTCCATTTTCCGCTCTCCGCTAACGACTGGCGCCTGAAAGGTTGTTGACGGGGCGGGCCCTTGAATCTTTTGATTTTCTCCTTGCCGTTGTTGCTTTGGGCAAGAGGTTTAGCTCTTTGCTGGATATTTGGAGCAATTTTGCAGTTTTAATGCCATCCTTTAACTTCTTACCAAAAAGCCATTCGTCAGTCAGAATTTCCCCTAAAGTGCTATTCAGCGAGACATTCAAAGACCCCAAAATCAATGAGAATCATCGCATTATTTTCTCCTGCTTGGACATGAGCCGAATGTCTCTTGTTATAACAGACTCATGGAGAGGAACGTTCATTACTTCAGATTTAATCTTTGCAGACCACACCATTACACAATTATTATGGATGGGATATTCTTTAACCAGATTAGCTAACTCCTCTTTTGGAAGGCCCTCCTTCAAAATATCTGCTTAGCGTACTGCTCGAGTAAGATGAGCTCGAAGATTTATCCGCAGACATATACAACAAACAAAAAGGGAAATTCAAATAACATCTTGATGTTAAAGAAAAAGTTTATTTCCAAATATTTGTTTGAATTACACCACAGTTTTAAACTGCTAGTATCTACGACTAATACAAATTCGGTAAATAATTCTTTATATATTTTGCAACATCCATATTCCTTGGAGATGATAGTTAATATTACATGCCACTCAACAGTCCTAAACTGCTTTAACTCTGTCAAGGAAAATCTGAATTTATGCGATGGAGTCCAATTCCTGGAATACAACTACACCGAGTCATTTGATAGTCCTTAACCATCAATTTACTTTAGATTTTTCCTCAGGCACGTAGGAAAAAACTTTTTCCCTGAATTTTTTAGCACAGTCTTTTAGCACTTACGCCCCTGAAACACAACTGCGTCAACGCTTTTGATAGTCTTCAAACTTCAAAAAATAGTTGCCTGGGTCTAATCGGGAAGGAAAGCACTCTTTTTATTCTAAATTTCATGTCCTATATATATTGCATTAACGTTGATAACGACGCCTTCTTTAACTTATTTTCTATCTTTTTCAATTTTTTGCTGATGTGTCTCCCATCACTAACAGTGATCTCGAAGAAGAGGCGCGAAATACAATTATCTTTATTATTATTTATAATTGAGAGCTGCTTTTCACAATTCAAGCCGATTTCCGATTACATACAATAACAAGTTGTAATTTGGCATTGTTTTGGACCTAAATTAATGATGTGGATATCGCTGTTTACAAGCTATACATTAAAATACATTAGAATTGAAAACGAAGAGCCTATTGGAGTTTTCTTAATGTTATCTGGGGTTAATAATGCTCTCATGCCACTTAGCATGTTTATTTTTGCCCGTCATTTATTGCAATTACGACGATAAAATTTATACATTCCGCCAATAACTCTACTAATCTGCAATATTGCAAAGACTTTACCATCTGTTGTTGATAATACGATTTGTTCTTGAGTTGGCATAAGCTCAAAGACTCAACTTTTTCTGGATATTTTTCTTGTTTATTGCGTAGAAAAAGTGTATCATCAAAGTTAAAAAAAAAACGTTGCGGATTGCCATATGAAGTAAGCCGAATAGATTTAAATCGTTCAGGTCGAGATTTTGAGGAGACTTGGACCTGGCACGAAGAGACGGCTCAGCAGTAGAAGGAGACCTGGCAGGAGAATGTTTTCTCTCAAAGGGAAAAGACAAAGGTTGCTGACGAGGAACATCGGGAATAGGTTTGCCATTCGGCAGAAAATCAAACTGTCAACTCAACATTGGAAGAAGGAAGCGGATTATTCTCTTTACGTTTTTTATCAAGGAATTTTTTTTACTCAATGTTTAATTGCAAAATTCACAACTTGCGTAATTTTTATATGACAATTAAACAATTACAACAACTTCAAAAAAGTTTAAAAAGTTATTTGCATATAATACCGATTGAATCAGATCAATTTGCGAAGGATTGGCATTTTTTAAAATTTAATATATATAAATTATATTATAATTATATATTCACTAGTTTAATTCAGGATTATTGTCAATATGAAGAAGAGAGTGAAAAAGATCCCCATTTTTTGAATTAGGATAAAAGCTTATGATGATGTTATGGTGACATTTATACATAAAATCTACCACGTAGAAGCACTTCGGGAGGAGTAATGATGGGAAAAAGTTTTTTTTTAATTTCTGAAATGATAATCCCCTAATGCCTTCCACAGTATCATAATTCAGAACATATACACCTAGAATGCTTCGCCATATGACATACAGTTTATGTTTGTGAAACTTTTTTATGCAAACAGTTTGTTTTGATATTAAATTGTATTGAGAATCATCAGTGATATTGAAAACAACTCCTAAATTATGTTTCATTAAACCCTTTAAGTGATGTCAATGAATAAGAGATATATTTATTAGTATAGCGTAACTTAAATAATGAAGTAAGGTATTTCTTTTGGACAATAAATAATAATTTGGCGGATGTTTTATTAATAATAACAAATAACATCGAAAGGAGGAAAAGAAAAAAATATTGGTTAGGAGTTTATATTTTTATTGAAAATTCATCTTGTCTAGTTATAAATTCTTGTATTTTATTCAAAATTTACCTTCATTAGTCGAAAATTGACGTTGTTGGTAGACAATACAACAGTTGGGTATAAAACTAAACTTATTTATTGCAAGTTAAATTTTCGTTTGAGAATAATAAGGTAACCTTTTCAATCTCTATAATTAAACCGCTAGTGTTTTGATAGTATTCCTTTAAGTGTGCTACACTATTTCTTGTAGATATTTTTGTTTAGTTTTTGAAATTTCTTCTGTAGAATCTTGGCATGTGCTTCGACTAATGCCCTGATCTACATCTGAATAATCACAGGTGTATCCTGTCTTTATTGAGGACGTAGATCCTACTCTGCCCATAGTTCTCTTGCTTTGAGATTTTCCAGTGCCTGTTTGCATTTTGATTGTTGCAATAGTGTGAGATCTGATCTTATCTGTATTCCCAATGCCGTGCCTTCCAGGCGATTTGAGCTTTTCTTCATTGCGGAGTTCATAAGATATTTGACTGCGATTTCCTTCAATGGTAGACGAATCCGAATAGGCTTGGTCTTTGTGAATTCTGTGAAATTTTACACACTTTGTAGCGTTTTAAATTATCCAATGTTATGTTTTTATTGTGGATCCTATTTCATATTTTTAACACAGCTACTTTTTCAGTATCATGCTTTTCGGGTCCGTCTACAACACTGTTATTTTCAGAAAGGGTATTCACTACAGGCTCCAGCATTCTAAAAATAATGATATTCTTTTTCCTCCAATTACTGTCTTTACTGAGTCGTCTATTTGAATCATTGGCGCTTTCTTATTGTTTTTACTATGTTTTTGAAGACAGTCATCCATTTCTTTTAGAATACCTCCTTGCAATCCTCCTTAAAAATTGGCGTTGGCGATTTGGAACGAAAACCAAACCACTTCAAATATACTCCGTTCGACAAAATTTTATTTTTGTCAGCACATCCTGGCAGGTATAGTAAAAGGTTTTTACAGAGTATACCACATTTCAGTAGACTGAAATGATACAGATGCCGAATTTCAGTAGAATTCGAGCAAAATTCACGGGCCTGTCTTTATCAAACTACACTGCGGACGCCATCTTCTTAAAAAAAAACAGTTCATAATATCATCAATAGCAATAAATATCGAAACAAGTTGTTCGCTGGAACAAAGTCCAAAATCTTAAACCATATGTTATTATGAAGAATTGTAAGGGTAGAATTTCTGTATCATGATAATCTAGAGGGAAAATTTTTTCAAACTCAAACTAATATTATAATATAGCGTCAATTAGAACTATTTTGTGTAAAAACAGCCAAGACAAAAAAATTTTCCTCCAAAACCACTAGACTGATTGAGCAAGATTTTTTTGTATTTTGATTTCTGTCTTTTGTTCTTGTATGTGAACATGTGGAAAAAAATGGAGGGAGACAAATTGCGATTGAAATTACTTTGACGTTTATTTTAAAAAGGTCTATGCAAAAATTCTAGGAAAGAACAATGGTTTAGGCATTGAAAATAAGAAGACATTATGTATATTATTATATGTAATTACAACTTGCTTCTAACATTTTAAGCCAAATTCGAGTAACATACAATATAAAATTTTAGTTGTACATTTTTCTTTGTAATCAGATTAATAACGTAGTCAATTGAAGTTCACACGCTGGACTCTAAAGCTCGTTAGGATATCATGCATGGAGCCTACTGGAGTTTCCTTAACTTCATCTGGGGTTAATAATGCAATCACGCCACTTACGATGTTTATTTTGGCGCGTGCTCTATTGCGATTACGAGGATTAAATTTATATATTCCACCAAGAACTCTACTGGTCAATAATATTGCAAAGACGTCTCCGTCTAAAGTTGATAATACAATTTGTTCTTTAGTTGGCATTGGCACAAAGACTTTATGTTTTCTACTTATTTTAATTGTTTTATCCGTAGGAAAAGTGTATCTTCGAAGTTCAAAATGCCGCTGCGGATTCCTTAAGGAATAAATCCGAATAAATTGAAGTTGGTCAAGTTCATATTCAATTCCGCCATCAGAAATAATCGTGTTAGGTGGAACCATCAACCTGACATGTGCTGGAGAAGAACTGGATCCGGCACGACGAGAAGGCTTCGCACGAAATGGAGATCTTGACCTGGCAAGAAGAGCAGGATTTGCAACAGGAAGATGCTCCGCAGAAGACAGTTGTCTTTCAAAAGAATAAGAAAAAGGTTCCCGACGACGAATACCAGGAATAGGCTCGCCATTAGGTAGACATTCAAACTGTGAACTTAAATCTGCAAACAGAAAGAGGATTACGTTTTTTACATTCTCATCCTAATGACGAGGTATTGGTTTTATGTAAAAATGCATTTTGTCGGTTTTCATCAAATATCCAGTATTTAAGATCCCCGGAGTCCGAGAAAACGATTTTTACAATGTTGTGTGTCTGTCTTTAGCCAGTAGTATGTAGTCTGTATCATCCCAGAGGGCACAAAATTTGGCGACGTCTTTACGACATCGTTACGACATCTTTGCGATAACTTTACGATATCGTAAGGACACCGAAACTACACGGACATAGGATGTCGTAAAAATGTCGTTAAGATGTCGCAACGATGTCGTAAAGACGTCACAAAATTTTGTGCCTACTGAGGTGTAGACACAATAACTTTCTAAAGATTGCTCATACTGTATTCTGCTTAGGAATACTTTTTAAGGCCTAAAAAGAAAGTAAGAGTTCGTGAACCAGCTAGTTTTGATGAAAATTCAAAATGTGAGCGCATTTTAAATATTTTTGAGACGATTTTTTTACGATTCAAAAATTATATAGACAGTTAACCATAGCACTCGGAAACTCAAACAATTTATTTTAGTGATTTTTTTCGCTAAAACAAACATCGTCAGAGTTATAGCATTTTGAAGATAATAAATTAAAACTAAAATAAATATTTCAAGCAAAACATATGAGTTGCAAAAAAATCAATAAAATTTATTCAACCAAAAAGGAGCTACAAGTGTTTAATAATTATTTTTTGCTATGATGCACAGTTTTTGTTTTATTCATAAAAAACAACATTAAAAATGAACAAATTAAATTCTTGGACACACAACACAAGCTGTTAAAAAAATAAATAGACAAAAGTTGCTTTTCTAAAAAATAGCAAAGACTCATTTAAATTTGTCACAAATCAGTTTTGATAGGATAGTTAGTTTTTGTTTGATCGTAAAAAATACCATTGAAAATTAAATAAATAATTTTTTGAAAATAGACACAAGGTACAAACTAAAATTAAGAAACAAAAGTTGTTCCCCAAAATCATTCTGCATATTATGAATGTTATTAATATAAATATATTAAATAATATTCCTTTTTTGAGGATGGCTAGGAATAAAACTTGATGCAAAATAAGAAACAAATATTAACGTAATCATTAAGAATAAAGTTTGTACTTTATTTTGCAATATCTGAATAAAGAGAAGCAGACCAATGTACAGAAATAAATATAATATAATATTTGATATAATCAAGTTATTTAAATACAAAATAGCTTTAACAAAAGAGAACTCACAATCACCAAATGATAGTTGTCGATGATTTGACCTTAAATTTCAAAAGGCTTGCTCAAAAATAACTTGTTGGTCGCAATTTTGCCTCTTAACTGCGAAAGTTGTTATTTAGATTATTTTTATGGTGCTATTTTGAAGATATAGGAATTTAAGAATCCTTGATTTTAAATATGCACAAGTACACATTCTTAACTTTGCATTATTTTGGTAATCAAAAGAAAAAACTTTTTAATTGGCATGCAATCCGTTTTGATTTTAGAAATTTCTGTAAGCCTGCGATTGTTTTTTAATATTATAGATATATTAAAATATTATATTCACCAGTGTAATTGAAGATGACTGTCAATATGCAAACGAGATTATGAACGATCCCCATTTTTCCAATTAGTATAAAAACTTTTGAACGAGTTAATGCATAGTATATTTAACAATTCGTCTACTGAGTATTTTGTTTTTTTTATTAGGATCGTTTAAATTAATTAAATTCAAAATGATAAAATTAATTGTTTACATAATCATGTATGCTAATGGTATACTAATCGTTATCTTATATATTAAAGGCGTCATGTTTCTCCTTCTGAGATCCTCATATTTATATTTCATAAATCTTTCATGGAATTTGATCACCTTAACCGTCTTGTAGACGTAAAATATAACCTATTAGAGCTATGTTACTTTTCACATTTTTTCAGCTTTAATGTAGTTCTCGTTATTGGTAGTTTTTTTTGAGAAGACAAAATGTTCTTTGTCATAATAAAATGTTGAGCCATGCAAAACTATTATTTACTGATTTAAATTACTTATCCGGGACCGAACTTTTTATTCTTATCGCTAAAGTGATAATATTTTACAATAGCCTGTTTTCTTTTAGAAAAAAATTATCGTCGACTTTGCCACGTTCAATTTTTAATACTCCTGTTCTAATGACAGATTTCCCGAAATTCCTTTAATCGTCCGGAGACAAAAAAAAGACAACGAAGATAAGAAAAAGAAATGATGGAAAAATAATTGCTTAGACAAAAAAGATCACAAAATTATATTTGACTAATTTGATTCGACCTTTCCTTAAAATAGGTCTGATCAGCAAATTTAGGGAAAACAAAGATTTAAGCGTTTAGAATTATAATCCTTTGACGTCATTATTATTTTTAATAAAATGTTGTATGTGAGATTTTAAACTGACTTCGGATTCCATACAGTATTAATTTTTTGGGTTTGACATTTTCTAATAATTTAATCACGGGTGTTGATATTGAGGCTTACACGATGTACTTTAAAATGCATCCGGATTTGACGCTTAGGACCTACTAAAGTTTCCTTGACTTAATTTGGGGTCAATGGGGTAAGTATCCCGCTTTCCATGTTTATTTTGACCAGAATTCTGCATTAAAAGTTATTTTCACTTTAATATGTTCCAACAATAATTCTGCTACTTTCCAGTATTGCAAAGACGTCCCTATCGGATGCTGATAACACAATATATTCTTGGTTTGGTATAGGCACAAAGAGATTGTGTCCTGCAGCTACTTGAATCGGTTTATCATCAGATAGAGCGTATCTTCGAAATTTCAAAAAGCGGTCCGGATTCATGTAGGGAGTAAGACGAATAAATTTAATTTGATCGAAACTATACTTTATTCCACCTGCAGAAGTAATAATGGTGGGTGAACCATAAACCTGCAAGGGCTGAAAAAGACCTGGACCCAGCAGAAAGAGGAAGCTTGGCAGGAGAAGGTGACCTAGACCTGACATGAGAAATAGATTTGGCAGAAGAGGAAGACCTGGCAGGAGAATAATGTCTAGCAGGAGGAAGTTGCCTGCCAAAGAATTTTGGCTGGTAGGAGGAAGGGTCTTATCAGAAGTAGTTTTGTTATTACGCACACTATCAAATTGTGAACTTAGTTGTACAGGAAGAAAAATTATTACATTTTTTCATGTTAGTTGGTATATAAGGAACTTGTAGAAGTATTGCGATGTAAGGTTGAACACATTAAAAGAAGATTCTTCTGGAAACATTACTAAAAGCTGGACCATTAATAGTTTCGCCACATATGCAGCAATATTCTCGCGGCACAACAATTTTGCTAGCTATTTGCTTATTATGTAAGTACAAGTATATACAAAAATTATTTTAAGAGATTATTCAAAAACAATTTCAAAGATTTCTGAAGTTCTCAAAGAAGAAACTAAAATAGTTTAAAATCATTTTGTTAGATTTTTCAGAATTTAAAAAATTCCAATTTAAACGAAAATTTTTTAATTTATCTATCAAATATGTTTTGATTTCTTCAAAACCTCTTACATAAAATCATTTTTGACACATCTGAAATATTCCAAAATTTTTTTTTAATTCTCTCAAGATTTTGATCAAAATTGTATTCATAAAAATTCAAAAAGAAGCTGATAATACTTATTTTCGTGTTTTTAACTCTCAGAATTTAATGCCAGCTTCAATTAAGGGTTACAGAAACTTTCAAAAGGTTAATTGTTATTTCAAATTTTTAAATATTAAAAATAATTCAGTGTTACTTTATAATAATAATAAAGACTCCTTTAAATTAGTCGTATTATAAATGTAACACCTGGCTTGAGAAAGCTTATATTTCTGGAAAAGGATTTTTGTTTCTATCTTGATTTTGTTTTGATTTTTGTTTTGAGTGACCGTCAATCCGAAGTTCTGTGATTCGATTCCCAGCATTTAAACACATTTAAAATAATTTATTTTTCATCTAGTCAGAAATTACGTTCGTGTTTTCTGTTTTTTGAAGTGTTAACTTGATCGCTAATTTTGATTTCCATTTATACAGCTTATATAATGACATCGAGACGAATCAATAGTTACTACCTCTGATGATAATGCAGATTCCTTTAAATACATTTTTTGTTAAAATATCATATTTAGGTTTAAATTGCACTTTTTGCTTGATAATTAAACTATCTTAATGAAAATTCGTGTCTTCTGGTAAATACATTATTGTTAACTAGCAATATATTTTTGTTTTGAAAATAAAATTTTTATTGAAAATTACTCTTTTTTCTAAGAATCAACGATATTTTGTAAAAATTTGTGTTTTTTGTTTGAGAAATATCTTCTTGATTGAATATTAATCTTCTTTGGTTAAAAATGCAACTGTTTCGTTCCAAATTAATATGGTATGATTGACAATTCAACAATTTGATATTACATTGAACCATTTAGTTGTAATTGAATTTGTTTTTTTAAATTAGTTTTTTTTTTTGTTAATATTGTACTATTTTGTTTAAAAGTAAACTATTTAAATAAAATATTTAAAAATTAAATAAATTTTTCGAAAAATCAGGTGTTTTTGTAGAAAATTAATTTATTATTATCTTTTTGAATTGAAAATTCAGTAACTTGGTTGAAAGTTGCACATTAATTTTTTATATGAAAATTGTATTATTCCATTTTTTGTAAGAAATGTGTCCTTTACCAAATAAAAATCAAAGTGTTTTGTTGAAAATCCGTCTTTTTGGTTATAACATGAATTGCTATTTCATGCTAATAATTCAGCCTGAGATCCGTAGAGATTTTTGATTGGCCCAAGCAACCGGTACCCGAATTCCTCAGAAGCGCGCGATTTTCAATCATTTGTGAAAAATAACGTTGAGAAAAAATAAAATAAAAAAAAATATGTGGAAAAACGACGAAAGTTACGAGAAAAAATCCAACAAAACCTGTTTACAAATGTCTGTCGGAAATAGAGCGCGCAGCGCGAGTGTCACGATGAGAATTTGTACCTCAAAGCCTACACAGCTTTGAGAAACTTAAGATTTGACTATACTTAATTAAGTAGACAATTCAGAATATGAAGACGCATATAAATGCTGCCATCTAAAAGATATCTTTTTGATAAAGTTTTTTTCAAGCATTCCAAATGCAAAGAATAAATATCCGAATCCGAATCCGAATTAAGAATTAAAAGAAAGTTCAAATACAACTAAAAATTACGTACAAGAAGACGAGAAGGGGGTAGAAATATTAGGCGATCGTCAATTCGCCGACGACTACCTGAGAACCCTTCCCCCTCTACTATACTTTTCGGCAGCAAATACCCCTCATCCACTGCTGACTGGAAGTATAGTTAGTGTATTCGCTGACGCTATGCTTTTTCGGACTGCGCATGTGTAGTTAACGGCGGGATTATTTAAAACGAATAAATTAGTTTTTTCTCTTGTGACGTCAAATTGTAGTTGAATGGTAGAATTATTAGTAGACTAACATTTTCTAAGTAAATAAGTTAAAGTTAGTTTCCTAAAAAACATCAAAGTTAAACTTAAAATAAAATTAATAAATCGCAATTTCAAACTTTTAACCAAACTACAAGATTACCTCAATTATTACAATTTTGTATAAAAAATTATTTCCCAGTTTCCCTAGTCAAATTTTTTAATTTTCCCGGTCAACTAAAAGTAACATATTCATATTTTCTGCAAAACGCAAACATTTATTTTATTTTATGACGTTCATTCTTAACATCCTTTAACATAATAGAGCAAAAGTTTGCAAAGTTAATTAATTTTTAAACAAATACCTAAATTTTCCAATAAAATATTTTTTTCATGAAAAATGGAATAGTTAAACTTTCAGTGAAAAAATTAATTTTCAACATAAAACCAGGTTTTTAACAGAATAGTTCAATTTTTAGCCTGAATGATGAATTTTCAAATAAAATTAAGAATCTTCAACTCAAATAGTTTAAATTTACATTCAAAACATAATTATTCAACTAAAACTATGAACATTTAACTGGAATATTTGAATTTTCAACCAAAAAGATGAGTCGTTCAGTTAGGTTCTTAAAACAGTGAATAAGAAAAAAATTTTCTTATTAAAATTCAATATCCTGTGAAGTCAAACAATAAAGAGTTAAGTGTCATAAAAAAATATAAGTTTGGTTCGATTGATAAGTTTCTTTATTTGCTATATTTAAGAATGCTGCGAAATTATTTTGATTATACAAATTTATTCATAACGTAAGCATGACTGCAAAAGTGACTGTCAATAAGTATACTAACCTATAATACCATTGATCGGAAGCAAAGGGCGCCAATTTCAAAAAAGACAAATGAAAAGGTAAATGTACTAAGAATGTAGGAACTAGAAAAATAAATTCAATGTAAGAATTCATACATTTTATATAGAATTATTTGAATATTATTGTTAATACCATTGTGAAAAATAAAGATTAAAAAAAATTATTGTTAATGAAGTAGAGAGGGAGAAGGGTTCGCAGGTAGTCGTCAGCGAAGTGACGACTGCCCCAAATATTTTGTTACTGATTTTAACATCATTTTATTCATGAAAAGCTTTTTTTTGTTATCCATTTTTCCCCAGTGGGCACAAAATTTGGCGACGTCTTTACGACATCGTTACGACATCTTTATGACATTTTTACGACATCCTATGTCCGTGTCGTTTCGGGTTTTTTACGATATTGTAAAGACACCGTCAGATCATACGACTCATTTACGATAACGTAAAGAAACCTTAACGACATGAATATAGGATGTCGTAAAGTTATCGTAAAGATGCCGTAACGAAGTCGTAAAGACGTCGCCAAACTTTTTGCCCACTGGGTCGAGAGAAAAGTGATCCTGCAGAAAACCAGGATAAAGTCAGGAGAGAAATATTTCGCCCGGAGATCTGAGGCCTTGAAACAAAATTTTTGTCTGAAATTACTTTTTAGATTAATTCTCGGAGATTGTAAATTTTCAATTTGAGAATATTTTTATTTTAAAATCAAATAATTACTCAAAATACAAGACTAGTTCGCTATTAAATATTCCAAAATTTCATATCAAAAGCCTTGATAGTCAGTTTTGAATTTGATAATTTTAGATGTAAATGGGGCATTATTCCTCAACTGCCCCAACTCAAAAAGTCATGTTTTTCGATTGTCTCTAAATTCTGGAAATATTTTCGCCTACCCAACAGTAGTTAATCCACAAACTTAGAGACCAGGATTACCAACCCTCCCCAAGTGAGGGGGGGTTGAATTTTCAACCCCAACGCCTGCAGTGGTAGTTTCAAACGCCTGTAACTTCCTTTCTAATTACGCGCATTCAAATTTTTATGAGGGTTTTGGAAAGTGCTTTTTACACGCTTTCATCCTATTTTATTATTTATAACAAAAAAAATGGTTTAAACCATTTTTCAATAAATCAATTGTTTATTTAACTTTTTTCGCAATTTAAGCATCTACGATTTTTTTTTTAAATAGTCTCAAAAGAAAGCTTGACTTTGTTACTATGAAAAATGTCTAATAAGAAAATGGACAAATTGAAATTCATTGAGTTACAGAGCCGGTTGTAGAGGGAGTCCTCGCGCTCGCACTCGGCCGTTATGCGGCAGCTTACCGCGGAACAGTTTTGAAGTATGCCATTTTTTTGTATTACTCACATTGATTCAAAATTGCATGAAGTCATCGGAAAAAACTATTCAGTAATGTTAACCAGTAAGTTTGAAGAAGTTAA
>NC_046660.1:23122229-23123476 GCF_010883055.1 Belonocnema kinseyi
GTGGCTTTGAGGTTCTTCAGGAATGATGCCTGCTGCTTTGCATAAAATTCGTGAGACTTTAAATTCAATAGTTTTTCGCAGAGTCGTTCAAGAAAGATGTCGATTTCTGCTACCTGGGTCATTAGATTACTTCTGTCCGTTTGTTGCCAAACTTGATATCTTAATTCTTTGACGCAGTTCTCATCTAAAATTGCAGTCAAATGTTCTTTCAGGACTTGAATGCCAGGACAATTTTCACATTCACTAAAATGACAAGCAGGAGTTGGATTACTGCACATTATTACTTTTAAACAGTCATGGTAGTCAGTCAATTCTTTACTGGAGTCGACAGTTAGATGCTTAATATCAATAGCATCTAACATCAGATGCACATTTTCTTGATATATACACACGCAAACCGTATGTGTGCCACTCCCTCCAGCCAAAACATAATGTCGTGGTCTGAGTTGTGCAAACTTCGAAAATCCGATTACAGTATTTTCGTTTTCCACTTTAAAACGATTGAACAGCTTGGACAGATTACCTAGGATAAGTCGTTTCTGAACATGTTCACGAGTTCCATCTGCTTTCTTAATTGATATAAAATCCTTTTTCCCAGGCATCAATCGGCTATTTTCAACATCTTCGTAGAAATTAGTCACTGCAACTTCAATATCTGGTGCCAGTTTTCTTCCCAGTTTTCGATTAGGTAAACTCAATATTCCATTTTGCTCAAATAATTTCTGAGCTTTTTGGACTTGCCGTTCAGTTACACCGAATTCATCCATTAACTTCCTACGACTCCAAGTCTTAGGGGAAAGTGAAAGTAATAACATTTTTTCGTCAGAATCAGTAGTTTCCTTGAATTTATCTCTGATTTGTTGAAGAACTTCAAGGCCCGCTGCGTGATTAGGATCTTTACAGTCTTTACAATTTCCATAATCTTTACATTCTTCTTTAACCAATAGAAAATCAGGATCGCCTTCAATTGATTCTTTGCCTGCAATATCATTATCAGCTTCGTCATCACATAAATCTTATATATATTAGTTCATATATATTAGTTCCAATATCAGAAAAAATGAATCAAGAATATATTTCCTAATTTAAGCAAGCAGAGCAACATAAAAATATCTATTATAAAATCAACAGCATGTATTCAGCTCATATTTGTATTAACAATTGAGTAGTTGGATGCAAGAACAGCTTGCTTGTATTTTTAGAAGTCACTTGTGTTTCTTTTGTTTTGCACATAATTTCGTGGAGAA
>NC_046660.1:23123576-23206164 GCF_010883055.1 Belonocnema kinseyi
ACATTTTTCATAGTAAAAAAGTCAAGCTTTCTTTTGAGACTATTTAAAAAAAATCGTAGAAGCCTAAATTGCGAAAAAAGTTAAATAAACAATTGATTTATTTAAAAAATTATTTAAACAATTTTTTTGTTATAAATAATAAAAAAGGATGAAAGCGTCTAAAAAGCACTTTCCAAAACCCTCATAAAAATTTTTAATCGCGTAATTAGAAAGGAAGTTACAGGCGTTTGAAACTACCCCTGCAGGCATTGGGGTTGAAAATTCAACCCCCCCTCACTTGGGGAGGGTTGGTAATCATGGTCTATAAGTTTGTGGATTAACTACTGTTGGGTAGGCGAACATATTCCCAGAATTTAGAGACAATCGAAAAACATGACTTTTTGAGTTGGGGCAGTTGAGGAATAATGCCCCAAATATAAAGCAATGTCGAACTGCAAATATTACAATCGTACAATTTCAACAAATGGAACCATATTGCAGCAATTTAGTTGTTTATTATTTATTTCTATTTTTAGTGTAATATCTTATAATTTCCCGATTTTTACTTGAAGATTTAAACTAATAAATCATTTTAAATTGAGAAAGAATTTTATGGGACAATTTTTATACAAGCCAAGTGTGTGGGTTTGAATGTTTCCCGACTTGATCTAGGAATGAAGCTGACTGGGTGAAAGATTTTTAGTTTAGTGGAAAGCCGTTCGTGCCTGCAGACGGAGGCTACTTATACATCGAAGTCCCTTTGGCGGCAGATGTATGTTGTCGGAGGCCGGTTCCTTAGAGGAACCGAAGCTTGTTGCGTGGCTGTTGCGTGTGAGCCGTTTCCGGAGGAACCGAGGTCACTACTCGGTGGGTTGAAGTACTCCCTCATTTGGCTAGGTGCGCGGGAAGTGGTGATCGTACGGGCAGGCTTGTGTTCTGCTGCAGTCACTCGTCGAGCTGGCTCATTGACTGGGGCCTCTTTCGGCGGCTGATTGGTGGTTTCTGTGGCATCCGAGGTGCACCCCTCGTAGTCAGAAGGTACCTCCAAGCCTGCAGTCCATCCATAGATGAAGATGTGTTTGGCGGGAGGCTGGGTCTTCAAGGTGAAGACCAATCTGTAGGGGGTCTCGGAGAGCGGCTAAGTGACAGCGTGTGAGCTTGCCAGGATAGGAACGGGATTGTTTGTTTCGACGCATAGGTTGTCTGGTGGAAGAGTTAAAAGAAAAGATAGTAAGGGACATGCGAAGCTTCAAGGAAAGCCTACCGATCCCTTGAAAGAAGGATAGCTAAAGGCTTGTTGAGCTACAAGGGAGCTTACCGGCCTTAGAAAGAAGTGCAGATGTAAGCCTGCAGAGCTGCGAAGAGCTCACCGGCCTTGAAAAAAAGTGTGGTGAAGGAGGCTTACGGAGCTGCGCAGAGCTTACCGGCCTCGGAGAAAAAAGAGGGAGAGCTATAGGAGGATAGAGAGAGGAAAAATAAAGAAATGCTGCAATTGAATTTGTGATTGAAAAGCACTCTGTATTGCTAAAAAAAAATCGGTACAGGAAGTTCCGGAGACGACCGAGAGACTGAGGTTACCCAGTCGATCGCCTGTAGCAAAATTGCGTACTATCGGTCGAACACATTCTCTTTTATTCTCACAGACCGAGAGTCAGACGACCAGAGATTTGGCCCGGATCTCTTGGCCACTCGCGTCGTGGATGGTGGGGCGTTGTGGCCGCCTCTGGCATCCCTTCCTTTGCAAAGCTGAGCGCGCCGCTCAGCTTCAAGAAAATTAGTTGTGCGAACAATTTCTTATTATTATCAATAATATTATATCTAAATAATGCTAGAAAGATGCGATTTTCAGAAATTTCTTTCTTTTTGTCTAATTTTCAATTAAAGTGAGGTAATAATAAATTCAAGTTAACAAAAATAATTGTTGAAACAATTTATCATTATTTTCAATAATATTCTCTTTACTTAATTTGTAGAATGTTGCGGTTTTTTCTGAAATTCACAACTGTTTCTCTATTTTTCATCAGGCTTGGCTTAATAACTAATAAAAGTTAACAAAAAAGTTGTTTGAACAATTTAATATAGTTTTTACCTATCTTTTCATAGATAAGTGCTAGACAGTGGCGGTTTTTTTAAATCTTTAACTTTGCATCGCCTTTTTATTTATGAAGAACTAATAAGTCAACCACAAAAAAAAAGATTTTGTAAATAGTATTGTTTTAAGTGAAATATTTTTGCTAATAATTGTTAATAAATAAGCAGACGAAGCAAAGTTAAATATTTTATTTGAAAAATCCACAACTTTCTAGGAATTATCTAAGAAAGGATAGTTATTAACAATATTCAGTTGTTAAAACAACTTTTATGTTGGGAATATTTAAACAATTATTTTTGCTAACGTAATTAATTATTAATTCACGCCTAACGAAAAATAGACAAACAGTTGAAAATTTCATAAAGAACCGCAACATTCTAGCAATTAATCAAAAAGAATATTATTAACAATGACAATAAATTGTTTAAAAAATTATTTTTGTTCGCTTGAATTTATTATTACGTCACTCCTATTAAAAATTGGACAAAAGCCAGAAATTTCAGAAAAACGGCATCTTTCTTGAATTATTCAAATATAATATTATTATTAATAATAATAATAAATTGTTAGAAATAATAAAATTTTTTTCTAATTAATTTTTTAACTCATCTTAATTGAAAATTTGACTAAAAATGAATTTTTTTAAACTGTAATTTTGTAGCATTTATTTGAAAGAATATTATAACAATAACAAAAATTTTTTTAAACAATCACACTTGTTAACAGTGATGATCTATCACTTCCCTCTAATTGAAAATTGGACAACAAGTGGAATATTTTCGAAAAAACCGCGTCTTTCTAACTCCATTCTATGAGAAAAATGCTAAAAACAATAATCAATTGTTTGAAAAATTTAGGTGATATTTTAAAAAACGATATTTTATTCGTATTCTACCGCTAATTATAAAGAGAAATTTTCAGTTTCAATTTATGGAAAATACGTGTTAAACTTAATTTGCAAAACAATAAAAAATGCATTTATTTTTGTGTGAATTCGAACAAATTTTTGGCGTGTTCCCATACAAAATAAAAAAAAAATTTCCAATGCATTTTTGGACGATCCTAGTAAACAATGCTAGGATGACGAGTTCTAAAAAGCATGGCCATATTTTGTTGAAAATTTGTTTTTATTCTTGCTTCCAGATTAATTATGCTAACAAGCAATCCATTTTTGTTTAAAAATTGATCTTTTCTGTTTAAAAATTCGTATTTTTTATCGAAAATTAATTTCCTTGGATGAAAATTTTTCTTTTCTGGTTCAAGATAGAATTTTTTGGGTATAAATTAATCTGATTTTGTTCAAGATTCAATTTTTTCGGTTAAAATTTAACTATTGTATTTTGGGTTAGAAGAATGTCCATAGCCTTCAAATTTGGTCCTTTTTTATTAAAAAAAAATAATAAATTTCCTTAAATTCTAAAGAGCTTGACGCTCCGAACTGAGCAGGGAAACTTTATAATGTCTCAAATTAATGTTTAAGGACTCATAGAATACACATAATTTATTATTACATTTATTTATTATAAACAAATTTTATGAACCAATTTTTTTTACAAAAATTGCTTTATATTAATTTAGGAATGAAATTTAACTACAAAACTGATTAAAAATTTTATAATAATCATTGTTATAAACAATTTTTTTGGAAAAATATTAAAATTTGCGATTTTTCATATTATAATTTTCTTTAATCGCCAGAAGGACTTTAGTTATTTTTAAAAATAATAAATATTCAATAATATTTAAAGAAATATAACAATTTGTAATTTTATAAACAAGTCAGACCAACAAATTCAAACTCTTGGCCCTTTCGCATAAAAAAATATTTGTTTTGCACTGGAAATGTTTTAAGCTATTGAATGAATGACTGTCAGTCACAAAAATATTATTGAAGTTAACAATAATTACTGTTATTAACAATTCTTGTAATAAAATATATAAACTTAAAGTTTCATCAAAGTTAAATTTTCTTCAATAGCCAGAATAGATACAGATATTTCTGAAAATAATATATCTTCGATAATACTTTGTAAACTGTATCAATTTGAAAACCCTACATTTTCTAAGAGACACTGCTAACATTTGAAAATTGTTTATCTGAATTGTTTATAAACATTTAAGTGTTTGTATTTTGCTAAATATTATGAAAGATACATTTTTTAGAAATATCTGTACTCATTAGGACGATCAAAGAGAAGTTAAATTTGATAAAAACTAAAGTTTTAATATTGTGTTACAAGAATTTTTAATAACAGTGGTTGTTGTTAATTTTTCTGAAATTTTTGTGACTAGCAGTAATCTATCCAATGGCTTATAACGTTTATAGTGCAAAAAATAATTCTATGCGAAAGAAACAAAATTTTAATTTTGTTTATCTAATTTGTTTAAAAAATTCAAATTGTTATATTTTAACAAATAATACTCAATAATAATTTTTTTAAGGAATACCTGAAGTCTTTTTGGCAATTGAAGAAAATTTTAATTTCAAAAAGTCTTAAATTTTAATATTTCGCAAAAAGAATTGTTAATAATCATGTTTAATATAAAATTAAAATTAATTTGGTATTAAATATCATTCCTGCATTAATATGTAGCAGTTTTAGCAGAACAAATTTGTTATCGATAATAAGACTACTTGTCAATTTGTTCCTAAAATTTATTCATAGCAAATAAATGAAATAATAAACAAATTATTTGTATTCTATGTGTCAAGCTCTTCAGAATTTAATGAACTTTAAGTTTTTTTTATTTAAAAAAGGACCAAAATTAAAGGCTCTGCATATTTTTGAACGAAAAAAGTGAATTTCCTCCCACTGTGCGGCACGCGTGACACGAACGACGCGCTTTGAGTGCCGAGCGATAAAAAGCAATAACTTGCGACTCGATGAAACATTTAATATTTTTCGTTTTCCATAGAATGGGTTATGAAATAAATATTATATTCAATGATCAAAAATTAAAAATTAGATAAAGAAGTTCCATTTATTTTTATTTGTGTAAATAAATTGTTTACCTTTTTGAAAAACTTACGGTTATTGTAAAAATAAATAAATATTTATCGAAAGAGTATCCATTTTACAATTTCTGTTCTAGAAATTAGCAAACCACATCCAACAAATCTATAGCAAATAAATAATGACCAAATTCACGCAGAAAAATGTTATTAACAATAAATTTGGAAAACTTTAAATTTCAACAGACCACTTCAATTATATATTCCATTTATTCTTGGAAACCGTATAATATTTAATTTAATGTGAAGAATTTCTGAAAATAAAACCAAGAATCTAACGACCAAATTTGGGCAAATGCCATAAAGTATTTCCTTTGCAATCTGAAGAAGATAAAAAACTTTTTCCACCTTGAACAGAACAAAAAAATCTGTCCTCCTTCTGGCCAGAAATAAAAGAGAGGAAAGAAAAATGATAAGGCAACCAACAAAATCCCCTTCCCTCTCTTTTTTATTGCTCTAGTTTTTATTTCCCCCCTGTCAGTATCAAATCACAATAAAAAAACATTGCACAAAATAATCAACAACGTTTCAGCACTCATACAGCAACCTTCAAAAAATTATATAAGAAAATTAAATGAAATAAAACAAAATAAAATAGAATAAATTAGAATAGAATACAACAGACTAGAATATAACAGAACAGAACAGAATAGAACAGAAGAGAACAGGAGAGAACAAAAAGGAATAGAAAGGAATAGAAAGGAATAGAAAAGAATAGAAAAGAATAGAAAAGAATAGAACATAATAGCAGATAATAGAACAGAATAGAACAGAATAGAAGAGAAGAGAACAGAATGGAACATAATATATATATATATATATATATAATAGAACAGAATAGAACAGAATAGAACAGAAAAGAGCAGAAAATAATATAAAAGAACAGAATGGAACATAATAGAATGAAATAAAATGGAACAGAATGAAATAGAATTAAATAGAATGGAATATAGTGGGATGGAGTGGAATAGAATAGAATGGAACAGAATAGAATAGAATAGTCCAAATTTGGTCGTTACATTTTTATTTTTGTTTTCAGGAACTTTTCACACTAACTGGATAACACAGCCACACAAAAAAGTGTGCGGATCAGGTAACAAGACACACGTATTCCTATGGATTTTGGGGCGCTGAATTTAAATTCGGTATCAAAAATCACCCATCACGTCATGGTTGAGCCATAACCTCAAAAAATGACGAAAAATCATGCACTGAGGCAAATAAATTTCAAAATAAGGCCAGTGACGCAAATTTTCACTTCAAAAACATATCGACAACTGTGAAGGATCAACCCTTGCCTGATATAAACTTATTTAACATAACTTTACCCAACAGAACCTGACCCCACCTAACCTGAATTAACAGAAATTTATTGAACTGCACGTAAATCTCTGGAAGCATATTTACCCAGTAGCAAATGTGTGCTACATCGAATGGGTTAACTCGAGCCTAACCTAAAAATAAATCTAACCTAGCCTAACCTAACCTAACCTCGCGAAACACAATTAAACTGATTGTGTTGTCCCGTTGTGTTTGCGGTACCGTTTGAATCAGCTGGGCTTCACCTGCAAAGAGGTCAAACCTATCCTAAGCCGAAAAAACCTAACCTAACATAACCTAACTTAACTCCGCTTAACACAATTAAACTCATTGTGGTGTACCTTTGTGTTTGCGGTACCGTTTTATTCAGCTTCGGCTTAACCTACATAGAGGTTTAACCTATCCTAATCTAACAAAACCTGACCTAACCTAACCTAGCCGAATGAAATTCAACAACATGTGTAGCTATCTAAGCGTACAGTTCTCAGTCTTAAATGTGTGCTATATTTAATAGGCTAACTCGATCTTAACCTGCAAATGAATCTAACTTAACAGAACCTAACGAAATTTTGCTTAACGCAACACAACTTAACTTAAGTGTTCCCGGTGTAACACAATAAAATTCATTTCATTGTACTACAGGTGTTTAGAAATTTAGACACACATTAGGTTCTGTTAAGTTAGATTCATTTGTAGTATAAGATCGAATTAACCTATTAAATATAGCACACATTCAAGACTGAGAACCGTACGCTTACATAGCTACACGTGTGGTTGAATTTCATTCGGCTAGGTTAGGTTAGGTCAGGTTTTGTTAGGTTAGGATAGGTTAAACCTCTATGTAGGTTAAGCCGAAGCTGAATGAAACGGTACCGCAAACACAACGGCACAACACAATGAGTTTAATTGTGTTACGTAAAGTTAAGTTAGGTTAGGTTAGGTCAGGTTTTTTCAAGTTAGGGTAGGTTTGACCTCTTTGCAGGTTGAGCCCAAGCTGATTGAAACGATACCGCAAACACAACGAGACAGCACAATCAGTTTAATTGTGTTTCGTGAGGTTCGGTTAGGTTAGGTTAGGCTAGGTTAGATTTATTCCTAGGTTAGGCTCGCGTTGACCCATTCGATGTAGCACACATTTGCTAATGGGAAAATATGCTTCCAGAGCTTTACGTGTAGTTCAATAAATTTCTGTTAATTCAGGTTAGGTGAGGTCAGGTTCTGTTGGGTAAAGTTATGTTAAATAAGTTTATTTTAGGCAAGGGTTGATCCTTCACAGTTGTCGACATGTTTTTAGAGTGAAAATTGTAAACTTGTTGATGAAATAATTATATTTTTGGTTGAAATTTGAACTATTTGGTTAGAAATTATTCGTTTGTAGTCAGAAATTTAACTATTTCGTTTAAAGTTGAACTAGTTCGTTAAAAATTAATTTTGTTCCGATTTACTTTCTATGTTGAATATTTCACTATTTGAATTTTAGAAAATTAATCTTCCAGGTAAAAAATCATCTTTTGGGTGTAACTTTTCTGTTGAAAATTCATTGTTTAAGGTTCATGATTTTAGTTGAAAATTTATCTCTTTTGTTGTAAATATATTGTGTTAAAAATTAGTTTTTCCTTTGTTGAAAATTTCTGTGTTAACTAGAAATGCAACTACTCCACTTTTGGTTAAAAATTCATATTATTTATTAAAATTTGGTCTTATTTCGTTTACGATTAATGTCTTTTATTATAAATTCGTCTGTTTTGGTTTAAGCATTTTCTTCTGGTTTTAAAATACATCCTTTTCGGTTGAAAATACAACTGTTTGGTTCTGAATTAAAGTCTCTTAATTAGCCGAACATTTTCAAACTTGAAAGAAAATTTAAGCACTCAATGGAAAATTAACTACGTTGTTAAAAATTCCTCGTTATAGTTTAGAATCAACTATTTGGTTGAAAATTTAATCATTTTTATAAGAATTTATCTTTTTTATAGAAAATCAACTTTTTATTTCCAAGGTTATATTCTTAAATAGAAAATACAACTGGTTTGTAGATAATTCGTCCCTTTCGCTTTAAAATCGATTTATTTTGTTAAAAATGTATCCCGTGTAGGAATTCAATCAGGGATCCGGCCGGGTCCCAGACGGATAGCCCCGCTTCAAGCCGGGCGCTGGTCGGGGAACCCAGCCGGGATCCGGCTAAAAACGTCACGGTAAACTGGTCGGATCCCGGCTTCAATACCAGCCGGGATCCGGTCGGGGAATCCGGCCAAAAAGCGGTTACGAAATGTTGCTTCAAGCGAGAAATTGGTACCTTTTTTTGTCTTTTAAAGCTCATCGCAAAGATTACGGTGAACTTTAAAAGTTCAAATCAAGTGAACCAATTCTGGCAAGACAATTGGTGTAGAATTGTATTCCCTGATGATAGAATACCATAGCAATTTGAAAGCCACGTGGTGACTTAAGGTTAGGAAGGAAGAAAGTAAAAACTGTATACACAAGACTATATTTTAATTAAAGATAATAATTATTTGCGCACAAAGTAGGAATTTCAAACTAATCACTGAAATAAGGTTGATTTTAACCATGAGTCTCGATTTTATTTGCGCACTTCGAAGAGACGACGCGACGTGAGTGCAAGGAGCATCTTCGTCCCAGGTGCGAAACAGAAAATTACTGAGTGGCTATGCAGACGGCAGACACAGCAGGCGCTATATATGGCGGTAAATTTGAAATTGTACAGACTAAACATTGTCTGAATATAGGGAATTTTATAAAAATTGTATCATTTCTGTTGTTGCACATAGCAGAATCGATAACAGTTTAATTTAAAATATTAAATTATTCAAAGAAAATTTATGTTTTTTTTAAGAATTTAAAAAAGCTCATTTTTTTTTTACTGATCTAATAAATCTTTAAATTATAATTTTCAAATAATAATTCATCTAGCATCCATAATCACGTCTTTGATAATATCACGGCTATTAAAAAATGTATAATTTCTACAAAAACATTAACCTGACCAGTGCCCAGCCGGCTCCCGACCATGGGATATAACCAGGATTGGTCCGGCCAGTAACCGGCTGGCCCCGGACCTCGTGATTCAAGAAAAATGTAGCCCGACCTGGCTCCCGCTCGGTTTCTGTCCATGAAACCCAGCCAGGAGTAGCCCGGCCGGGGTCCAATCAGAAACCTTGTTGTATTAGGGCCAACCAGGAAATTTCTACACGGGATGGGTTTTGATCAATAAAATTAATCTTGTTATTAAGAAGTTGATGTTTTTTAAGAATCAGCTTATTAGCTAAAAATTTAACTATGCTGTTTTTAGAAAATTAATCTTCCGAGTTATTAAGTCATCTTTTGGGTTGAAATCTTTTGTTAAAAATTAAATTTTTTAAGGTTCATAATTTTAGTAAAAAATTATGTCTGGCTAAAAGTTTACTATTTTCTTGAAAGTCCCCTTTCAATGTTTGGAAATTTATTTTTCTAACTAACAATGTAACTATTCTAGTTTTAATTATTATCTCAGTTTCAAAAAATCATACTTTCAGGTTAAAAATTCTGCCATTTTGTAGACAATTTGCTCTTTTTAATTTAAACTGCTGGAATTATATTAAAAAATTATACATTTTGCTGAAAATTTCTGTTCTCTGGTGAAAAAGTAAATCATCTTTCCGCTTGATCTCTTGTTCAAAAAACAGTTTTATGATGATTCGGAATTTTTTAATTCTTCTCTTAGGTTGGAAATGTTACTATTTCGTTAAAAATCCTTTTTTTTGTAAGAATTTATTTTTTAACTGGAAATGTGAACATTTTAGTTTTGATTGAAAATTTCATATTTTTTATTGAAAATTGATTCCTTCAAATTGAAAATTCATTTATTTTTTTTCAAAATTCGTCTTTTCAAATTCTTATCACGATAACTCTTGAAAAAATAAACGATTCAAATCAAGGTTTGACACATTTTTTTGAGATCCTCAAAAAGGATAAGTTCGTTAACCTGTTATTTCAAATACAGAATCAAAAAGATAGCACAATTTCAAATTTTTGGGGCCTTCCTTTAAAATTTTCATGTAAGGATATTGATAGTAGTCAGAAAGCCAAACAATTTATCGAATGACTTTTTTTAATTCAAAGAAAATAAACAGATTTATCAATTCAGAAAATTCCAAAATTTGTCGGAAATCAAAATTTTAATTTAAGCAACGGACAACAAGAAAAAAAGTTAAAAGAAGAAAAAAATTGATTTTCATAAGTCCTAAAAGATTATTACAACAACTTTTTGGATTTTCTTAAATCATCAGAAATTGAAATTTATATCGCACCAAAAATTCGGTCAGAAATTAAAGTATATTTATGAAAAATTAACTTTTTTGTCCAAAATTCTCATTTATAGTTGAAAATTAATCTTCTTTCTAGGAAATTTACTTTTTGCTTCAAAATTTATACATTTGGTCAGAATTTGATATTTTTTACTTAAAATTCAACTACTTGGTTAAAAATTAAAATAGTTTGTTAAAAATTTCAAGTTTATAAAAATTCCATTCTGAGACAGTTGACCTTTTTTTTTAGATTTCCTTTTGTTATGAATATTAATTTTTTATCTGAAAATTTTACTATTCCGATTTTGGTTAGAAATGTATCCTTTATAAATTGAAAATTCACATGTTAAGTTTAAACTTCGTCTTTTTAGTTCGAAAATTAATCTTTTATGTTCATACTTAAGTATACATTTTGATTTGAAACTTTAGAGAAATAAGTTATTTATATTCAAAAATTAAGAACTTAGTTTATGAACGACCCTTAAGTCCGTAGAGAATTTTGATTGGTCCAAGCGTTCCTGTACCCGCACCTCTCAAAGCGCGCGGTTTTCAAAACCGTGTCTTCGACCTCTTCCTTTGTTATGAAAAGAAAGATTAAAATTAAGCATGCAAAGCTTGTAAATTATTGAACAAATAATTGTGAAATAATTAATAATCAATAATTGAAAGATGTGTGCGGAAGTTTATGTGACTATGATTTTTCACATTTTTATTTTTAATATCAAGTAAAAAGACGTGATAGTTGTGCAATTTATGTTTGAAGAACTCATAATTAAATCCTGTTGAATTAAATGTCTCCAGAAATAAATGGAAAGAATTAAAAAAATAATTGTTAAAAACTAAGTCTTAAAATGAGAAGATTTTATTTTTTATACAAAATTGTCACATTTTCAACTAAATATATTAACTTTTAAACAAACAGTTGAACATTAAACCAAAAACAAGAATTACTACCCTAGATTTTTTTCAACTATGGTTTCTACGAAGTAGATGAACTTTTACTAAAAAATACAAATTTTCAACCAAATAGTTAAACTTTTTCTTAATAATATTAATTTTCCACAAAAAAAAGAATGGCTAAATATTTAATATGTAATACCATTACGGAAGCAAATATAAATCTAAATTAAAATTTTTTTATTTTGGAAAATTTTTCTTGATAATGTATGTATTTATTGATTTTTGCAAAAGTAATAATTAATTAAGTTTTTTCAAACTAAATTCGCTTTGAAAGCGTAGCGCAAAATGATTATTGATATATTTTTATTATTAAGTATGTATTTGCTTCACCAAAGTTAAAACTATTTGCATTATAATTATACCCAATAATTTAAAATTGTTTTTAATGCGAAAATTTCGCAATCTTTAAACAAAAGAATTAGTGATTTTCTTGACACTGAAAATGAGCAACATTGCTTCCTAATTTATAAATCTGAGTGAGATTTCGATTAGTACATATACTTTAAAACATTTTCATAAATATTCATTAGTTCCTTCTATCCTGACGTTTTTTCTTGAGCCTATTTGTAAGTAAACCCAAATCTCGGTTCATTCACAATGGGAGGATTTGCCTGTAAGTAGCCTGTTGCCTTTACAGTCCGTCTGAACCGTTTCCAATTTGAATGCGCAATATTGCGCAATCTCAGCATCTGAGTACCCGCGAATTGCGCAAACAGCTTTTGTCCCGCAAAGCGAGAAAATGCGTGTCTCAGCAGTTTAAGGAATTACTAAATCGCAAGTGCACGTTTCAATCTAAGTCTTAAGTATGATTTTTTTTTTTTTGGAAAATCCAAAGTGTTCCCATAATTACATACATAATTATTTTTTCGTTAAAACAGCAATTACAAGGTTAATAGTTATACTATGTTAATCAAAATAATTTTTTTGGTTGAAAATTCATTCCTCTAGTTACAAATTCATCTTCTTGCTTGAGGATATAACTATTTTGGTAAAAAAAATGTATTTTTGTTGAAAATTAGTTTTCATCACTCAGATTTCTCATCTTTTAGATCTAAACTATTTTTAAAGGAGAAACTCTTGGTTTCAAATTTTAACAACTATTTATTTGTTTGTAAAGTTTTATAAATAGAATTTCGTGCAATTCTTGGGAAGGTTCAAAAATATTTTTAAAATTAAATAAATGTCAATTTTAATTTATATTGAACACAGATAAGATTTTAATTGAAAATTAAAAGCAGTCTAAATTATTCTATAGAAAGTATTTACAAAAAATGGATACATTTTTCAAACCAAGGAAATTCATTTTCTGCCAAGGAGATTATTTTTCTTACCAAAATAGATTATTTTTTTACGAAATAATTACACTTTCAATTTGAGAAATGAATTATTGACCAAAATTATGAGCCTCTAAGAACATAAGAACTTTCTAATTAATTAGCTTTTGTTTTAACAAAGTAGTTAGTTGCACACAAAAATATGAATTCTCAACGAAAAATGTAAAAGTTGATGTTTCAAACAAAAAATATTTATATTTTAAACCAAAAAAGTTTAATTTATCTAAAAAATACAAATTAAAAAGAATGTTGAATAATTAATATAAAGAGAATAATTTCTAACAAAGGACATAATTTTCAATAAAATTGTTACATTTGTAGTCAAAGAGATGATTTTCTAAATAAAAGTTCTGAATCTACCAAAAAATAATTTGTAACTAAGTAGGTCAGCTTAAAACCACGAATTTGAATTTTAACAAAAAGATCAAATCTAAATGAAAAATAGAATATTATTTAAACGAAGAAAAGATTTTAATTTTTAATGAAAAATTGGAATTCATACATAAATAGTCGATTTTTCAACAAAACAGTTTAATTGTAGATCAAAACAGATAAATTTGTAAGCAAGTAATTGCCAAACATTTACCTAATAATTTATAAATTATTTGATCTTTTCCTAAAATATTTATGAAATGTTTTAAAATTCTTATATTTCCTTCAAATTTTTACATTGTCATCAGAGAAGGTATTATATTTGTGTAAAATATGACCCCCCCCCCCCCTCCAGTTTTTGTCAAATAAACAACAAATTTTTTTGATTTCTTATCTGAATTCGTAACGAAAAATGTAATGCATAATCAATATTTCAATCAAATTAGATTTTTATTGTTCAAATTTTGAATAAAAAAAAGGTTAAAATTATGCAAGAAGATAAATTAATAACAAAATAGTTGATTCTCAAAACAAAAATTAATCCCAATCACTTATTTTTGTAATCACAAAAGATCGTTAAAAAAGGCTATTTTGAATTAAATAGTTGAATTTTCGGCAAAAGAGTTATTTTTTCAATCGCAGAGATAAACTGTTAACCAAAAATAAGGACTTCTTTAAAACAAGACTAAATTTTCATTTAATTAGTTACATTTTTAGGCAAGTTGTTAAATCTTTAACAAACAAACAAATTAATTCTGAACGTAAAATGTAAAACTCAATATTTCAAATACGATAAACTTTTATTTTAACTTAGAAATAATTTCTTTCTTTTTTACGAAGTTAATATGCTTAAAAAAAATAGTTACATTCTCAGCCAAAGCAATGACTTTTTCAACTAAAATAATGAATATTAAAAAAAATGCTAACAAAGTATTTCGTCTTTACCAATAAAATAAAAAAAGTTATCGGCATTTTTTTGACTGATTCTGTTGCGACATTTTTATAAATTATTTAGAATGTTATTTTTTTAAAGTGAAAAATTATTGCTAATTCCTCCAGGTATTCTTTAGAAAAGTTATTAGTTTTCTTAATGCCTAACAATTTTTTTAAAAAGCTGCGTAGATGGTTACGAAATATTTTAGAATAAAACGATAATAATTTAAAAATTTCCCAGAAGTCTTTCAAACAAAATAGTTGAACAAATGAAGCAAAGAAAAAAATTTTCTAATAAAAAAGCTGCATTTCCATAAAAGAAATGATATTGCTACTAAAACGGATGAATTTTTAAATTAACAAAAATGGTGAACCAGAAAAATACAAGAATTTACTGTTAAAAAAAGATTTCAGTTGACATTTCAAGATCAAAATATAAATTTTTAAACAAGAAATATTTTGCCACTAAAAAAATTGAACTTTTTAATCCCAAAAGACGAATTTTTTAAATATTTATTTTAAAATGTAGTTGCATTTTCATCCGAAAAAAATTTAATTTTTCTTAAAAAATATGAATTTTGATAAGAAATTTTTTCAAATAGTTGGATCATCATCCAAAAAAGATTTTAGTTCTCTGTTCAACATCAAAATATTAAATGTAAATAAAAAGAAAAACAATAAGTTAATTTTCTAATAAATAGTCGAATTGTTAACCATGAAATATGACTTTTTAACAAGTTTGTTAAATTTTCAACAAAATAGTTGCATTTTTGTTCAAGAACAATGAAAATTCAATTAAAACAGGTGCACTTTAAAATCAAAAAGACAAATTTTCAGAAAAAATAGTTTTCATTAAAACAATATTTCAGTTGAATTATCAGCAAAAAATATAAATTTTAAACAAAAGGTTAATTTTCTATTAAAGGAGCTTAATTTTTAACCCAAAAGGACGAATTTTTAAAAAAACAGTTGACTTTAAAATAAAAAAATATGTCTTTCAGAAAATTGTTAAATTTTCAAGCAGATAATAAAATTTATAACTCAGAAGTTTTACAAGAAAAAAATCATTTAAAAGTGGCAGAATTTCTATGACTTCAAACTGTCAAGTAGAATAAATTTGAAATTTTTTCAATTACAATTTGAAATTGTTTTTTTATTTTATTTTTTTTTTGTATAAAATATTCTAGCTTAAAAATGTTACAAGTTTAAGATTCTGGTTTTTGATTATTAACATGGTGAGGTTTAGTAAAAAATGCAACTCTTCTCATAGAAAATTTCTTTCTCATTTAAAATGCATATTTTTATATTGAAAAGACAAACAGAAATATTTATTCTATTAAAATTTTAATATTTTATCAATCGTCTTTTTGATTTTAAAATTCCTCTATTTTAGTAAAAACGGAATCTTTTTTGGATAAAAATGCAACTCTTGGTGTGAAAATTCAACTTTTTTTTTTAATTATCCTTTTTTTATTAAAAATTCAACTGGTGTATCTTCGTAGAAAATTCACTTCTTTTTCAAAACTTATATTTTGATGTTGAAAAGTAAAAATAAAATCTTTTTCGGATGAAATTGCAATTTTTTTGTAATTTGCATTTTTGATTTAAAAATCCCTTTTTTCAGTAGAAATTTCATCTCAATTATATAAGAATGCACTGCGTGCTTAAAATTCAGTCTGATCTCTGTTTGAGGATTTAACTTTTTTTACATTCTCATCAGAGAAGGTATTATATTTGTGTACAATTTTACACCCCTCCCAGCTTTCGTCAAATGTCAACGTTTTAAGATGCCCGAATCCGAAAAATTGATTTTTTACGAATGTGCCTATCGGTCGGTCTGTCTGTATGTATGTATGTCTGTCTGTCTGTGAGCACGATGACTTTTGAAAAAATTATTTTATTAAATTGGCCTCTGGTACACTTTTATAGTGTCCTACACTAAAGGTCAAGTTCGTTAGCCAGCCATTTTGGATATAAAATTCAAAAAGGGAGCAAATTTTGAATATTTTTGAGACCTCTTTTTAAAAAATTTTTTAAATCATTTTGAATAATATAAAAGAATATTAAATTAATAGATATATTAAGAAATCATTAAGTTTATCAATATTATGATATAAATTATAATGAAAAATTTTATTTGAATATAAAGTTATCATAAACTAAATTAGAATTGAATAAATTTATTATTTCCATGTTCTAATTATATTAATGATTTGATGGTAAAAATAACTATATTAATTCAAAATCTTATATATGAGAGACATTAAAACAGTTTTTTTGAACATTTTAATTATAGCAATATTTTATTCATTTTTATATCTGCAAATTTTAAAGCTTAATAATATCCTGTTATACATGCTATTAATTTTTTATTATGATATTATATCTTATAATTTCATTGTTTGAAATAATATAAATGATTATTAAATTAATAGATATATTGCGAAATCATGAAGTTTATTAATATTATTATATAAATTATAATTAAAATTTTTAATTAAAAAATAGAGTATGTATTTAATCTCTCCCTTTTACGGGTTTGAGGGCCTCCGCTCCCTGTACATATATTTACAATTCCATCTTTAGTCTAACTTAACTACTACTTATATTCTACTCTTTCGCATTATGCAGGATAAACAATAGTAACAGTAGTAATATTAATTCCTAAAATGAGCGAACTTCCAGGGCTTCCGTTTCCTCTTACCATAAAAAAATCTATTTTCCACGATATTGAAAAAAATTTTCGTTTTTTACTGTCCCTTTTCAGGATTACCCGTTTGGCTCTGCCCTACTGCCTTGCATTCCCTTACTTCATCCAATTTCTTTATCTACATCACTCCCTGTCCACTACCATCCAGGATCCATCTTACACACTCATCCACACTCAACTATCCCTCTTCCTCTCCTGTACATCTCTCTAATACATGTTCCCATGACCCTTCTCATTTTTCTCCTTTCTTCCTCCCATTTTGAATTTCCCACATTACCTTGTGCAATTTTACTTCCCTCTTCCCTTTTTAGCTTCTCTCCAAGCCTCCATGCTGTTCCTTCCATCCCCAGATCTCCACACCATAACACAACACCGCCCACATCAACACATCAAACAACCAGACCCTCATTCTCCAATCGTTCTTGAACCTTCTCTTTCCTATACCCCATACTTGGCCCATTACTTTACTCGCACATTCAATTCTTTTCCTCACCTGCAGCTTGTTTCCCCCTTCTGCCTCAAACCAAAAACCTAGGTAACAGAACTCCTCCACAATTTCCACTTTTTGTCCGTTCATCTTCCAAACTTAATTTATTTTGCTCTTTCTATTTCTGAAACACATCACCTATGTCTTATCTACGTTCACCGTCAGCTCTTTTGTTCCCATATACTCTTCAAAGATTCTCATCATTAGGTTCATCTCCTTCTCACCATCTGCTAATAGAACTACATCGTCCGCGTATGATAGAGAGTATAGTTTGCTATTACCCAAAGCCGTTCCTCCTTTCCCTTTCTCCTTTAGCTTCTCCTCTAAGTCTGCCAATAGGATACTAAATAGTAACGAACTCAAAGGGCACCCTTGCCTTAGACCTCGGCTTTTCCAGAAAACATGCCCTTTTTTCATTCCTATTTTCACCCTAATCCTGGTTTCAGTAAAAATTTCCTTTATCCTCGCCACTAACTTTTCCTCTACACCCCTCCCTTTCATTGCCTGCCATAATACTTTTCTATTCACTGAGTCAAACGCTGATTTGAAATCTACGAACAAAGCGACTAGTCTCCCTTTCTTTCTCCCCAAATTTCTGTTAACTAAATAGTTAAGTACGTAGATGTTGCCTATTGTTCCCATTCCTTTTCTAAATCCCGTCTGATTATGTGGGATACTTTCTTTTTGTTCTACCTGACTCTCCAACCTATTTCTTAAGATTTCTGCATATATTTTATAGCCGACTGACATGAGAGTGATCCCTCTGTATTCCTCTACCTTCTTTCCTTCCCCTTTCTTGACAAGCGGTACCACCAGTCCCGTCGTCCACTCTTCCGGCCAACCTTCCCCTTTCCATACCTTGTTGCAGATCTTCCACGTCCCATCCATAATCCCTTCTCCTCCAAACTTCATCGCTTCGTTCTCCATCCCATCTTCTCCTGTCGCCTTGTTTCTTTTCAACCTATTTATTTGCCTCATCCACTTCTTCTCTTGTTATCTCGTTCCCTTCCTCCATTTCTTCTTGGAATATCCTACACCTTTCCCCTTTGATCTTATTATGCTCTCCCCCTAATAGACCCTTAAAACAATCGGTCCATTCCTCCATTTTTATTTCTTCGTTCACGCCCTGCCTTTCCCCTCTATCCCTATTTATCACATCCCACACCCTACCTTCTTTGATCGCTTTTTCTACCTCTGCATTATATTCTTCCTTTCCCCTCTGTCTTTTTATTTCCAGCATCTTCTCATGTTCTTTTTTCCTCCTGTTATACTCCTCCTTCTCCGTTTCCCCTCTTCTCCATTTGCTCACACACTCTTTTATTCTCTCTTTACTCTCCCAGCATTCCTCGTCCCACCAGCCTCTCTTTCCCCTACTCTTCCTTCATTAGTACCCAGCTCATCCTTTACCTTTTCGATGGACCCCTTCAACCTTTCAGTTAACGATACCGACGCCTCTTCTTAGTGTAACTATGACCGGGAAGTGCTCTGACCCTATCTCATTCCCTACCTTTATACTCCCTATCATATGTCGCATTCTTTCTTCAGCCAAGATGTAGTCTATTACTGTTGCTCCCTTTCCTATGAATGTGATCTCCCCTTCCTCATCTCCTTTCATATTGCCATTGCATATAAACCACCCTGTTTCTCTTATCATGTCTAGTAAGTTCCTCCCCTCCCTGTCCGTCTCTCTATGTTTGGAGTTCCTTATAAATGTCTCCTTTTCTTCATCACATAACCCTCCCTCTTGTTTATCAGTCCATGCATTTAAGTCCCCTCCTATTAAAACCAATTCTTCCTTCTTTTCCTTCATCCACCTCCTTATTACTCTCCAGCCTTCTTCTTCCCCTCTTCTTCTGTATACACACACCACTGCTATTTCTACTTTCCCATTTATAATTTTTCTTATCATTCTTCCATCCTTTTTCTCAATGTTCTCATCTTTTCTCCCTTTTACTGCTAATTCTTTTTTCACCCCTGACACTATGCCGCCCATCCCTCGCCCTTTAACATGTTCTTTTCTTGCTTCTTACATTGTCTACACATAACCTTTCGGTAACAGCTTTTTTATTCCCTTCCAGTCCTTCTCATCTGCCCAAGTTTCACTCATCATAATCACATCCCACTTTTCTAACTCCTCCCAAAATCCTTTATTCCTGTTCTTCAAACCTGACACATTCCAGAAAGCTATTTTCACGTTTCTCTCTTCCCCTCCCTGTTCTTTCCTCTTCACTTTGTTTCCCCTTTGCCGTTTGGAAACCGCTCTGATTTATTTCTAGACTCTCTTTCGTCTCCCTTCCCCCTACCTTTCTCAAGACTGTTACCTTTTTTCCTTAATTCTTCTAATTCTTCATCCCAGCACCATTCCTCCCCATTTATCCATAACCTGTTTCTCCCTATCCACACCATATGACCCCTTTTCAGTTTTAATTATGTTAATGATTTAATGTTAAAAAACTTGTCATTTATATTTTAAAATTAAATAATAACATATTTTTATTTTATCTGATGAAAATTTATTAACTATTTAATATTGGAGCTATATTAATTCTAAATTTTACATAATTGAGTCATTAACAAAATTATTTTTTTCACGGTTTAGTTATAATACTAATTATTTCATGATTTATATATCTGCAAATTATGAAGCTTAATAATATTATGTTATACATGTTTACAATTTTTACAACAATATTATATTCATATTTCATATTTTAAAGTTATTTAGAAATTTAAAATTAAATATATTTTCAATAAATTTGAAATTGGTTTATTCAATGTTACAACAATAATTTTTTAATTTTTATCTTAAAATCTAATTTTGTTAAACGATATAAAAAATTATTAAATTAATAGACATATTGTAAAATCATTAAGTTTAATAATAATATGATATAAATTAAAATGTAATTATGAAAAATAAAATATCAAAGTACACAAAGATTGGACTTAAATTATTTAATATTCAGTATTATAAATATGTTGTTTCCTCTCAGATTATGTAATTAAATATTAGCTATTACTTCCGTAATAAAAGTTTCCTTTTTTCTTTTAAATACTTGTATTGCAATTATATAATTTTTTATGGTGCTTCAATTTTCTAAATTATATGTACACATATTTTATTTTTTTTTTAACTTAGTTCGAAAGCTTATTAATACATTAAATGTAGAGAAATGCAGTTTCAAATTTGATTGAGAATATAAGGTAAATATTATTTGAATGTTTTCATGAAAATAATTGTGTAATGCTTTTTATGTTGTGAAATTATTAATTAATTGTCAACTGATTTTGCCAAAACTCACATTTTCTGGAATTATTTTAGGCGTTTATTAATAAAGGAAAATTTTTGAAATTAAAGTTTAAATATAAAAAATGTATTATTTAAAAATTATTTTAAGGTTTTAGTGAGAATTATAGTTTGATGCTCAGTTGCCAATAAAAAAAATATGCAAAAATGAATGTGATATAAAAAGAAAATGTAGAGTAAATGTTTAATGAAAATAATTGTTTAATGCTTTTTATGTTATCATTTACGAAAAAATCAATTAATTCTTAGTTGAAGTATTTTATTTTGTGCAATAATTTTTTCTTAACATTTTGCTACTATATTAGAGTTTCAGAGTTTTTAAGAAGAAAATGTTTCCTTTTTTTACATCTGGATAATCTTTTTTTTTATTTTCGAAGAGATATGTATAATAAAATTATTGAAAAAACTTATTTTAGGAATTAGAACAATAGAAGCGTCTTAATAATTTCGAAAGATTTTGAGATTAAATTTTTTTAAACAGTTATGGGAAAATTTTAAGCAGTTAATATTTCATTTTGAAATAATAATTTTAAATTTTTAAGATTTTAAAATTGATGAAAATTTACAAGATATTTTAGGACTTTAAAAAATATTCAGGATAATGACATAAATTCTTTAGGTTCCCAATACAATTTCTTTCGATTTTTCAATTTGAAAAATGAGCTGTAGGAGAAAATTCAAAAAGATTTTGAAACATCAAATATGAACTTAAATTTCAAAAAGAGTAGAAGATTTTAAAGCCAAATTTTTCAATTTGGTGGCATTAAAAAATAAAAAATAAAATAAACCATAAAATGCTATAAATACAGCGAAGATTAGAGAAGAATAAAGAAGATTTTAAAACTACAGAAGATTAACAAAAATTCAGATTTATGTGAACCTTTTTAAACAGAAAGAAAGCCAGACGTTAAAAACAGAAACTTCTGGACATTAATTTTTCTTTTCCAAATTAAAAATTGTGAACAAAATGTGTAGAAAACTGAATGTTATTCAAATTCCTAGGAAAATTGGGGACGTTTTGAGGCAGCGTTTTGCATTTGAAATAACTTTTCAAAATTTCAAGAAAAATTCCAGAAAGATAAAAATATATTTAAGAATTTAAGAGGCATTGTATATCTATTTATTCTAAAAGGGCTCGAACTTTTCCTATTGTTTTGTAAAATCTCGTAAAATATTATTTTTTTAATCTAAATTTTTTGTTGACGAATCAGAAATATTCAAAAATCTTTTATAATTTTCTTCAAATTTGTAAGAAATTTTTGAAGATTTTGATCTTAATTTTTTTAATTTTAAATAATTGTTTATTAATTGATTAATAATTAATTAATTAATTTAATTTTTAATAATTTCTCAAAATTTCAAGAAAAATTAGATTCATTTAAAAATATGTTTAGGAATTCAAGAGGCTTTGCATAGATTTAAAATATTTTAAACCTTGGAAGCATTTTCAAAAACTAATGAAATATTAATTATTTTTTCTGAAATTATAAAAGACCCAAATATCTTTTGAAAAGACTCAAATTTTACTCATAATTTGTAAAATCCTGTAAAATAAAATATATATTTTTTAAATTTTCTACATTCTTATTTGACATATCCGAAATATCTTAAAATATTTCCTAATTGTCTCATGAAAATTATAAAATTTATATAATGCTAAAAAATCTGCTGATACTTCTTTCCTGGTAAATAATTTGAAAATATGTGTAACTAAAAAAATATCAAAAGAGCATGGTTGTGTTAAGTCAAAATATTATTTAATATATTTCTCTACCGCACGTCATCCTAAAAATCTATTTTTATTTACAAAATGTCTATTAAGTTTTTTAAACTAATATACTCAGAAAAATGTTTGTTTAGATAAAAAACAAAATTTATTTGAATTTATATAATCGAATTAAATAAATTGTTCGCTTCAATTACAGAAAGGTTTATTTAATTAAACTAATTATTGATTTTTTTCGGTGAAATATTATTCAAGTGAGTACTTTTATAAAAATAATGTACAAGCTCGGTAATATCATTATTGTATATCATATGTAAAAGGAGGAACACTTATTTAAGCCGAATGTTTTATTCTGGTTAATTTTTAACTACCCGTGTAGAAATTCAAATGGGGAACTATTCTGGTTCCCGACCATTCGACCCCACTTCAAGTCGGGGGCTAGTCGGGTCATCTGACTAGCCCCTAACCAGTAGCGTCACGGTAGATTAGTCAAGGGCTAGTCAGGTGCCCCGACTTATCCTAGTCGAGGCCTGATCGGGAACTAGTAGTGGTCATATGATAATACATCCGCGTGGAATATTAACCAAACTCCCCAAAATTTGTGGAACATTCCCTAAACGTTTGTAAAAATACTTATTATTTACGGAAATTTGCATAAACTTTTTTGAAATATTATAAGTTCTCAAATTTACCCAAGATTTAATAAGGAACATATACTACGCTTAAAAATGCATAAATTTATGTAACTAAAATTCCCCAGAATTTGTGGAATATTAATTTAAGAAAAAAACTTCAGCTGGAACGTAGCAATGGAAGAGCTTCACTGTGACGGAACCGCCATGTTGGTCACAGTAGTCTCTGCTTCAGATAATTATGCTTCGTTACGTGTGGACTGCTATCTTAAACACTCGACGCGTCATTTCTGTTGCGCGAGAGACGGCATGTCGCGCCCTTGCGGTTTTTCTTTGAAGCTACCAGTCTAGAACCGCAAGACTCAAATGAAGATGGTAGCGAAATCTGAACTGTACCGTGCTTAATAGTTTACTACTAGTACACTCCCCTTCACTGATAAATGAAAAACATTTTCTCTTTCCAATTTCAACTATATGAGGGATTAGACTTTATTTACATATCGCAAAGCTTTCAGATCAATTTAAAAATAAGCATCTGTACAAATTTAGCTTCTCATGACTTTCGGCAGCCTTTTCACCTACATCTATATGTATCTTTTCAAATATGGATTTTTTTAAATTCCATACAAAGGTATTTATAAATGCTCCTAGAAATTCGCAATTTTCTCAAAAATACTACAAAAAAATAAGATTACGTCTTTTTGAAGATTTTGATCGTTGTTTTTATAAAAAGTTTATTTTCGTACAAAATTATTAACTCAATAATTATTTATTAAGTATATTTGAGATGAATTTAACATTAATAAATCTTTTCTCCAAAAAACGGTGTAAAATTATTGTTAAATATCTTCTTAGTGTTTTAGAATTTAAAAAATCATTAGTGAACAAAAAGGCCCGACTAGCCCCCGATTAGTGCCCGACTTGTAATAGGGCCAAATCGGGTTATTTCCGCATGCGTATCTGCTTCTCATTTCTTAATTAAACAATAATAAATTGGAATTTTTCAATTTATTTAAATTTGTACATTAAATCAGAACCTGTAAAATAACACAACGCCGAAAAAAAACCAATGCAATCAAATCGATTAAATCAAGTACAGGATCAATTAATTTAGATTTTAGGTTAGTTACGCAGGAACCGCCGCACAGTGGGAGGAAATGCACTTTTTCGTTCAGAAATGACCAGTCTTTAATTTTGGTCCAATTAAAATTTTTTTTTTATTTGAAGTTCATTAAATTCCGAAGAGCTTGACGCTCCAAACTTTTGTCTCATATATTTTTTTATTACTAATTTTTCCACTTAAAGTATGGAAAAACTGAAATTTCGTACATTACAATTTTTTACGCTTTAATAACTAATCACGAAAACTGTTTATTGCCTTCAATTAATGTTTAGGAACTCATAGAATAGAAACAATTTCTTCGTTATTCCATTTATTTGTTATAGGCAAATTTTATTAACTAATTAACAAGTAGTCTCATTATTTTTAAAAAAATTTTTGCTAAAAGTGCTTCATATTGATGTAGGAATGACATTTAATCATAAAACTAATTTAGAAATATGCCAACCATTGTTATAAACAATTCTTGTAGCCAAATATTAAAATTTGAGACTTTTTCAAATTATAAGTTCCTTCAAGCACCAGAACGACTTCAGGTATTTCTCAAAATAATATATATTTAATACTATTGAATAAAATATAAGAATTTGCATTTTTATAAACAAATTAAAAAATTTGGCCCTTTCGCATAGAAAATTCTTTTCTGCACTGGAAATGTTTTTAACTATTGGAAGAATGATTGCCAGTCACAAAAATATTCGAAAAATTAACAATAACCACTGTTATTAGTAGTTATTGTAACAAAATATTTAAAATTAAGGTTTTATCAAATTTAAATTTTCTTTAATGGCTAGAATAGGTATAGATATTCCTGAAAATAATAAATCTTTAATATTATTTGGTGAAATGTAAAACATCTAAATATTTATATACAAATAGGATAAAATATTTCAAATGTCGGCAGTTTCACGTAGCAAAAATTCCAATTGAGGTGTGGAAATTTTGGCGCAGTGTTTAAAAAGATAATTTAATTGAAACGATAAACAATTGAATAAGATTAAAAACAAATTAAATCACGATTTTATCCCTCAATTTAAAAACTTTAAACATTTTCAGTGCAAAAAGAAAATCGATGTGAAAAAGCCAACATTTTGAATTTGTTTATACCATTTGTTTATAAAAATTTTAATTGTTATATTTCATTAAATAATTATAAATATTTATTATTTTAAGGAATACCTGAAGTCGCTCTGGCGATTGAAGGAAATTATATTTAGAAAAAATCTTAAATTTTAATATTTTTCCACAAGAATTGTTTATAACAATGGTTATTATAAACTTTTCAATTAGTTTTGCAATTAGATTTTATTCATAAATTAATGTGAAGCACTTTTAGCAGGCAGAATTTTTTTTTACTGACAAAAGTTCAGAGCGTCAAGCTCTTGAGATTTAATGAACTTTAATTTTTTTAAATTTAAAATCGGATAAAAATTGTAGGCTCGGTATATTTATAAACGAAAAAAGTGCCTTTCCTCCCACTTTATTGTATTTTTTGTTTGTATCAAATAAATATTTGTATGAATACGAAGCACCAAATTTTAAACAAATGTATTGTTCAATAAAAGTCATTTTTTCAAATAAAAAACATCCACGAGACAAATTATTTGATTCACTCAATAAGGCATATATTTTACATTTATTGAAATTAAATAAACCTTTTTTTAATTAAAACAAAATTTTGTTCGATTCAATTATATGAATTCGAAAAAATTAGCTGGTTTTTTTTGCAAATTGGTCTTTTTGGCTTAAAATTCAACTATTTTCGTGGAAAATTTACTTTTTTTACAATTCGTATTTTGGTGTTGAAAAGTCAACTGAAATCTTTTTTGAAAAAAGGCTTGGTTAAAAATTGATCTTCTTCGCTTGAGTATTCAACTATATTGTTTTAAATTTTTATTTGAAGCACTTCGTCAAGAAATAATTGTATGTTGAAGATTCATATTTTCAGTTAAAAATTAATTTTTTCGGTTTGGAGTTAAACTATTTTGTTGAAAAATGATCTTTTTCAATTAAAAATTCAACTGCTTCGGTAAAAATGGATCTACTTTGTTCAAAATTTGCTTTTTTAATGAAGGTGCAAGTTACAACAATTTTCAACCAAATAGTTGATTTTTCTTTTAAAGAAAAAATCTATAAAAAAAAATTTATAAAAAAAATTTAATTTCCCACCGAATTGTTGAATTTTGAAACCAAACCGAAAAAATTGTCTACAAAACAGTAGAATATTCCATTAAAAATATGAATTAGAAAAAGATAATTTACTAAACAGTCATTTAATTCAATCGAATAGTTGAATTCTTTACCAAATCATAGAATCTTTGAACCGAAAATAGAAATTTTCTTCAGAACAGATTAATTTTCAACCAAAGACTGTAAATTTTAGACGAAAAAGTTCATTTTCAACCAAAAACACAGTTGTAGTTTTAATAAAAAAGATTAAATTTCTACAAAGTAAGATGAATTTTTATAACAAAAATATGAATGTTTAAAAAAATAGTTGGATTTTCAGATCAAACAAATTTTTTGTCATGAAAAAGAAATGCCGATAATTTTTTAACAAAAAAACTTTATTTTTCAACTAAAAAGAATGATTTTTGAACGAAATTGTTGAATTTTCCACAAAATAATTCAATCTGAAACCAAAAAATATATTTTTTAACCAAATCATAGAGTCCTGAAAAAACGAAAGAAGGGAAAATACTGTGAAGCCTGCGATAAATAAATAAAAATTGTGATAATGTATAGACTAAACAATAATAGTTTAAATAAACATTGAAGTGTATTTTAAATATTTTTAAAATATCAGGTTAGAAAATTCGAAATTTCGCATAGAACATTCTGGTTCCTAATAAAATTATAAATTTTCGTAAGACTTGATACTTATTTATTTACTCATTTATTATTATTTCATGAATTTATGATTATTACATTTAACAAAAATAATAATATTACTAGGTCAAAAAATACAACAAAATTATACTGTTTTGTAGATTGGTTATTTGGGATGCAAATTTTATAATAATTTAGACAATTTGTTTGAAATTTTCAAAAATATTTCTGGGCCCATAACCTGTTTACATAAAAAAACATGATAAGTTTTGCAGATAATTTTGAAGCACTTGTAGGACTATTTTATAATTCTGCTTTCTATTTTAATTTTTGTAAAACTTAAGACTTATTTGTTTATTTATTAATTATGATTTCTTAAATTTAAGATTACTACATTAAATATAAATACTGATATTCCTAGGTCGAAAAATACCATATAATTAGACTCTTTGGTAGATTGGTTAATTGAATATCAAATTTTGTACTTTAGACAATCTGTTTAAAATCTTTAAAATATTTCTGGGCCCATAACCGATTCCATGATAAATCAGGATAAAAATATATATTGTTTGTTATTTTTTATCTTGATTACGGGTTGGAGGAATCGACTTAAATAAAACGGGACAAAAGGGACAATATATGCCCTGGATCAATAGTGCTTTATCTGTTTCCCATTTCTCAACCACTGCTTCGACTGTTTGAACCTGACCTCACTGTTTATGCAGGCCGCGACACGCACGAAAATTCAATTCCAGCCTGAGTAATGCTCAGTATTTACGATAAGAAGACAGTGGAGTTTCTAGAAAAAGAGACTTTTTTACGGTTTGAATTTACTACTTGTGACAAAAAGAATGGAAATGGAATTCGCCCTCTTTTAATTGAATAATCGAACTAAAAGTAAAGACCTCCTTTTATTCGAAACAAAACTCCCTAAATTTTTAATTTAAATCAGGAACATTGTGTTAAACTACTGTCCATGGAGAGGTTTGAAGCCCAGGACGAATGTGGGTTGTGTTTAGGAGTTTTAGTTTTCTGCAGTTTTCCACGCCCCTGACCAAATATTCAGGCAAACAAGAGGCCTTCTCATAACGATTGAATTTTCGGCCCGAAGATATTATTTTTTAACAAACAAAAAATTAGATTTTTACGTAATTGTGACAAATTGTTGAATCCCCAGCCAAACTTGTTTAGTTTAGAAGCAAACAGTATCATGTTTAATAAAAAATGGAGCAGTTGTATTTTCAGTTAAAAGAAATTAATTCCTAACCAAACAAAAAACCATTAAAAACAAATTTTCAACAAAATATTTAAATTTTCCACAAAGGAGATGAATTTGAAAAAAGTAGAATACAGAAAAATCAACAGAACAGTTCAAGCCAAAAGATTGTTTTTTAACTCTAAAGATTATTTTTTTTAACGGAATTGTTCAATTTTATCCTAAGAAATTAAGTTTTAAAAAATATTTAATTTTTAACAAAATCATTCTACTTTCAACAAATTAGTTAAATTTATAACTAAAAAAAAGAAATTTTTAACCATATAGGTAAGTTTGCAAACAAAAAAATTAATTTTCTATTGAGCAGATTGATTTTCGACCAACATATTCAAATTTTCAACAAAATACACTAAATTTTTAGAAAATTGTCGAATTTTAAAGCCAAGTCGAAAAATAATCTGCAAAGTAGTTGCATTTTTATCCCGTAATATGTTATTTTAACAAAACAATTCATTTTTCACAAAATTTTGAATTTTCAGAAATATTGTTTCATTTTCTATCATAAAACACGACTTTTTAACAAAATACGTGAATTTTCAACTAGAAAAGATAAATTTTTAATAAAAAATTTTAACATTTAACCAAAAATGGAATAAATACATTGTTATTTGAAAAAATTGATTCTCACCAAAAAAAATTCTACAAAATAGTTTTATGTCCGATTTATATCCTAGAACATAGTTTTAACAAAATAATATTTTCAAAAAAAAATTAATTTTCAACTAAAATGATAAATTTTTTTAAAACAAGTTAATTTTCAGGCAAAAAGATAACATTTCCAGAACAAAAAAAACGTTTTTTTTTAATATAATAATTCTTAACAAAATTGATGCATTTTATTTATAAAGGACGAACAATCTTCTAATCGGTGGAATTTTAAACTCGAAAATGTGAATGTTCAATAAAAACATAAGTTTTCAAGCTACAGGTTATACTTTTATATAGATAGTTTAATTTTCAACAAAATATTTAAATTTAAATCAAGAATATGAATTTTTAACAATAAAGTTCATTTCCGAACGAATAGTTTCATTTTCTACCAAATTGTTGATTCCTTAACCAAACAAGATTTATGAAGACCAAAACAGTTGCATTTGTAATTTCAAAAATGGTTCTTTCAAGTAAGCAAAATAATTTTTAACCAAAAAAGACAAATTTTTAATGAAACACATGAATTTTCAACCCAAAAATATGAGTTTTTGATTAAAAAAATGTTCTTTTTACAAGTTGAATTGCCATAAAAGTAGTTTAATTTGTAACCATATACTTTACTTTAAAAGAAAAATATAAATTTTGTACAAAAAAGTTAGTTTTTTTAGAAGTTAGTTTTTAATGCATGAATTTTCGACTAGATTCACACAGTTGTAGTTTTAATAAAAAAGATTAAATTTCTACAAAGTAAGATGAATTTTTATGCATCCCAAAAATATGAGTTTTTGATTAAAAAAATGTTCTTTGTACAAGTTGAATTGCCATAAAAGTAGTTTAATTTGTAACCATATACTTTACTTTAAAAGAAAAATATAAATTTTGTACAAAAAAGTTAGTTTTTTTAGAAGTTAGTTTTTAATGCAAGAATTTTCGACTAGATTCTTAATTTAGAAAAAAAATCTAATTTTCAATAAAATACTTACATTTCCAGCAAACAAGATGAATTATCAACTAAAGTGGTAAAGTAAATAAAAAGAAATGTTCAACAAAAGAGTTTCAAAAATTTTATTTTTAATGTAATTTTTGTGATTAAACCCAGAACTACCCGTCCTATAAAAAAGGGATTCATAGAGAATTTGTAGATGTATTTCAAGTGCAAAATTATAATTCTTTGTTTTTTTGTGACTTGCGTGGTTTCTCAAAAAATTAAATTTTGATTCATTTCATTGTTAGTTTTCACGAAGAAGAAAAAAACTACGCGTTCTATCAAGAAGTGATTATTTACAAATTTGTTTGCGTTGTTTGGCTTTAAATTAAGATTTTCAGTCGATTTTTAAAATTTTATAAATTCTGTAACTCTGATAATTTTTTTCGCAAAATAAAATCAATAGGATAAATTATTTGGCATTCTAAGTACTACAAACGAACATACACCAAATTTTTAAATTAAAAAAAAAAATGTTTCCAAAAATCTTAAAAATTCTCTAACTTTTTTAATTTTTATCCAAAGTGGCTGCTTGAAAAACTCGTCTTTTCTTTTTGGACCTAAAAGAAGTCTGCCAAAACTCAATTTGATCCGTACATTTTTTCGAGAGTTATCGTGTTTACAGACGGACGGACGGACATACAGACAGTCTTCATCACCAAAACTTGCTTTTCGGATTAAGCGGATCTCAAAACGCAATCCGTTGAAAAACCGTGGTGTCAAATTTCTGACAATTCTAATACTTTATCAATCAACAAAATAATACGATTTTTAATAAAATACAACCGTTTGCAACAAAACGAGATAAATTCCGAAACGAAAATATAATACTGGACTTTTCAACAAAAATTAGCTTTTTGTTTTACTGGGTTCTATTACTTCAGTAGGTATTCAAACAAAAAGAAAAGGATTCAAAGGGAAGAAAGGGTATGTGTCTCAAAGACGGAAAAAAATTCTTTTAAATTTATCATTAGAAACCTACTATATTTGATCTAAGTTCCTAACGTTACTTCAACTGCCCCCCCCCCTGTTTCCAACCACTGTTTTTCTTGATCCTCCACCCCTCAAATTGGTAACGTAATTTAAGGATTATCCATTGCCCTTTCCGGCTGCTGGTTTAGATTCATCAGGGTGATTAATAAGTGAATATGTTATTTTGAACGACTCAATACTACTGATTACCCAGATGAAAATTCATGTACAGGAACCTCCTAAGTTCCTAGACATGTGCCTGGACACGAACCTGCACACGAACCTGTAAGGGTAATTTTGAAGTTCATGTACAGGTATTCTGAGGTTCCTGGACATGTTCCTCAAGACGAACCTAAATAGAACCTGTACATGTAATCATTAGGGTTCCTGTACAGGTATTCCGAAGACTATGGTCATTTTCCTAGGCACGAACCTGCACACGAAGCTATAGAGGCAATCCTGACGGATCCTGTACAGGTATTTCTAGGATCCTTGATATGTTTCTCGACGCGCACATGCACAAAACCTGTACAGGTAATTTTTTCGGTTCCGACACACGTCTTCTGAGGATCCTGGACATGTTCCCGGACACGAACCTGCATACGAACCTGTACACGAACGTGAACAGGTTATCTTGAACGGTTCCTGTACAGGTATTCTGAGGTTCCTGGACATGTTCCTCAAGACGAACCTAAATAGAACCTGTACATCTAATCATTAGGGTTCCCGTACAGGTATTCCGAAGACTATGGTCATTTTCCTGGGCACGAACCTGCACACGAAACTCTAGAGGCAATCCTGACGGTTCCTGTACAGGTATTTCTAGGATCCTTGATATGTTTCTCGACGCGCACATGCACAAAACCTGTACAGGTAATTTTTTCGGTTCCGACACATGTCTTCTGAGGAACCTGGACATGTTCCCGGACACGAACCTGCATACGAACCTGTACACGAACGTGCACAGGTTATCTTGAACGGTTCCTGTACAGGTATTCTGAGGACCCTGGACATGTTCCCGGACACGAACATAAACAGAACCTGTACAGGTAATCTTGAAGGGACGTGTACAGGTATTCTGAGGATGCTGGGCATATTCCCGAACACGAACATGCACACGAACTTGTACACTTAATCTTCACCGATACTGTACAGGTATTCTGAAGACCCTGGATATATTCCTGAACACGGACATGTACACGAACTTGTACAGGTAATCTTGATTATTTCTGTACAGGAATTTGGTGAGAGAAAGCGTACATGATCCGGCTGATTCCCTCACAGAGTAAATTGAGACTTTGCTTCATGTACAGGAACTTTTTCAGGATCCTAATTATAAACCTGCATAGAAATTAATCCTCGACCAAATAAGAACATCAAATTCGGTAGGGGCTCATGGCTTGGCTCTTCCGTAAATGCCTGCACAGTAACCGCCAAGATTATCTGTGTAGGTTCGTGAGCAGAATTGTGTCTAGGAATATGATCAGGATCCTGCAAAGGTCCTGTACAGGTTTTTTCAGCTGGTTGCTATTCCAGATGACTGTTTTAGGCTTGTTGTTCAGATTACTGGACCAGTAATCAGCCGTATTGATTAATTCTCTCTTCTATCACAATTAGAAATCTTTTGCGAATAAATAAATCCAAATAGATCAATTTATTTCAATTTGTGAAATTCCTGGCGTTTGTACTAGTTTGTTAAATGCTGTGTTAAGGCTCGCAAGTCGTAACTTCCTACGAAATAATGGTTTAGATTAACGAGGGTTGGAGATCATTACTGTTCTTATGGCTGTAAACATGTTATTGATAGTAGTCTAAATTTTATATGGGTGTATATGTACTTCTACTTTTATAGATACTTCATAATAGCTATGGCCAGTGTTTCAATAAACATTATATTGACTAATAAAGCACTTCCATTAGCCCTTATGTATTCGATCGAAAAATATATTGTCTAATTTAAAGAAGACATACACTATGATTATTTTATCTCATATAAAAAGTTTATTAATCCTGCTAAACATTTTTAATTGTTTTTGTATTTTGATCAGGGATCAGAACCCTTAACTTTTGAAAGGCCCAATGAAATAAATGGCCCAGCAAGGGCCCGGTCCAGACCCTTCAGAATTTACAAAGTTCGGGTCCGGATTTAAGATTTTAAAAGGTCCTAGTTTGGACCTGAACTCTTAAGAAATTAAAAGGTCCGGGTTCGAACCCGGACCCTTAAGAGATAAGGGGGTCCATTCTGGAGCCGAACCCTTAAGGCCATATTATAAGTGGTTCACGTGACCAGATTCCTACCTTACCTACACTTTTTTATTTCTGGACTTATTTCCATACGAAGCGCCACATCGAGTTGAAAATTTGTCTTACTAAATAAGAACCTCTAGAAAAGGTGGGCCTGGTGCTAAATTCTTATAATTAAGGAAAAAAATGTATGTCAATTTTTTTTTTTCATAATTAATTAAATTTAAGACCAGGCACACTTTTCGTTGTGCTTATTATTTAGTATCCAAAAATTTTCAACTTAGTGAGGTGCTTCCTGCGAAAATAAGTCAGGAAATAAAAAAAGTGTCGGTAAGGTAGGAATCTGGTCACTTGACCCACTCGTCACATGGCCTTTTAACTGTGGCACAGTGGGAGAAAAAGCACATTTTTTGGACGAAAATCGACTGACAGTGCAATTCTGAACGGATTTTTCTTTTTCTTTTTTAGAAATTACCGTAAGGCTTTCAGGTATAACATTTAAATGTGCAATTTTTATTTTGACTTAAAGGAATTTTTATTTTCAAAAACAAACTTACAACTTTTTGTTGTTAAACTTTTCCATGATACCATTTCTTCTAAAACTTTTAAATTCATTAAAGAAGGTCAGAAATCAATCTATAAACTAACTACAAATAATTTGTTAGTATGTTAGAATAACAAGAATTTGTTGAATAATGTTATAAACAAACTAATAGACAAAAGTAATTTTTTCGTCATTTGCAATGATCGGCTAATTTTAAGCCATAGCTTTTGTATAAACTATCTCAGATAATGGTGTGGGCTTACAATAGTTTGAGAATAGCTAATAATTTCCATATATTTAAACAATTTTCATCAACAAATGCACATTTTAACAATGTTTTTATGAAAAGGTTTGATTTTTGTGGAATCAACCTAAAACGTTTTTACGAAGACTCCTTGCTATTATATTGCTCATAGTAACCGAAAAATGTTAATTAGTCAAACAATTTTTATAAACAAATGCACATTTTGATCATTTTATGATGAAAAGGCTTGATTTTTTTGCGGATTCAATTTGAAATGTCTTACCCAAGACTCCTTGCTATCACACGTATCGTAGTAAACAAAAAATGTTTATTATTCAAACCATTTTTATAAACAAATGCACATTTTGCACATATTTTGATGAAAAGGCTCGATTTTTTGCGGAATCAACTCTAAATGTTTAGCCTCAGACTCTTTGCACTTATATTTTTTATATTGATCAAAAAATGTTAATTACGTAAACAATTTTGATAAACAAATGCACATTTTGACAATCTTATGATGAAAAGGCTTGATTTTTTTACGGAATTAACTTGAAATATTTTGCCTGAGACTCTTTCGTATCATATTTCTTATAGTGACCGAAAGATGTAAATTATTTAAACAATTTTTAAAAACAAATGCACATTTTGACCATTTTATGATGAAAATTTTTTATTTTTTCATGGAATCAACTTAAAATGTTTTTCCTATGATTCCTTGCTATCATATCGTTCATAGTGACCAACAAATGTCGATTATTTAAACAATTTCTATAAACAAATTTGCACTTTGACCATTTTTTCAATAATAGCCTTGAATTTTTGCCTAATTAATTCGAAACGTCTTGCAAAAGAATCTATATCTATATAATAATCGTTTAAATAATTATTATTTTCTGTCACTATTGAAAATCTTAATATTAAATGCTACTTTATACGTGTGTAACCCTACGAGTGATGCACGATAATTATTCAAAATTAGTGCTACTAAGTAAATTACTTAAAAAAGTACTTCAGTAGTCACTATTAGGATGACAGAAAAAAAAGAATCGATATTATCCATTATGTGCTTATTTATTTAAGTGTGATAAGAAATACCTCTATAATTATCCTGAATTCTTGCTATGACTTAATAATATTTTTTTTTTTGCAAGGAATAAAAAATCTTAATATGCTTGAAGAACATCGTCTCTGAAACAAAAGAAAAGGCTACATTACTTTCTGCGAAGCAAATATAAGAAATAGGATATTAGTGCTAATGGAATTTAAAGGTTATTTAAGAAATGACCTCAGCGCTTTCATGAATATCGTGGTTTTCACTTCTTCTTACAATTCATAAATTAATTATAACATAAATTTTCTAGTTTCAAGCTTAATAAAAATGTTGAAAATACATTTTTCTACTTTCAACAAAAATTTCACCTCAATTGTTGGACCTCCAAGCCAATAGACAAATTTTTTTTGCAGAAGTTAAATTTTTAACCAGAAAATATAAATCTTTAGCAGAAATTATTTTGCCACAAAATAGTCAAATTTTCAACCAAACAGATAATTTTGTATCATATTTATTCATACAATTTTTAATCAGAAAAGATCAGTTTTCTACAAAATAGTGAAATTTAAAAAAAAAGTGACTTTTTAACCAAATCGTTGAATTTTGATCTAAATAGTTGCCTTTTTATCCAAGAAAGATCAAATATCTGCTAAAGAATATGCATTTTTAAAATAAATGGATGCAAATTCTACTGAAATAGATGAACTTTTTAATTTAAAAAATAAATTTTCAAAACAAATAAAAAATAAAAAAGTACTAAATTTTTATTCACAAAAGATTTCAGTGAAATCTTTAAGGTCAAAAATATATATATTATCAGAAAAGTAAAATTTCTGCGAAAATAGACGAATTGTGTCCCGCGAAAGATTTCAGTCGACTTTTTGACGCCAAAATATAAATTTTAAGCAAGTGAATTTTTCACGAAATATTTGAATTTTAACCAAAATGATGAACGACAAATTTTCCAAAAAATAGTTGAATTTTGAGTTTAAAGAAATTTCAGTTGATTTTTCAATTCCAAAATATGAAAATTATCAAAAGGTAAATTACATACAAAAATAAATTAATTTTTATCCCAAAAAGACTAATTTTCGAAACAATAGTTTCATTTTTTCCATCAAGGATTTGAGTCGAGTCTTTAACGCCAAAATGTAAATTTTGAACAAGTGAATTTTTTACTAAATAGTAGAATTTTCAATAAAACAAGGAGGACTTTTTATCAATATTGTTGAATTTTTCACCAAATAGTTACATTTTTATCCGAGAAAGAGGCAATTTATACTAAAATCGATGAATCTTTAACTTAGAAAACAAAATTTTAACAAAATTGAAATTTTCGTTAAAAACTTATTTTATTCTAATTTTTCAAAATAAAAATATTAGTTCTAATTTTAAATGAGAAAGATAATCTTCAAAAAAATAGACTGGAATTTTCTGTTAAGAAAGATTTCCGTAGAATTTTCAAGATCAAAATATGATTTTCTAAACAAGAAAAAAGTTTTAACAAAAAAAAATTAAACTTTCAATCCAGAAAGACGAATTTTTTATTGAATTCTCTACCAAACAGGTGCATTTTTATCCAAAAAATATTAAGTTCTAATTTTTTAAATGTTTAAATAGTTCAATTTTTATCCAAAAATGATTCCAGTTGACTTTTCAAGATCAAAATATAAACTTCAAAATAAGAAATAAGTTTTTACGAAAAAAATGTATTTCAATGCAAAAAGATGAATTTGATTCAATCAAAAATGATGAATTTCTTATAAAATTATTGAATTCTGTACTGAACTTTCACCCAAAAAGATTTTCTTTTAAGAAAAATGAGAAATCTACTAAAACAGGTGAATTTTTTAAACAAAAAGACAAATTTTCAAACTAAGTTAATTTTTATTCAAAAAGATTTCAGTTCACTTTTTAACACAATACTGAAATAGCTAAACTTTTAAGTCAAAAGGAAAATTTTTCAAAATAATAATTTGCATAAAAAAAACGAATTAAAAAATGAAAAAAAAATGAAAATCTTCAGAAGAAATGACCAGTCATTTTAAGAGCCTTAAGCAGATGCAGATCCAGTTAACTTATGGATCGGAAGGGGGGGGGGGGGCTTTCGGTTCAAATCCCGGCTAAGGCTGATTTTTTTCGTACTTTAAAAATTATTTGTCTGAAGCAATCGTTTTAACAAATCAAAAAAAATATTCTTAAATGGACGCTATCATTTTAAATTGAACACTTTTTCAATTAGTAGTTACATTATTTTAATTTTAAGTCTTTGCATATAAATAATTGTTTAATTGTTATTTATACATCAAAGTTTGTTTTGAAATATTTTAATATATTTTCTAAAACTATAATTTTTTACTAAAAAATAACTTGAATTTTCCCAAGTACATTTACTTTACGAATTTTAAATTATTTTTGAAAATTTTTTATGACTTGTAAACATATTTTGAAATTATTATAATTTTTTCTAAAAATTTTAATAAATCCTGCGGAATTAAAAAAAAAGCCTCAAAATCTTCCAGATTCTTATTTTTACAGTATTGGAAATCTTTTAAAATCTTTTTAAATATTGTCTTGAAATTAATTATTCAGGACAAAATTTACTTTTATTATTATTTTAAAACCTTACAAAATGCCTGAAAAGCTTCCTAATTTTGTGTCCTTTTAAATTAGATTTTAAAAATTGGACAGCTTTATTAGAAAAGTTTGGGAATTACATCATTTCAAATTTAAAGCTTCCAAATGAGACAAATTTCTTTTAAATATAAGAATCTCCAATTTCAATGATTTGAGATTATTAAACAAATTTCAAAAACAGGAAAACTTCAAAACTTTAAAATTAAATATTTTCCAAATATAATTAAAAAATTCGATCGTTCCAAATTAAAAGGAATTAAAACTATATTTTTCTAATTGAAAGAGTAACAAATTGAAAAATTTCAAATTACAATATTTTTTTAATGGACAATTTTATAAGAAAAGAGCTGTAATTGTATTATTTCTAATTTAAATCGTTTAACATTGAAAAATCTTTTTTTGAATTGAAGAATCTCGAATATAAATAATTAATAATTTAAAATTTCGAAAATAGAACTAGTTAAAAACGTAAAAAATAATATTTTTTCAGATTAGAATTTTAAAAATTCGCAACAACTTTCTTGCGAAGATTATGCTTTTAGTCATAAATTTTATTATTGGTTGAAAATTTAATAATTTTTTTCAAAAGACATACATATCCTTTTTCTTAAATAAAACTGTAACTTTTCTGTTGAAAATTTAACTCTTTTTTTCAAATTTATTCTTTCCAAGTTTAAAATTCACCTGCTTTCGCAAAAATTAGAACTTTCTTGGATAAAAATGCAACTCTTTGTTTGAAAATTCAACAATTTGGTTCAAAAGCCATAATTTTTGCAAAAAATTCTACTGTTTAAATATAATAATTTGATGTTGAAAAAAGAAATGAAATATTTTTTGGATGAAAATTCCACTTGAAAAAAAGTTGTCGTTTTTTATTACAAATTCACCTGTGTTAGTACAAAATTTAATATTTTTTAGGTAAAAATGTTACTATTTGGTAGAGAATTCAACTATTCTATTAAAATTATATCCTTATTTTATGTTAAAAAATTCAATTTCTGATCCTGGAGAGTCAAATGAAATCTTTTTTGGATGAAATATTAATTTTTTTCATTAAAAATTCTTCTGCTTTAAGAGAAATTTCATCTTTTTTCGAAAAAATTGCAACTATTTGGTAGAGAATTCAACAATTTTGTTAAAAACTCATCGTTTCTCGTTAATGTTTTAGAAGCAATTTTACTTTTTATTTTAATGAAAATGCAACTTTTTCAATAACAAATCATGTTTCTTCTCTTGAGTATTCAACTAATTTGTTTTAAAAATTTGGTTTAATCACTTTATTAAGAAATCACTTTTTTGTTAAATATTTGTATTTTTAGTCGAAAATTCATCTCTTATGTTAAAAGTTTAATTATTTTATTGAAAATTAATCCTTTTAAATTAAAAATTCAACTATTTGGGTAAGAATAAAACTACATTGATAGAAAAGATTTTTTTGAAGGCTTACATGTATTTCGTTCAAAATCTAATTGTTTAGATGAAAATATTTTGTTTTTTGTTTGAAATTAATTTTTAGACATAAAATGTAACTTCCATTTTTTCAACATTGATATTTTTTATTTGAAAATTCGCCTTTTTGGCAAAAAAAATTTTTTTTGAATTTAAATTTCCATTTTTTGGGGGTAAAAATCCAACAATTTCGTAGAAAATTCTTTAGATAAACTTTTATTTATTTTATGAGTGAAAAATATTTATTAATTTGTTTGGAATTCGTCTTTTTGGTTATAAAATGCTTTTCTTTTAAATATAAAATTAATATTTTGTTGGAAATTGAAGTATTTTGTTAAAAAGTCATCTTTTAAAGTCGAAAAGAAATTTTTTGATTTAAAATAAATTAATAAATTCGAAAACTCTATATTTGTATATAAAATGCTGTTTTATTCTGCTTATAAAATATTTTGTGTAATATTAATACAAGAATAACAATCAAGTATTGAAGTGAAACAATTTTATTTTAAATATAAAAATCGTGAATTACAATGATTTAAGTTTATTAGAAAATTTTAAAAATGGAACATTTTCAAAACGTTATAAATGAAATATTTTCTTAAAACAATTTTTAGAATTCGATCCTTTCAAATTCAAAGGAATTAATACTGTTTTATTTCTAATTTAAAGCGTTTCAAATCAAAAATTTCAATTAAAAAATTTTGATGAATGGACAATATTAATAGAAAGGTGTTAAAATTTTATAAATTCTAATTGAAAGCGTTTAAAATTGAAGAATCTTATTTTGAGTTTTAAAAATTCGCAACAACTTTCTTCTTTTGTTGTTGTTCAATGCATCTGCTTTAAAATAAATTTAATCTTTCTTGAATAAAAATACGTGTTCTCGGTTGAAAATTGAACTCTTTTTTTAAATTTCTTCTTTCCAATTTTAAAATTCACCAGCTTCAGCAAAAATTACAACTTTCTTGGATAAAAATGTAACTGTTTTGTTTAACATTCTACGATTTTGTTAAAAAGTTATAATTTTTGTTTGAAAATGCTACTGTTTCAATATTATATTTGGGTGTTGAAGAAAGAACTGCATAAAAATTCAAGTATTTTAATTTTTTTATTTCAATTTATCTGTTTTAAGAAAAATGTAAGCTTTTTTTTTGTAATTTTTGCTTAAAATTTATATTTTGTCATGGAAACATGAACTGAAATCTTTTCTGGATCAAAGTTCCACTTAAAAAAGGATCATTTTTTATTACAAATTCATCTCTTTTCGTACCAAATTTAACCTTTTTTGGATAAAAATGCAACTTTTTGGTAAAAAAATCATTGTTCTTTGCTTGATTCTTCAATTCATTTATTTGTAAAATTTGGTTAAATCACTTTTTAAAGAAATCACGTTTTTGTTTAAAATATATATTTTTAGTTAAAAATTCATCTATTGGGTTGAAATTTTAATAGTTTTGTGAAAAATTAATATTTTTTAACTAACAATGCAACTACTTAGGTAAAAGTTAAACTACATGGTCAAAAATTAATTGTTTTTATTGAATTCTTATGTTTTGGGTTGAAAATTCAACTGTATAGTGAAAAATATTTTATTTTTATTAAAAATTCATTTTTTAAGGGAAAATGTAACGCTTTCATTTTTTTAAGATCGATCTTTCTTAGTTGAAAATTGCCAGGCCTAAAGTGCAACCCAGTGGGCACAAAATTTGACGACGTCTTTACGACATCGTTACGACCTCTTAAAGACATCTTTACGACATCCTATGTCCATGTCGTTTCGGTGTCTTTGCGATATCGTAAAGACATCATCAGATCATACGACTTATTTACGATATGGTAAAGATACCTTAACGACATGGACATAGGATTTCGTAAAGTTGTCTTAAAGATGTCGTAACGATGTCGTAAAGATGTCGCCAAACTTTGTGCCCACTGGGAAGGCCTTGTGTGAAATTTAACCCAAAAATTCAGACTGATTATAGAACTTCGTAAATTCGATTTCCCGTTCTTAGTTTTAATATCGTATTTACAATTCCTCATTCATGAATATTTAACATAGACGCAAGAGATTTTTAAATATTAGTCTCGATGATGTGCTATAACCATTATAAAAAAAGCTGTTCCCTCTCTTCACTGACCCTTGCATCGTTAGCGAAAGAAGGTCTCGAGAATCTTGAAAATAAATTTTTTTTATTATACAATTCCATATTCCAGAGCTCGTTATTCACTATGAACGATAAAAAGAAACTTCATTTCTTTCGTGTAAAAGCTTAAAAGCGAGAAGCTTGTGGTAATGGGAGGCCGGATTCCTTTACTGACTCTGTAGACGTGACAAAATCACGAAGCACTCTGAATGTAATGATTCCTGTATAAAAAAAAACTAGGGATAAGATAAAACCCTGGGGTTGACAAATTAATATACATTTTTCTAATTTTAAATTGAATTTTTTTAAATTGTATTACTTCGCCTCTTTAAAATATTTGTATAGACTCAGGAAAATATTTATTTTAAACTAAATAAGTGGTTTCTTTTAATTAATTTTTTTCATGTAACAATAATGGATTTAAAAACTACTGATATTTTTGGTAGAGAATTTATATTTCTTGGTTAAAATTTGATCAATTTTTTGAACATTCAATAATTAACTTATTTTTAATTTTATATTTTAAGTTACAAAATTCAACGTTCAATGGAAAATTCAACCGTTTTATAGAAAGATCATCTTTTTTGCGTGAAAATCCCACAATTTAGGAGAAAATTCAACAACTTCGTTCAAAATTAACTTTTTTAATAAAAACTCCTATTTTTATAAGAAAAATTGTCTATTTTGTAGCAAATTCGTATTTTTGGCTTAAAAATTCAATTGTTTTTTCTCAAGGGACACGCGATGGGAATGTGTTCGTTAAAGCCGAAGAAGCTTTAACAGAAGAGAATTCACAATGACTTAATTTCAATTGTGGATGGTTTAACCTCTAATTTCAAAAGTTTTATGCAAAAATTTCGGGGAAGTACAATGGCTGAAGAGCCATACCAATTACATTTTTTTTTAAGTTGCAACTTTCTTTTAATTATCTAAAAGAAGATAATGATAAAAAATAATAAAATTTTTACACAATTATTTTTGCTAAATTGCACTAATTTTCATCTTATCCTGAGTCAAAAGTGGAGAAAAAGTTGAAGATTTCAGAAAAAACTGCAACTATCATAAATATAGAAGATAGTTATAAACAATAATAATTTATGTAAGCAATTGTGATTGTTAAATTTTAATAATAATTACCTCGTTTGATTGGAAAATTTGACGCAAATTGAGAAATTTTCAAAAAAACTAAAACTTTTTATTTATTGAATTTTATCAGTTATTCTCACACTGTAAAGTAAATTAAGAAAAAAGCTTAAATATTCAGAAAAAAACATTAACTTTCTTAAATTATATAGAGATATTTAAATTTGATCATTTTATTGGAAATTCAACCGGGCCATAGAAATATCTTTTTTGGCTTTAAAATTCCGAATTTTTGTAGAAAATTGATCTATTTCGTTGATAATTATCCTTTTTTAATTCATATTTTTAGACGAAAAATTTACTGTTTTGTTGATAATTTGTCTTTTTGGGTTCATAATTCTACTTATTTTATATTAACTTTTTCATTAAAATTTTGTATTTTCAATTAAAAATTCAACCGTTGTCTAGAAATATAATCTTTTTGGCTTGGAAATCCCACAATTTATGAGAAAATTCAACAACTTTGTTCAAAATTAACTTTTTTTATTGAAAAATCATATTTTTGTGAGAAACATCCTCTATTTTGTAACAAATTCGTCTTTTGGGCTTAAAAATGTAATTGTTTTAAAATTAACTTTTGTGCAAAAATTCATTTTCATGGCTTCAGCATTCATCAAATTGCTAAAAAATGCATAATTTGGTGCAAAATGCATTATCTGGTTGAAAATTAACTTTTTATTAAAAATTTATATTTTAGATTGAAAATTGTTTAGATTGTAGAAAATTCTTCTTCTGTGCTTAAAATTTCAAATTTTTTCTACAAAATTCTTTTTCATAGATTCGAAACTCATAAATTCAGTGGAAAATTTAATTATTTGGTTAAAAATTAAATTTTTTAACAAAAATTTAGGTTTTCGTTTCAAAATTCTTTTCAATCAGCTCTTTTAAACACAAGTCGTTTTTATAGCTTCAAAACTCATTAATTTAGTAAAAAATTTCATGATTTGGTTTAAAATTAACTTTGTAATTAAAAATTTATATTTTCGGAATGAAATTTCCACTATTTTCTAGAAAATTCATATTTTTGGGTTAAAAATTTAATTATTTTGGTAGAAAATTCAATTATTTGATTGCAAATTAACATTTTTATGTTCACAACATATTTTTGATAGAAGCATCCACTGTTTTGTGAAAAAAATCTTCTTTTGGGCTTAAAAATTTAATTATGGTTTTTAATTAACTTTTGGGTAGCAAATTCGTCTTTATGACTTAAAGATTTATCAAAGTGGTAGCAAATTCAATTATTATTAGCTTAAAAATTCCTCAATTTAGTAAAAAATTTAACGACTTTTTTGAAGATTAAGTTTTTAATTCAAAATTCATAGTTTTAGTAGAAGCAGCCACTGTTTTGTAGAAAGTTCGTCTTTTAGGCTTAACAATTAATTTTTTAAAAATAACAATTGTGTAAAAAATTTACTTTTATGGCTTCAAAATTTATCGATTTAGTAGAAATTTCAATTATCTGGTTGAACATTCATTTTTTTTAAAATAAAAATGAAAGTTTTTGATTGAAAATTCAACTGTTTTCTGGAAATATCATCTTTTTGGCTTTCAAATTCCGTAATTCAGTAAAAAAATTCTATTACTTGCCTAAAAATTAATTTTTTAAAATTAAAAAATCGTACTTTTTGTAAAACCATTCACCATTTTTTTAGAAAATTGGTATTTTAGGGTTAAAGTTTTAACCTTTATGTACAAAATTTGTCTTTATAGGTTGAAAATTCATCAATTTGATCGAAAATTCGATTATTTGCTTAAAAATTCATCTTTATAGCTTTGAAATGGATCAATTTGGTAGAAAATTCAATTGTTTGGTTGAAAAATAATATTTTTTTTTAATTCATTAGTTTGATTTAATTTTAGAAAGATCTAGAAGATTCTAAAAAGATCTAGAAGATTACAGAAAGTTCTAGAATATTCTAGAATGATTTCTTGGCAGAAGCATTTACTGTTTTACAGAAAATTTTTATTTTGGATTTAAAAACTAAAAATTTTTTCAAATACCTTTTTTGTACATAATTCGTCTTTATAGCTCTGAAATTCATAAATTCGATAGAAAATTCAAATATTTAGTTCAAAATTTTGTATTACAAATTTATATTTTTGATTGAAAATTTGACTGTTTTCTAAAAATATTATCTTTTTGGTTCAAAAATTGTGCAATTTATTATAAAATTTTAACTAATTTGTTAAAAAATATCTTTTCATTAAAAATTCATATTTTTACTTGGAGCATCTACTGTTTTTGGAAAAATTCTTCTTTTATATTGAAAATTTCATTTTTTTCTGAATGATCTTTTGTATAAATAACTCGTCTTCATGGATTTAAAATTCACCAATTTCGTAGAAAATTCAATTATTTAGTTGACAATTAATTTTTTTAGTAAAAAATCATACATTTGGTGCAAGCATCCACCGTTTTATAGAAAATTCTTCCTTTGGGCTTAAAATTGTTATTTTATTTTTAATTGACTATTTGGTACAAAATTCGTCTACGTAAATATAAAATAAATCACTTTCATAAAAATTTCAATTAGTTGGTTAAAAATAAAAGTTTTGTATTAAAAATTCATAGTTTTGGTAGAAGCGTCCACTGTTTAATACAAAATTCATCTTAGTGGATTCAAAGATCATCAATTTGGAAGAAAAATTAATTATTTGATTTAAAATCGTCTTTAGTTTATTCAAAATTCATATTTCTGGTAGAAAAATCTACTATTTTATATAAAATTCTTCTTTAAGCATAATTCAATTTTTTTTTTGAGAAACAATTATTTTGTTGAATATTAATTTTTTTAAATTAAAAATGTATATTTTCAATTGAAAATTCGACTGCTTTCTAGAATAATAATTTTTTTAGCTTAAAATTCCACAACTCAGTAGAAAATTCAAGTAATTGTTAAAAAATTAACTTTTTAATTTAAATTTTATATTTTTAGTAGAAACACCCACTGTTTTGTAACACATTCGCTTCTTCTTTTGAAATTTCAATTTTTTAAATTAACTTTTGTGTAAAAAATTGACCTTTATGGCTTCAAAATTCATTAATTTAGAAGAAAATTTAATTATTTCAGTAGAAAAATTATCTTTTAAAATTCTTTTTTGTGGTAGAAGATTCATCATTTCAGTTGAAAATTTATATGTTGAATATTTAACTATTTTGTGGAGATTCGTTTTCTTTTAAGAAATATTCTTAAGTAAAAATTTAACTATTCCATTCCTGTTTTAAATTTATTTTTTCTTGTGAAAATTTAACTATCTTGCTAAAAATTACTTTAATTTATGGTTATGGTTCAAAATTAAATTAATGTTTTTTTCTACAAAATTCAACTATTTAATTTCAAATAAACTTGTTCATTGAAAATTCATATTTTCAGGCTTCACCTTAACTTTTTGGCTCGAAAATTCAACATCTTATTTGATTTTTTTTATGTGGATTGGAAAATCTTTCTCAATTGTAAAATTTATACTTTTGTGGAAATTTCGTTTTATTTATTTGAAAATTTATCTGTTTTTATACAAATTTGATTTTTTTTGTGAAAATTGCAAGTTTTTAGTCAACAATTAATTTTCTTATGTTGAGGACAGTACTATATTGTTCAATATTTGTTCTTATAAAATAATCCTTTAAACTAAAAATTGTACTATTCCATTTATGGGTAGAAATTATTTTTTTTATTTGAAAATTCGACTGTCCTCTAAGAAAGTGTTTTTGTTTTAAAAATTTAACTATTTGTCTGGAAATTCGTACTTCCTTTTAAAAAACGATTTTTTATGGTTGAAAATTAAATCAATTTGTTAAAAGTTAAACTGCTTTCTTAAAAATCACGTTTTCGTTGAAGCTTCATCTCTTTGTTTGAAAATTTCAATCTTTTATTGAAAATTTATTTTTATCATTAAAAATCAATTTTTGTAACGGAAAATAATACTATTCCGTTTTTGGTTAAAAAAAGGTTTCCTCTTTGCTTCTTCTTGTAAATTTTAAATTTTAAGGAATAATCGGGAGAAAAAGCCTTTAAAAATCAATTATGTTAAGTTAAATTCTCATGAATAAAGAAATTCTTTCTTCCAAGTAAAATTTTCAGTCATCAAGATTCCCTCGTTTCTCAAGCACGTCTTGAATTAATCAGGATTGACGTCTCTCAAAAACTTGAGGATCGTAATGAAATAGTCCTCCCCAACAATGAGAGGAGGTTCCACCCTCGAATCCTTTGTCTAGCGAAAATTCATTAGACTGTCTTAGGACGAATTGCTCAGTGAGTAATTCCCTGACTTGTACGAATACCTATATTACAAGTCTATGCCACAAAGAAAATCAATATTAATTTTCTATTTTTAAAATTTTCAGAAAAAATATATTTAAAAAACAGTCAAAATTTTTTTTAACTTAAGGCCATGTGAAGAGTGGGTCACGTGACCAGATTTCTACCTTAGCGACATTTTTCAATTGAGTGATCTAATATTACGTCATACTCGGTCGGTAACGTCAAAATCTATAAATTTCTGATAAGGAAAAATATCCAGAACAAAACTTATCTTACCAAAAAATACGAATTTTCAATTAAAATAGGTCACTTTCAAACAAAAAATCGAATAGTTAAATTTTTGGTTAAAAAATTAATATTTTCAATCAAAACAAAATTTAGTGAACACATTCGATTTAGATAACTTTTCATGCAAAAAAAACTGAACTTTAAATTAAAATGACGAATCTTAAATAAAAATTACTTTTAGCCGAATAGGTGCGTTTTCAAACAGGAACACTATTTTTTTAACAAAAAAACAAATTTTTCAACAAGATACATGAATTGTTAACGAAAAAAGTTAAATTTTCAACCAAAAATGAAATATTTATATTTTTATTTAAGGAAATTGATTTTCAATGAAAAAAATAATGTTCTACTAAAATGATGACTCTTCAACCAAACAGATTAATTTTCTATCATGAAAGCTGAATTTTCAACTAAAAATTAGGTGAATTTTATATTTCAAACCAGAGGTGAAATAGTAAAGTTCTTTAGTGAAAAAAATTAATTTTCAATCGATAATGACGATTTTTTGAACGAAAAAGTTCAATTTCAAACTTGAAAATATAGATTACAAAAAAATGTCTACTAAATCTTCAAAAAAAAACATGAAGTTAATCTAAGATTTTTAATCTTGTCTTTAAAAAATGCATTTTTAACCAAATGGTTAAATTTCTAACCATAAGTTTTCAGCTACAGAAAGAAATTTTGAACGAAAATGATTAATCTTTCACCGAACAAAATGAATTTACAAAAAAGAACATTTATTTTCTAACAAACGAAAAAATGAACTTTTGACAAAATGCATTCAGTTTCAATCAAATAGTTCACTTTGCATCTAAAAAATATAACTTTTAAGCCAAAAACCGAATAGATTAAAAAGTTTAATTTTCCACCAAAAAAGACGAATTTTCAAGCAAAAAGATTAAATTTCAACCACAAACATTAGTTCTCCACAAAATATGCGAATCTGTAACTAAATAGCTAAATTTTCAACTGAAAAATATTAATTTTATATTAAATTAATTTATAATAAATATAATAAAATATAATACATTAATTTTATAATAAACCAAAAATGGAACATGTTAATATTTAGTTATGAAAATTATTTTGAAACATCAAACAAAAAATTTCCAACAAAATAGTTTAGTTTTTAACAACCAAACAAAAAATCATATTATCAAAAAATATCATTTTCTAGGACATAGTTGATTTTTTTAGCAAAGAAATAAATTTTTTAACAAGAATATTAATGCTTCACCAAAAAAGACGCATTTCCCACTAAATACATATATAAATTTTCAGCAAAATAGTTTAATTTTCAAAATTTTAATTTTAAATCAAACATAAAATAGTTAAACACTCAATTAAAAATGTTTTTAAACAAACTAAGACATTTTTAATAAAAATAATTTACGTTCCAACCATGAAAATGAATTTTCAACTACGAACCTTAATCTTTTACCAAAAAAATTAACCTTGGATAAAATGAATTAATTTTTAACCAAATAATTAAACTTTCAACTATAAAAGATTACTTTTCAAACAAATGTCGAATAATTAAATTAACATTTTAAAAAATTACTTTTCAATCAATCAAGGAACGAGTTTTCAACAAAATATTGTAACCAAAAAGATTAATTTTCTACCAAAAATCACTATATTCAACAAAATACAAGAATGATAAAAAAGATATATTTTGGGTTCCAAACGTGTATAAAACTACGAATTTTTGCGGACCTTTCTTGAAAATTTGCAATTGAAAAAATCATTTTTTAAGCCAAAAAACGAAATTTTAACAAAATAGTTAAATTTTCCTAACAAGATTAGTTTTCTTCTAAAAAAGACGTATTTTAATAAAAATACCTGAATTTTCAACTAACAAAACTAACTTTTGAACGCCAAATGAAATAGTTTTTTTTCAATATTTCTATTTTCATATATTTCATCAAGTTTTGACATGTTTATATATTATGTTATCTTCCTCCTCATTTTATTCTTGAAAATTACAAATTTATTGTAAAACTTGGTTTAAAAATCACGCTCTTTTCATCACTTCTGGTTCCGGTTTAATCGTAGCCAATCAAAACAGTGGGAAGTTGTGTCAGAACTCTACCTAGAGGATCTCGATGCGTGAATTTGGATTGAGTTAATTTGCGTTGCTCGTAGCGCCTCTTGCGGAAAATTTCGAAACCAAGAACGTTTCAAAAATAACCTTATTTTTCCTTGACTAATTTTTCATTTCAATTCAGAGACAAAAACAAATTAAAAAATTTAAATATAATAATTTTCTTCAAACAAAAAATGTCTTTTCTACTATAAAATATGTATTTTTAACAAAATATTTGAATTTTTAAAAAAATAGTTGAATTTTCAATCTGAAAAGGCAAATTCCAACCCGAAAAGTGTTTATATTTCAATAAAAAAAAAATGAATGAAATTTATACAAAAAAAAAAGAATTTTAAAATCAAAAAGATGAATTCCCAACAAAAAAAATTTTTCACTCAAAAATGGGATAAATGTTTATCTAAATTATTGAGCCTTCATACCTGAAGACAAATTTTTTTCCTACTAAAATTAAATTTTAAAACAAAAAATATGACTTTTTAGCAGAAAATTAATTTTCTAAGAAAATGATGCATTTTTACCCCCAAATTAAATTTTTAACATGTAATTTAACGTTTATCTAAGTAGTTGCATTCCTAATTAAAAAAGATTGTTTTTTAACGAAATAAATAAACTCTCAACCCAAGAGATAAACTTTCAACTTAAAATATAAATCTTAAAAAAAAAGTAATTTTTTAAAAACGAGATTCAACCAAGTTTAGAAAAAAAATAATTGAAGACTCAAGCAAAGAAGAATGATTTTTTACCAAAAAGTTGCATGTTTATTAAAAAAAATGAAATTTCTTCTAAAACAGATAATTTTAGATAAGTTCTGTCGAGTTTTCAGGATCAAAATATGAAATTTTAACCAAAAAATAATTTTCTACGAAAACCATTAAACGAAGTTTTAACAAAAAATTATGACTTTTTAACAAAATAGTTTAATTTCCATCGAAAAAATTTCATCCTAATCCAAAAAATATTCCATTTTTTTTTAAAACAGATGAATTTTTAATTAAAGAAAAACAAAAATTAAATTTTAAGGAATAGTTGAATTTTCAACAAAAAAATATTTCAGTTTTTTTTTCAACGCCCAAATATTATATTTAAACAGTAGAAATTTCAACGAAAAATTATGACTTTTTAACAAAATTGTGGAATTTTCAACAAAACACTTGCATTTTTATCCTTAAAAGATATAATTTCTGCTAAGGAAAGTAAATTTTAAAATCGATATGAAAAAAGTTTCCAAAAAAGAGATGAATTTTCAAACGAAAAGTTTCATTTTTATTCAAGAAAGACAAAATTTCTGTTACAATAAGAGAACTCAAAAACAACAAATTTTTTTAAGAGTTAAATTTTAATCCGAAGAAGATTCTAGTTTACTTCTTAATACCAAAATGAAAACTGTAAACAAACTGCAACCAAAATGGTAGTCTTTTTAAGAAAATTATTAATTATTCAACGAAATCATAAAATTTTAAATTAAAAGGGTAATCTTCAGAAAAATGTTGCTGCTAATTTTCAAAATTCAAAATAAGATTGTTAAATTTTAAAGGCTTTGAATTAAAAATGATACAATTACAATCCTATCGATTTAAATTGTCCATTTAATACAATTTTTATTTTAAACTTTTCAATTTGGAACGCTTTTAATTAGAAAGAATACAGTTTTAATTCCTTTGAATTTTAAATGATCAAATTGTTAAAATTTTCATTAAAAAAATAATTTATGTGTAATGTTTTGAACTTTTAGATTAAATTTTGAAAATTGGACAATTTTTTTATAAGGGTATTAAAATTGTAACATTTTTAATTGAAAGCGTTAAAAATTGAAAAATTTCAGCTCAAAAGTTTGTAAATGGACAAAAAATTTAATATTTTGAGATTAAAATTATGAAAATTCGCAATAACTTTCTTCTGAAAATTATCCTGTTAGTTGTAGATTGTATTATTTGGTTGAAAATTTAATAGTTTTCTATACAACATTTTTGAAAGTTTGTCTTTTTTATTTTAAAATTCACCTATTTTAAAAGAAATGAAATCTTTTCAGGATAAAAATGCAACTGCTTGCTTGAAAATTAAAAAATTTTGTTAAAAAGTCATCATTTTTTGTTAAAAATTCTACTGTTTAAATATAATATTTTGGTGTTCAAAAATGAACTAAAATTTTTCTGGATGAAAATTCAACTATTTTTTTAATTTGCTTTTATACATTCAAAAATGCATCTCTTTTAGAAAAACATGTCATCTTTTCTGGATAAAAATGTAACTGTTTCGTTGAAAGTTAATAAATTTGGTTGGAGTTAATAAATATTTTAAGTTTATTTTTCAGCGATTGAAAAATAATTCAATAAATTAAAGATTTACAAGACATTTTATACGATTTTAAAACAGTTTTAGTGACTTTAAAAATGACAAGCGAGTAATTAAAAAATTATTTCAAAAGATTTTAAGGCCATGTGATGAGTGGGTCACGTGACCAGATTCCTACCTTACCGCCACTTTTTTTATTTCCCGAATTATTAACAGTTTTTTGTGGAAAATCATTTTTTTTTGCTTTCTTCATAATCATTAAAATGTAGGACCAGACCCACCTTTCTTAGTGCTTTTTATTTATTGTCCCAAATTTTCAACTCGATGTGGCGCTTCGTGTGAAAATAAGTTAAAAAATTTTAAAAAGTGAGGGTAAGGTAGGAATCTGGTCATCGAACTATTACAAAAAGTTAAAAAATGTGTTATTACAGTTGAATACACAAAAAAAAACAAATTTAAATTCGGAAAAATAGCAAAATAATGCATTTGTTAATTAATTAAGGTTTAACAATTATCGAATGTTATCGATTCATACAAAAAAAAATAATTTCTAAATAACGGGTTGTCATTTCCACGAAAAAAGTGGTATTTTGTTTGTACTTATCTCGAGAAATAGCCAAAAAGTGCATTTGTTAATTAAAGTTTTTTAAACAATTATTAACGTTTAATTTGGTGACCAAATATGATACTTTGATTTGATTTCCAAGAAATGTAAGATCGAGTCCATAGAAAAAGTTTATTTATTCGCTCACAAATGCCTGATATGGAGATTTATCTATAAAAATTGTTTTTGAAATAACAAAGTATTTATTATATTTTATTAATTAAACTAAAAAACTCTTTTTGTCCATAAATTATTTAAATTTAGTGCGAATAAAGCGACCAATCGCCGATAATCTCCACGAAGCATTTTTTTTAAACCGGTATGCTTCGAAAGTAAATTTAAAAAAAAAATTTTATTAAATGAAAAATTAAAAAAATTAAATTGGCTATTGCAGCTCAATGGGGATTTTATTATCATTATTTAAAAAAAAATAAAAATCGGATAATAACAGTGGGGTGACATCGAAAAACGAGGTTAAAAATTACATTTACAACGCAATTATGTACCGATTTTAGATTTTTTTTAATCCAGTACTAAATTTTTCAGAAAATGGTGAGAGTAGATTATTTATTTTTTTGTTTATTTAATTTTTATTTTTATGCTAACACTGGAAAAAATGTCGATTTTTTAAATTTCATTTTTTATCTTCTAGACAAAATTTTTCTTATAATTCTCGTCCTTTGTATTTAATACACATAAGTACATGAAAGATACAAAAATTGTTAAATTACATAGTTAATTGTTATAAAGAAACTGTATAAACAAATACTCGACATTAGGGGTTTTTCGTCTTTAAAGTATATTTCTGCTTTGAAATCTCTTGGTTTAATCGTTAGAATGATACATGGACATTAAAATTGAGGATAAAATGTTATTTGTTTATTTTATCAATAAATTATAATAACAAATGCACATTTTGTACGTTTTTAGGCGAAAATAAAACGGTTTTTCTTGCAAGCTTGGTGCAATTATGTTGCCAATAATGTTTTATGCAAAATTTTTTTCCACCTATGAATATTTGTTTATTTTATAAACAAATTATATAAACAAATGCACATTTTTGGCATTTTCAGTGAAAAGAAATCATTTTTTCTTCTGACCTTGCTGAGATGATTGTAAAAATAATGTTGACTGAAGAAAATTTGCGAAACTGCAATATTTGTTTAGTATCGAAACCAATCATATAAACAAATGCACATTTTTAGCGATTTTAAGCGAAAATGATCCGTTTTTTCTTCTGACCTTACTAAAATTATATCGCCAATAAAGTTTCCTGAAAAATTTTTTGCCACCTATTAATATTTGCTTACTTTATAAACAATTTATATAAAAAATGAACATTTTGGACGTTTCTAAGCGAAAATAAATCGTTTTTTCTTATACTGTTTTCAAAATTATATTGACCATAATGTTTTCATATAAACTCTTTATTAATTTTATGAATTCCATTTTATCGCAACATTTTGTCAAAGAACATCATTTACAGTTTAATTTGAACCAGACTAAATGAAAGAATGATTTTTTCTTCCTATACATGCCTAGAATGTGCTTTTTTTACGTAATTTCTTTTTAAAGTAAATAAATAGTGAGGCGTTACAAAATTATATCTAGGCAATTCATTCTCAATATAGTTTTAAATACAATAAAAGAAAAATGATTTTTTTCTGCCTATAAATATCGGCAATGTACATTTGTTTAAAAATTAAACGATTAGTAATGCTTGGCAACATTTTTCTTGAGAACATCATTGGCCATAGAACTTCCAGAAAATCAAAAGAAAAAATTATTGCTTTTCACTTCAAAACACCCAAAATATACATTTGTTTATATAAATTTTTTATTATATAAACAAATATTGATTGCTGACAAATAACCTTTCAGAAAACGTTATTGGCAATATAATCTTAACAAGGACAGAAGAGAAAACGATTTCCTTTCTCTTAAAAACGCCCAAAATGTGGATTTGTTTATATAATTTGTTCACAAAACAAACAAATATTTATGAGCGACAAACATTTTTTTCAGAAAACATCATTGGCAATATAATTGCAACAAGGCCGGAAGAAAAATCGGTTTCTTTTCGCCTAAAACAGGTCAATATGTGCATTTGTTTATATAATTTCTTTATCAAATGAACAAATAACATTTAATGTTACATTTTAATGTCCATGTATCATATAAACGTGAAATGAAAGCGATTTTAGAGCATAGATATACTTTGAAGCCGAATAACCCCTAATATCGAGCATTTGTTAATAAAATTTGTTTATAAAAATTAACGATGAAAGTAAACACTTTTTTTTATCTTTCTTAAACCCTTGTGCATTATATTCAATGGATGAGAAATATATAAAAAAATTTTGTCTAGAAGATAAAAAGTGAAATTAAAAAAATCGAAATTTTTTTCGCTGTTTGCATAAAAAAACTAAATAAACAAAATAATAAAAAATCTACTATCACCATTTTCTGAAAAATTGAGTCCTGAATTTTTCAAACAAAAAATTTTTTATTGGTGCGTAATTGAGTTCTAAATGTCATTTTGAAACTCGTTTCCCAATTTCACCCACTTGTACGCAGGCGCGAATCCAGAGGGAGGCCATGGCGGCTTTCCCCCCCCCCCCCAAGTCCAGACTCAAACTTTTCAAATAATATATTTAAAGTTTATTATATATAATACTGGAAAGCGAATTTCCTTCTTGGATACGGTTTTACAGAAAACATCAATTCTCAGCGTGCATTTCTTAAATTTAGCGCGCATTTTATATCATGCAGTTACGTACAGATACTCTGGTAACGTATATCAAGATCACAATCTATTCCCAACCCTGACGCTGTCACTCTGACGTCGTGTCAAAGATATTATAAACGTAGATGTGGTACGAGGCGTCGGAGTGGGGAATTATATATATATATAGGACATCAAATTTTCTGCCCTATCGAGGTGCTGCCCTCATCGTACTACGAAGTCGAATTCTTGTTTTCTAATTCTTCGTAAAATATGACGGTAAAGCAGTAGAAAATTATTTTGAGGTTAGAAAAGTTTGACATCGATGTATCGCTGAATTTTTTCAGATCTGAAGCTTGATCCAGGTTTTCGGTACAGTTTTTTTTTTAATTATAAAAAAATGTTCTCGAAAAATCATACTTTTAATTTAGAAAAAAGTATTATAGAAAGACATTTCAAGATAAACAAGTGCTGAAAGCATTTTTCTGTGACAATTTTTTTTTTAATTGAAATAATCAAATATTTATACCAAAGAAACAACTTTTTAATTTTTGAAATATTTAAACATTATTGTTTAATTTTAAAATAATAATTAAAACAAAATATATTTCTGGATAAGATATTTTGGTCGAAAATGTATATAGTATTTTTTAAATCACAAAAGTTCTTCTGAAAAAACGAAATGTTAATTAAAAAACGCGTGATTTTATATATTAATTTGTCGGTTAAATTTTTTGTATAATTTTAATTTTAAATTCAAACAATAATTTTTAACACTTCAAATATTAAACAAAAATTTATTTGATAACAATATTTTATTATCGTAGTTTTAATAAATAATTAATATTGATTGAGAAACAATTTTATTTGGGGAGTCTTATTATTTGGGAATTTTCAAATTCGTTAATATTATAAACTGTTCAGGAATTTTATTAGTTTTGGAATTGTATTTTTTGGGACAGAGTTTGACCGAGTCGGGAATTTTATTTTTCTGGATATTTCAGCCGTCCCCATAGAATTACAGAAAATTTGCTCTAATTATAATTTCGGCGCTCGATCTTGTTGATTTTTTCCCACAGTATTATTAAAAAGAAATGTGTATGGAAATTTTTGATATCACAAAGTTAAAGATAATCTCAATTAAAAATTTTTAAATTCGATGCACATCCAATTTTTATTCTTGGATCTTGGCAATTTTTTTCTAATCCATTTCAGTGACTGGTAAACAGGGGTGATTTTCTCTTAGAAAATAAGTGATTAAAATTTGAAAAAATTGGGTAGGCTTTTTTGACATCTAGGTATGTAAAAAAGGTAAACTGCAGAAAATTTAAAAACTAATTTAAGAACTATTTATACTCTTTTAAGATACCAATACAATTTACATAACACTAATTGTGAAATTTGCAAATTTTTAGGCCTTCAGTTTAGGAACTTGAATTTTAACGTTAAAATTGCTTCATTTTCAGAATACAGCCTTATTGTTTGAATTTTCAGAATTTTCGGAATTGTTAAGAAGCGAAAAAGTTTGAATTTAAAATTTAAAAATGAGAAAATACACCATTTTCCATGTTCATTTGCAATCCAGCGAGTCACTTTCTTTCGCTTCTTTTGAAAGTCGATCCTTTGCTTTCAGTTTTCTTTTTAAACTATACCTTGAATTCAACGCATTTCAAATTAAATTTTTGCAGCTGCATGTAGATTGAATTATACAAAGGTTTTTTGTTTTATATATAAATTCATTAAAACATTTTATTGATTTTTCACGACTGTAATTTATAACTCTAAAATGAAATAATTGTAGTTCAAACATGAAAAAGTAGACTAATTTCATATTTAAAGAGATTCTATCACATATATTGAATTATTAAAACTTCTGACCTTTCTTAAGGTTTTTAAAACTCTTTTAAAAACTTTTTTTTAACAACTTTGGTTGTGATTTCTTAATAAAAGAATAAGTGCTATTTAGTCTCCAGAACAGCAATTTCAAAAATATTTAAAGCCTTAATAATTTAAAAATTTTAAATTTGTAGTCTTCAGAATATATTGAATAATTTCAAATTTAAAGCTATTTAAATATTTCATCTGAATTTTTGAATGGGAAGTGTTTATAATTTTAGATTAATACCTCTCAAATTATTTAGTTACAAATTAAAATCATACAACTTCAAGTTTTATTTATTTTTTGATAATTTGCCCCCCCCCCCACAAAATTTTTTTTTGTAAGAAAATAACGCCTGATTTTTGTAAAAATTAACAAATATATATTAAAGGTTCACTCAAGGTCATTTTTGTTCAAAAAGCTTGTTCCTGAATAAATTAACTCTTATTGTTTCCGATTTCGTTCTGTCACTCAAGGTAATTTTCTGTGAAAAATTTTGATTTACAAAAAATATTTGTCAAACAATAGAATGGATTTCTTGGCCCGAGATGCAAACGTAAATTGTACTACAGTAAAAACAACTGGAAAAATTTAGACGAAAGCCAAATTTGGTGAAGAAAACAAACCTTTGTGGACCTATAAATACTAATTTTATTCCCCGAAAGATTTTTTAAAAATCTCTTCGAAAATAAAAAAATGTGAGTCAAACCATAATCCAATCTGACTATTCTTTCAAAAATTTTCCGATATACAGACAACCACAACCACAATAACGACAACGTAGACGCCAGAGAGACAGACAGATGCCGATATAAAAACTTGTTTTTCTGACTCAAAGAGCCTCAAAACGTCGAAATTTAATTAAATTCGCGAAAATCATTTTTCGCATAAAACTCTTCTCATTATGGATGAGAATGTGATAAAATAATCATGGGGCCTTGAAAAAGTAGCGTTTTTCGCCTCTTGACTTTTTTCCATATCAAGCTTTTTTTGCTTCAAATGTCCATCTTCGTTTGGTTTTTTGGATTTTGAAAATCCTTTAACTTTGGTAAGTTTGATTTTATCAAAAAAAGTTGTCAGGATAAATTGTTCATATTTTTTTGTACCATAAATAACTGTCGATAAAATTTCCAAATTTTGAAAAAAGTGGTCTCAAAAATTTTGAAAAAGCTTCAACTTTTTGGATTTTTATCAAAATTGGCTGTTTAACGAACTCGATCTTTCTTTTTGGTCTCTCTAACAGTGTGTCAAAGCCCAATCCAATCAGACTAGTCTTTCGAAAATTATCCGGTATACAGACAACAACAACGACGACGCCGAACAGACAAACTGACTCCGACGTAAAAACTTGTTTTTCTGACTCACGGGGCCTCAAAACCTCGACATTTGATAAAATCCGAAAAATTTATTTTTCATAAAAAACTAATACCTTCTCATTTTTGATGAGAATCTGGAAATTATCAACAAGATTTGTAGAAAATCTTTCAAAGAATAAAATTATTGTCCCGTAAGTTACAACCAAAAAATTACAATGTCAAAAAAAATGAAAGTTGTTTTAAATATTAAGCTAGACTCGCGACCGGGACAAATCAGAAAGTGTAAGTAAATTTGAAAATTAAACTGCAGTTCGAGTATTAAAAACTAAACAGTGATTGATTTTACAAGGTGATTCTAGATCTGTTCAAAATGATATAATTTACATATTTTAACATTAAAATTTGAACTAATTTAATTGCAAAGACTTAGTAGTGACACAAGTGTAAAGTTCGAATTAATGGCTTCTTAAATGAACCCCTTTATTCAATTTCAAAATCTTTTTGAAGTATTATTTCAGTATAAAATATTCCATTTTTAATCTATTTGGTTTGGAAATTTAAAAAAAAACAATTTTCAATAGTAAACAATTTGAAAATAAATTTTCACAATTTCAAAGTGAGAAATTTAAACTTGGAATGTTACGATTATAATTGTTTAATTTTTTTATTTGTATTTCGAAGGTAAAAGTATTTCATTTTGATTCTTAAAGAACAGTTAAATAAGCATTAATTTAGAAAAAATCAAATAGGAAAAATGGGAATCAGTCTAAAAGACATTTAAAAGTTCCGAAAAATTTTTTAAATAATTTTAAAAGATTTGAAATAATTTAAAAGAGAATAGATACTTTTGATAAGTTTGAAATGTTTTCAAATGTTGACTTTTTATTTTGAAAAATTGCATAATTTTAAGAGGAGGTATAAAACTATGGGAACACTGACAAAAATTCCGAAAGGGATGAATGAAAAATCCCAAAAAATGAAATCTCCGGCACCTGAATAATAATTTTATAAAAATTGTATTAAAAATACATTAAAAAACACGTGTGCTTTGAAAGAAAAAAATATTCTGCCTAAATTTTCTTCGTACCTAAATAATAACATTTTTGAAACAAACTTCGCAGGATTCAATTTAACAACGACTTATATCAAAATTTATTATTATTATTTTTTTTTATTAAAAAAAATTCGATTTTTCAGAACTTTTTTGTTTTTTTTCGAATACTATGCACATTTCCAAACAAATTTTTTCATCCAGAAATATATATTCGATTATTGTATTTTCAACAAATAAATAAATTTAATAAACAATTTTTTTAATTGTTTAAATTCAGGAATTTCCTAGTTCGGATATTTTATGATTCAGGCATTTCCTTTGGGGATTTTTAAAATTCGGTAATATCTTATTGTCTAGAATTTTATTTATTTTATTTTTCGTGAATTTTCCAATTCGACTTTTATATTTCGGGACTTTTATAATTTCGGGAATTTTATTATTGGTTATTTTTAAATGTACGAATTTTACAGTGTCAGGAATTTTATTTTTTGGGATTTTTCAGTCGCTTTTTCCGAAAAATAAGATTTCCACATCACTGTAAGAATTCCGAAATTATAATATTGCAATGTTATAATTTCGGAATTTTTACAGTGAAGTGGGAATATTATTTTTAATTTTCCAATTCGGGACTTTTATATTTCGACAATGCATTGTCGAAATATAAAAGTCCCGAATTGGAAAATTCTCGACAATTTACAATCTTACCGAATTTAAGAATTGCCGACAGAAAATTTCCGAATTATACAATATCCGGGCTAGACAACTCTCTAATTTGAAGAATTAAAAAATAGTTAGTTAAAAAAAATTTTGTTAATAGAATAATAAAATATTTCTACCGAGAAAAAAACTTTTTTAATGTTTAAAGTTTCTAAAAATTATTGTTTGAATTAAAAATAACAATAATTGAACAAATGTATTTTTTGATAAAAAAAGTTGTTTGAAACTATCCATTTTATTTTTGTACATTACAGAAAACGCTCGCAAAAATAAAATTATTATTTAAAAAATAAAAGTCGCATTAAATCAGCCTGTATTGAATCCTGCAAAGTTTGTTTCATCTGAAGCTCACGTGTTTTAAATTTATGTTTGTATCACATTTTTATACAATTATTTTTATTTTAAATTAAAACAATAATTTAAAAAAATTAAACATTAAACCAAATTTCTATAATAAAAATATTTGATTATTGTATTTTTAATAAATAAATAATATTGACCACATAACTGTTTTCTCAATTTCTGCAATTCGGGAATTTTCTAGTTTGTATATCTTATCATTAGATTGCATTCGGCCTGGAGTTTTATTATTCGGGAATTTTCAAATTCGATAATATTGTTAACTGCCCAGAATTTCATTATTCTAGAAGTTTTTAATTCGGTATTTTCAGGTTTCAACATTTTGTTATTTCGGGAAGTTTACAGTGTCGAAAATATTTCAAAAATTTAAAAAAATTTATAAAATTGTAAAAAAGTCTTGAAGATTTTGAGGCATTTAAAACTCCTGAAAAACTTAAATAATAATTTGAATTTTTTATATATATCGAGTCAGCTGTATCAATTATAATGATTTAAAGTTTATTTTAAAATATATTTTATGGAATATGATATTTTTTATGAATGTGCCAGTGAAATTCTGTTCGTCAAATTTTGTTTGCCAATGCGAAACGTAATCTGGCTTGGAACTGTCGTCTTAACATCTAAAAACCGAAAGAACAATTTTCCTATCACTTGGAATTATAATTATATTTTTATAAAAACGTTATACTATATAATAATTAAGAAAATGGAAAATACATATGAGAACTTGATTAGACGAATAGTCAAAAAAAGTCCGTAGAAATTGCAGACTACAAAAATAAAAATAAAAACTAAAGAATATTAAAGAACTATATATAGACAATATATAGAATTAAAATTATAATTAATAATTTTAGAATTAGTGGAAAATATATGAAACCGTAATATAAATTACTCATCGACTTATATTTGTGGTATTTATTAAGACAACCAAGTTTTGCAAAGTTATAAATGTAAAAATATTTTAATTGGTAATTTACTTTCAATCCAAATTGTTTTTGTCCAAGCTAAGTTTACCATCAGTGCGCCTCGAAGGTGTGCCGAGAGTTGCTTACAGCGCTCCAAGTGGCTCTTGGCAAACTATATCGACATGTTCTTTCTACGTGGAGCGGTGGGTAGTGGGGAAGTGACTTTTTTCGCCGGACGCGCCGTCTATATTTATGGCGGGCAACTAAGCCCGCACCGCATCTACGTTTATAATATCTTTGGTCGTATCCACATGCAGCAAGAGAAGCTGACAGCCAGTGTAGATTCCTAACCATGTAATTATCGCAGGGGGGGGGGGGTACTTATAGATTGTGGCAAAATGTGAGAGCAGTGCCACTTAGAGGACGTAGCAAGAACTATTGTCAACAGCAACGACCCCCTCTTCCCTTCACTCCATAATTCGTAGGTTATGTTGAATTCTCTTTCTGAAATAAATACATGAATAATACTAACCGATAAAACAAACCAAAAATTGAATAAAATAAAATCTATCATCGATCAAATGCAATAAAATGCTTAAGTCTGTTGCAATCGGTCTATCATAGAAAGATTCCAACATACTTTAACATTTGTTTGTTCATTCTATCAGAACGATTCCAACAGGCTTTAACATTTTATTGCATTTGATCGATGATCGATTTGATTTGGTTCCATTTGTAGTTTGTGCTATCGGTGCTAATCCATTGTGAATCTAAGCTCATCACGCAAAAAAATATAATTCTTGCAGCTACACTGAACTTGAGCAGACGTGAGAAGACGATAGAACTTCTATCGTCTGCTTAAGGGCATGTGTTACTTAGAAAATGGTTGATTTTACCAGTTTTAGGTTCCGACGGCTTTTTTTCTTTAATAATCAATATTTTGTCTTAAAAATTTGGGACATGATAGCGACCATGCTAACGGACGTTCACACACACTTTATTTGTGTTTTTTATTTCACAATTTTTTTTTATATTGCTAACAACGTATGTACATTTGGAGGTTATGTATGTTACAATTCTCCTATGCATAACTTCCAAACTACACAATATTTTTGGCCGAAAACTTTGGACTTGCAAATAAACATAGTAACTAATATCCCGGAACTAACCCATTTTGCAGGCAATCAAAAAAGTTGATTTCATAAATAATTTCCAGATTATCGGAAAGGCAGAGATGAAAAACGACGTAACCTCAAAATAATACATATACATAAAATTTTTATTTAGCACACACGAGCATTCACACGAGCGCCACCTAGGGGACTTAGCAATTACTATAATCCGTTCACCACTTTTCTATGGGAGTGGGCACACCGTGAAGCGAACTCAGCTGATTCCGAGATTTGCGAGGTTACGTTCTACAACAATCATTAATGGTAAATATTTTTTTTCTGTTTTCTGGCTATTTTAACACGACTTTAGTTTTTTGAAAATAATTTTTCTTAAGATTCTTCATTCTTGGCTTCGTTATAAATAGCAAATGTTTGCCGTTATGATACCAAAAGTTCAAACTGATGCCAAGAACTGAAGAAATGCGAAAATCAACTAGTCATTGCATACATTAGAAAAAATAAGAATTAAAAATTAGAATATTGTGCTTTGAAAAAATATATAAATGTCAGAATTATTTAACTATATATTATTTTAATTGAATCTTTAATGAAAAATTGTTAAAACATCAAATATCATGATTCATGGTGACCGCTGGACCGGGAAACTGGAATAAGACCGGGAAATGATAGTGAATTTTTTATTTGACTGGGAACTTTATACAAGTTTTTAGAAGAAAAATCTATCCAATCACTTGAAATATAAAGAATTTTATATCACACTATATATAATACAATTTAAAATGAGTTTTATTTCAACTTTTTTTGAAAATGCTAAGCGTAATTGTTAACTTTTTCAATCATGAAGTCATTAAGTTTACAATGTGTAATTCTAAGATCTTTTACTGTAACAATTTTCCATTTCAGATTTTTATTTTTAAGGATACATTTTTGATTTAGAGAATTATAAAGTGCAATTTTGAAGGCTTACTTAATAAAAGATTAAAAGCTTTTGGGATTGAAATTTTCTGTCAAAAAACGTTTTAAGTTGATCAACTATAAATATAAATTCATCAATGATTTTTAAAATTGAACTGTATTTCGTGAAATTGGAAATTGAACAATAATTGAATGATTTTATGGGGCGATTCTAAATCAGTTAAAATTAAACAATTTAAAGATTTTGACGTTAAAAATTGAACTCCTTCAATTCAAAAGCCTTAAAAGTTAATCAAACGTAAACTTCCGACTGTAACTTTATAAACATTCTGTTGTTTCAGTACAAAATCTACCATTTTTAACCTTTTTAATTTAAACATTTTTAATTATGAAAAAGTGTCATTTTTTAATAGTCAGAAATGTTTGAGTGCTTATTTTGAATGGAATATTAAAAACTAAACAATTCGAAACTAAATTGTTAGAAACAGAAAGCCTTGAATCGTTAACATTTCAGAGTTAAGCTCAAAATTAAAACGTCAGAATGTCAATTTTATTGTTGTGTTCAAAAAATTTTTATGTATAAGTGAAAATGTTGAATTTTGATGTGTGAATAACAGATAAAAATATACTCATTTAGAAAAATTGCGAGTAATTTTAGGAAATAATACTAATTTTTTAAATTAAAATTGTTAACCTTTTAAGGATTAAGAAAGGTTTAAATATAGTAAAAAAATTGTCTTAGGATTGCTGAGAAAATTCAAAATGATTTTTTTATTTTAAAAAATCAATTTCAGCAGAAACTTGAGGAATATTTCAAAAACCATAGAAAATTTTGATAAATAAATAACAATTGAATAGTTATGAATTAAAAAAAAATAGGAATAAGTCTAAGAGTTATTTAGAAGATTCGAACAAGTTCAAAAATAAGTTGAAACTTTAAAGGATGTCAAAAAATGTTGAACAAATGGAGGTTTTTTAAGATTTCCAACAAAAAATTTAGAAGCTTTTCAAGCATTTTGAAAGGTTTCAAAATATTAAAAAAATTTGTTTAGATTCCTTACAAAATTGACAATTGTTTTTTATTTGGAAAAATTAATTTCAAGAGGATATTTAAAAAGAAATTTTTTAAATTTCCAAAACTATAAAAATAATAATGTAAAGATTCCAAAACATTTTAAAGAAAATTTAGATTTTTAAATATTTTAATAAAAAATTTGGTAGGTTTTTAGACATTTTAAAAGATTTCGAGATCATGCATTTTTTTGAAGGTACCTGAAAATATTTAAAGTTGTTTTTTAGTAGGAAAATATACTTTTATAAAATGTTTCAAAAGATTTAAAATAAAAAAAAAATTTCTATGTTTATACAACAATTGAACAATTATTCATTTGCAACGACTCAAAATTAAAATAATTTAACTTCTAATTTAAAAAGTATTAGATAAAAAAATTTTATCTTTCAGTTTTTAAGGTTCTTAACTTAAAATTGCTTGAAATAACATAATTTTTAATAATTTATAAACTTGTTGATTTATTCTTCAATTTAGGATATTGGAAATGATAGCGCTCATTTATAAATAATTCAAGTTTTGATTCGTTAAAACGATTTTCTCAACCAAATAATTTTTTAAGAACAAGAAAAAATCTGCTTCAGCCCGGATTTCAACCGGGCGAAGGATAACTTTAAAATTATTATTGACCTCCCCCTTGAGAGTGGAGGGGAAAGTATAATTATTGTGCCCCCCCCCCCCCCCCCCCCCCCCCCCCCAACTATTATGAAGATCCGCGCCTGACTGTGCCCCTTAGTGTACCCATGGTCAACTGATGGCGCCGATATTCAGTTCACCATGGGTGCACTCATGTCCGCGGTTTGCTCCTTTCCAGGTGCCATGAGTGTGAATTTGTTTTTAAGATTCCAGTGGAAGCTTTCAAAAACATTTTCGAATTTTAATTTTTTAAGACTACATCTAATTGTGAAATTTTATTGCGCATGTTTTTTCCGTCTGGCCAAAAGTCGTGGCTTTTCTACTTTTCTGATTAAAACCAAAAACTGGCTTTTTTGAATAAATCAATTTTAATTCGTTTTTCACTTCAACTCGTGCTGAGTCCGTCGGTTTTTTAGGGCTTTTAATACAATTTTCAAAAACTGTAGTTCGAAATGTCCTTTGACTGATAGAGCAAAAGGAATTCAAAAATTTATTTAAAAAAAATTGTTGTTAACTTTTTTCTAATGCGCGGGGCTTATCGGACTTATTTAACTTCCAACGTTTCGTTTATGCAGGAAATTTTAAAGAACAAAAAACTTCCAGGGAGAAAGTTGTTAAAAACAGTACAAGAAAGTTTTATGGAAAATTTTAGCATAATTGAATTGATATTCAAGAAATTATTAACGTCTCAAGTGGATAGCGGCTTGATGACTCGCGCGCGGGCTCTGGCGAGAATCTTAGATTCAATTTATAATACAGTTCACCGGTGCCAAAAATGTAAACTAATTAAGTAATCAGGTAGTATCAAAGTATTATGCATAAATAAACAATAGTGCATAATTGAAACTAATTAATTCATTTAATATTATGTGAAGAAATATTAAAATTATGCCAAGAAATTCTAACACTATATTACAACAAAATGAAAAACAAATTGACTTTCTCGATCTTTCACTCTTTTCAATTCCACGAATTTGAAGCAATGAAAAATTCGCCGAATTAAGAATCCTTTGAATCTCACCTATTAGATGTTAACGTTTCGTTTTACTTTTGTACAGTTCGTCTCAAAAATAGAACCATTCTATTATACATAATATTAAATAAATAAATTATTTAAAATCAGGCACTATTATTTATGTATGCATAATACTTTAATATTATGTGATTACTTGATTTGTTTTTATTTTTGGCGCCGGGAAACTGTATTATTAATCGGATTTAAAACTCTCGCTACAGCCCGCGCGCGAATTGCCTAATCACTAACGAATTGAGACGCTAATAATTTCTTGAATATTAATTCGATTGGACTAAAATTTTTCAGAAAACTTCTTTGTACTTTTGTTAAAAACTTTCTCGCTGGAAGTTTTTTTTTATTAAAAATTTTCTCAATAAACGAAATTCTGAAAGTTAAAGAAGTACGATAAGCGGCACCCATCAGAAAAACTTTAAAATAATTTTTTGTAGATAAACTTTTGGATTAAATTTGCTCTATGAGTCGAAGGACATTTCGAACTTCATTAAAAATTATTTTCACAAAGAAGCTAGTTTTTTGGCTTCAATTATAAAACTAAAAAAGCTACAACATTTTGTTTGTGGGGAAAAAGATGCGCAAGGCAATTATAAATCTAGATACAGTCTTTAAAAATTGAAATTCGAAAATGTTTCTGAAAGCCTCCAGGGGACTTCCTACTCCCAATGAAATAAGTTTATGTGCCCTTTTTCGATCCGGTAGCTCAATTAAATAAACAAATTCATTGTTTTGCTATTTTTCAACATATAGTTATTTAAAAAATAATAAATTCCTAATGTCTTGCTAGTAGCTCATTATAGTTAGTTTTTATTAATACTAAACAATTATTAATTGTTGTTAAAAATTTTAATAAAAAATGCTTAATTTAGTCATGTCTTAGTAGATAAATTTACTTTCTTTAACACAATCAATTAAATATGGGCATAACCAATGAGCTTTTACTCTAATATTTTGCTTTTAGAAAATAATTAATAATTTTTAAACAAATTTAATGAACAAATTATTCTGAAGCCGTTTTTTAATGGAAACACTATAATTAATAATAAAATGAACACTATAATTTATCCACGGGCAGTATGGGGACAGTATGGGCGCCTGTAGAGAATTATCCAAAGAAGAATTTCAGGTATCAGACATTTAACAATTGGAATTTGTTATAATTATTTTTGTTCGAAAATTCCGTTTTTCTCCTAAAAATTATTACTGTTAGTCTAGTGAAATATTAATTAACTTTGGTTAATTAATTTTCAATTGTTGAAAGAAATGGAATGTGTTTACATTTTTTTAAATAAAAATTAATCATATTTCTTTAGTGGAATATTTAAGAAAATTTTTTGATTACTTTGAAAAAAAAATTTCATACAAACTATTATTACAAAAAAAAACTTTTTAAAGAAATGGAATTTGTTTACATAATTAAAAATTAATGAACCAATATTGATCAATATTCCAGTTGAGCCACATTAATCTTTTTTATTTTTTTATAATTCAAAACAAAAATATTTAAACAAATTACATTTGTTTAAAAATATAAAAAATAATGATTTAATGTTATTGAATATTTCACTAGACTAATAGTAATGATTTTGAGGAAAAAAACTTTCGACACAAAATTATTTAAACAAATTTCATTTTTTAATAATTAAAAATTAATAACGCAATGATAATAAATATTCCACTAGACCAATCTTAATCATTTTAAGTGTAAAAAGACCAGAATACAGGCTCTCATACTTTCCCGTCACGTTTTTTCCAACCCAAAAAAATTATTCTGAAAACTCAAAAAAGCCTTTTTCCCATACATTTTACATTGGAAACTTCAAGTCAAAACCACCACCTTTTAAAATAAAAAAATTATTAAAATCAAGAAATTTGGTATTTTCTTTTTTTGGATTTGGAATTAAATGGAAATAATTGGAATTAAATTAATTAATTAAATTAATCAATTAATTTAAAAAATAAGACCATTTATCGAAAAAAATATCTGTTCGAGTTTGTATTTGGTCCTTTAGACTATTCTGTTAAAATATGATATAAAAAAATTAATAATTCTAGGAGAAAAGTTGCTTTTTTAATACATGGGCTAAAAATCAAGCCTGAGGAAGCGCTTTAACTATGGCATGAACCCAGCAAACATGGTTATAAAACAGATCTGTAACTATTCTAGAACACAAAAGAACATGTTCTAGAACAGGTTAGTAATAGTTTACGAACATGCGAGTAACTACGTCATCCCCCATACGCTAAAACAATTCTCTAACAGCTCTAGAACGTTGTGATAACCGATCTGTAACATTTCTAGAACAATTCTAGAACTCAATTACAAATTTTGTATAATAAATCTTTAACAGTTCTAGAACGCTTTGACAACCATTCTGTAACAATTCTAGAACTTTTGTACGCTGCATTGTCAGAAATCTATGACAATTCTATAAGAGTTTTATTATAATTCTATAACAGTTATAGAACTGTTATTTATCAAATATAGAACAGTGTTATGCACCCCTCACAGCAACAGGATATTCCGGGATATCCACATTAGGGATATTGGCAAGGGTCAGCTCAGCCATAGTGTTAGCGAACTAATATTTGTTCCTTACTTGTTCTAGAACATACTTGTAGAGGTTCTAGAGGTAGGTTCTAGAACTTCGATATAACACTGTTGCGACACATTTCTAAAATAAACTTGAAACAAACATTATAGAGCGTCTGTGATCAGTTTGTTCTAGAAAAATTCCAGAGCAACTGTGACAGAACAGTGCTGTCACATAGTTCGAGAACATTTTTGTAACAATTTGGTCACAATCTTCTAGAACACTGTTTCCTGTTCTAGAACAGTTGGGTCACAATTTTGTCACAGTGTTCTAGAACGGTGTTACCTTTTGGTTCTAGAACACTGTTACCTTTTTGTTCTAGAACAGTTCTGTCACCATCTTGCAAAAACTGTTATAGAACACAGTTCCTTTTTTGATCTGGAAGAGTTACAGAACGTGTTTGCTGGGAAAGACCTTTTTACAGAAAGTAGTACCCTCCACTTCTAGTCATCACCGGATTTTACAACTCAAGATCTAAAACTTCGTCTGTTTCCGTTTTAACGATAGACCCTCTCACTCCTCCTCCACAATTGATTAAAGGTCGCCAGGAGGTGGCCCAAGGGTTAAGGCTTGGGTCAAGAAATCAGCTTATGTGGGTCTCAGTTCCATCGAAACACGTAGACACAAAATAAAGAAAAGAGGGTCGCATCAACCTACGCCTATTTCAAGGTTCTTTTCTGAATAAATCACCTTTCGTCCAACCCCCTTTTCATCCACCGCACTCAGAAACGGGTGAATATTCAACCCATCTGAATATGACATTTACAATAAAGTTCGACTTATTTATTATGCATGTCCGGAAACCGCGAGCCATCTCTCAATTGAGGCAACAATGAAAGGGTAGTAAAACCCGTCTGATAATTAATACGAGTTGTCTTCGGGGTGAATTACAATTTTATACCTACATTATACGAGTCCCTTCGATAAGGGACAATCAGAAAGTTCGACTTTCCACCCTTGAGAGGGAACGCTAATTGTCGGAAGTACCGTCGTAAATATTAATTCATCGTCTGACTTCTTGACTAAAATTCTGCAAGAAAAAGGGACCAGGAAGATTGAAGATCTCTCGTTAGTTTCAATTTTCTCTAGTTTTATGGGATGGGACACGATTATGTATCATAAAAGTCGTAATAGAAAATAAAGGCTAAGTATCATAAAGTTGCTATAATGCTCAATCTCTTGAGGGCATTCATAAAAACTAATTTCCTCGTTTATTGTCACTGCTTTATACTACCTTGATGCTCTTATTACGTTATTTAGGACGTCTAGGATTACACTTTCTTACCAGAGAGACAGCTTTTCTAGTGGATATTGCTGCCGAAGAAGAGATAAAATTGCAGCAAAGGGTTCCTTAAATTATAAAAAAAAGTGAATTTGCCAACCAAAAAAGAAGAATTTTCTACCCAACAATTATTTTTTGACAAAGCACTGGAATTTTGAAGCCAAAAGACGAAATTTCGACAAAATATGTATAGGTTCAAACCAAAATTATGAAAATTCAAGAAAAATGTTAATGTTTCAAACGAATAGTTGAATTTTCCATCAATTTGTTAAATTTTCACAAAAAGATGACTATTCGACAAGAAAATTTAATTTTCAATAAAGTATTTCAAAAAAGCAAAATTCTCTCCAAAACATTTAATTTACAACTAATAAGTTACATTTGAAACCAGCAAATAAGTAGTTGAATTTTCTGTCCACTTGTGAAATTTAAAATCAAACGAACAGAATTTTCTACAAAACAGTTGATTTTCAACTAAAAGATTAATCTTCTATTACAAAATTTTATTTTGAACTGAAAATATTAAATTTCAACAAAAACATTAATTGTGAAAGCAATGTTGAATTTTCAATAAAATTATCGAATTTTGAAGTCAATAAGATGTATTTACTACCAAAAAAGGTAATTATTGCAAGTAAGTAGTTGAATTTTCTACTAAATTATAACATTTGATACCAAAAAAGAAACATTTTCTGCAGTAATGGTGATTTTTTTTAAAATTTTATTAAATTTTTCTGTAAAACAGTTGAATTTACACCCAAAAATATGAGTTATTAACAAAAACTTTAATTTTGGTACAAAATAATGGAGCGAGTCAGCTTACCCCAATAGGGATATCGCCTGATAGTACAATAATAATAATAATAATAATGATAATAATGATAATAATGATAATAATGATAATAATGATAATGGTCGATTTTTTCAACCAAAAAGATGTCTATACGAAAAAAAAATTTTGAATCCAATATTTTAATTTTCTGCCAAATTGTTAAATTCGAAAGTAAAACCGAATTTTCTAAAAACAAATTGAAGATTTTTCACCTGAAACTAAGAATTTTCTACAAACTTGTTGATTTGCAAAAAAATAGTGGAACAAGACAATGGAATTTTCACCCAAAAATATGAATTTTCTACAAAACAGTTAAATTCCCAACATAAAATCATGAATATTCAATCAAGCTGTTGAATCTTGAAGTAAAAAAGACGACTTTTTTACAAAAATTAAAGTTTTAATCAAAAAATATAAAATTTCACCAAAAAGGTTATTCTGCAAAAATTACTTGAGTTTTCAAGTTAAACAAAAGAACTTTCTATTTTCTAGAAATATATGGCTTCTATTAAACAGTTAATTTTTCACTAAATATTTGAATTTTTAACCAAATTGTGAAATTTTCAAGTCAAAAAGAGATTTTTTCTAGAAAAGGTTTCTAGGTTTTAATTGATTAGATTTTTTATATTTATTTAACAGTGGATTGGCGCTTTAGTCACATTTTAAATAATTTTTTACACTGTCTTAAAATCTTATAAAATCTCTTGTGAATCCTTAAACCTTTCTGAAGTATTATTAAATCGTTGAAAAAGAAATCTTACATTCCCTTCAAATCTTTATAGTAATTCCTTAAAATCACTTGAATTCTTAGAAATCCTATACGATTTCTTGGAAATCCTTAAACTCCTCCGTATTTTTTGAAATCCCTTTAACTTCTTAAAAATCATTTTAAATCTTCCAAAATTGACTAAAATTAATTAAAATCTCTTTAAATTTTCCCTTTAAATTTTCTTAAATCCTTCAACATCTCTTGAAAATCTTTAAAATCTTTGATTTTCTAGATTCCTTTGAAATTTATTAAAATTTCTTAAAATATTTTAAAATAAATTTAAAATTTTCAATCACTTACTTGAAATTCTTCAAAATCACTAAAACTGTCTCAAAATCTTATAAAATATCTTATGTAAATCCTTAAACCTTTTGGTATTGTGTTTAAATCCTGTAAAAAGAAAATTTAAAAGCCCGTCAAATCCCTATAGTAATTTTTTAAACCACTTGAATTTTCAGAAATCCTGTTAGATTTCTTAAAAATCCTGAAACTCCTCCGAACACTTTTTAGCTCCCTTCAACTTCTTTAAAATCATTTTAAAACTTTTGAAGTTTCTGGAAGTGGGCTTAAATCAATTAAAATCCCTTAAAATTCATTACATTTTCTTTATTTCTTAACATCTCTTGAAAATTTATAAAAGCTTTGAATTTTAAAAATCCCTTGAAATTTATTAGAATATTTTTAAGAACTTGCTTGCCATTCTTTAAAATTACTAAAACTGCCCTAAAAACTTATAAAATCTCTTGCAAATTATTCAACCTTTTTGTATTATGTTTAAATCCTTTACAAAGAAATTTTAAAATCACGTCAAATCCCTAAAGTAAATCCTTGAAATCACTTGAATTCTTAGAAATCCTGTAAGATATCTTGAAAATCTTTCCGCGAGTGACTTGTTAAATGAAAGAAACAGTGGTTATAAGAATGTGCAGCAGCAGGCTTTCAGGGTTATAATGTACGAGTACACCATCAGATCCCGTCTCTTTATTGACATCAAGACTAATAAGCTTTTCTTAAATTTTGTTTCTGTTTATAAATACATTTGAGGTGTCGAAAAATTCAGAAAAGCTAAATGGTCATGATTTGCTCCTTTTAATACCATTTATTTCAGGATGCCAACTATTTTTCATATTGATTTCATATATTTCTGCAACCTTCTCCGCTGGAAACATCCACATAAAATTGCTCAACTGCCTCATCTGTTGTTACTTTGTCGTATAATAAATCCCAATCAGCATTAGATAAAAACAAACAAATGGCTTCTTTACACTGAAAAAAAATAATGTGACGGCAACAGAATAATTTGGTTGAGAAGTTTTTGTTCGATTTACAAAAATTTGGTTGCCATTACCAAAAAAGAAGTTGTTCTAACCAAAGAGTTTATTTGACTCAAAAAAATAATTTAGTTAACCCTGTTTGTTAACTCTACCAAGGAATTTCTTTGAGCTAACCAAATGCACGGCCGCGCATGCGCCCTCTTTCGAATCATGAGGAACAGCGCCGCCACAACTCCACCGTCCATGACCACATGTTTAAAATGGCGTCGTGCTAGGCGAAAAACACGTCTCTGAAATTCGAACTTCAGTTTTGATTTAACCGTGCAACGAAATAGTGCCAGGGAAGCAATTAATCGGGTCTGATTGTATCAAAGAACCAGAATAGCCGATTTGAAGAAGCAACTAATCTTGGAGGAATGGGGACTAGAATCCCTGGCAGACACGTTCCAAAGTAAGTGATAAAATCCTGTCTTTTGTAGGTTTTATTAGGATAATAGCCATTGAAACTTAGAAATATTGTAAAAGATAACCAAATAAAGTATTTCTTTGTTATATTTAAAATAAAATTCAAGTTGGTCTGCGAGAAAAATCCTTTCATCGTGGTAGGTTAGATTCCTATGGAAAGATGCTTCAAGGTCAAAATTCGGCCTTAGAATTCTAACTTTAGATATATATGCATGTATGTATGTATATATGTATGTATATATATTATAGAAGATAAGATAATTCAAATAACTACTATTAGACAAACAATATTTGTTCTGCTTATCCTATAAACCGTTCTTCACTTGCAGGTTATGTCAAGATTCTTGTGGTCCAGAAGCTACTTCGCCTTTTTCTGTAAAATGGAATTAGTTTTCATATCCGATCAAAATAAAACTTTTTTTATAGTTAAATCTTTAGATATAGAAGAGTTTTCTTCACACGTAAATGCTTATAAAATAAAAGTTATTCGCGAATATCATTGTTTGTCCTACGAAAGTTTGCGTTGCCTTAAAGCTTCATGCATTCTTGGTGATGTAAATGGAGATATATTTGTAACTTGGTATTAATAAGTGTACCTTATAAAATCTGTTTTTAAGCATTCAAATAAATATTTGTGTTTATCGTATCTATGTTCTTATTATTAATAATTTTAAGTTCCTAATTTAAGGCGTTAACTTCTTTATTTTTATTTGTGAATAAAATAAAATATTTTCTATGTGGGAAAAGAGCTAAAAGATAAAAATACATTGATTCAATGAAATGCATTTTATTTAAGGAGAAGACTTTTAATTAATCATTAATACCCTCAAATTTAATTGTAATTAATTAAAACACTTCTTCTTAAATAAAATGCATTTCATCATATCAATGCAATTTTGTTCTTTTAGCTTTTGTTTCACACACAGAAAAAATTTATTTTATTTTATTTTATTTACAAAAACTTTCTTCTTTAAACAAAATAATTGTATTGCTTTCACAAAATTATTTTGTTGAGTCTGCTTAAGTTTGGTTTGTTCTACAAAAACAAATTTTGTTGAGCCCACAAATATTTGGTTCGTTCAACATAACTATTTAGTCAAGTCTACAAAATTTCAGTTGAGCTTAAAAAATAATTTTATTGAGTTTACAAATATTTGGTTCGTTTAACCAAATCAATTTTTTCAACCTACAATACATTTTGTTATGCCTACCAAATTTTTTGGTTGAATCAACAAAACGAATCAACAAAAAAATTTGGTTGGCTGAACAAAACAGTTTTGTTGCTTCTATAGAAACCATAAAATTTGGTTGGGGCAACCAAACTTTTGTTCGGATAACCAAACATTTTCCTCAATATATCAGCGATCTCAAACCTTTTACGGGAAAATGTATAGTATTCAGAACAGATTTCTTCATCAACAACGGTTTCGCTTTTCTTAAGGATAAGAGGAGGATGATAGTTGTCAACAGATAAAAGGATCCATTACCATCCCACTACCGGTTTTATTACGACCTGCGCTATGGGATTTATTTTAGTAGGAAGATTAACACACCCTAAGCTTGGATCCGATGCTATCGGAACTTTTCCAAAATATTGACAGTCACTGGTTGATACATTTCGGTCTAATCGAAAGATATCATAACCCATAAATCCTAATTCTGCGGAAGCTATCCCTTTGTGCAACTGTGTCTCTGAGAAAATAATATTGTAAGAGCACGTAGAAACTAATTTCCGCAGATTATCGAGTTTGGTACGCACGCTCCTGACGTTTTGATAATAGGCAGTGACATTAGTGCACACGCGTTGGGAGGAATCCAGGTCCTTTGTTCTTTCTTGCATCGAGTTTCTGGGATGGTCTTCACTGAAGTAATTTCCTATAGGTGCATTTTCGTCTGAGTTGCGAAACCCACAGGAATTTTAGCCTATTGTCGTTCTTTGGTTCCTTCTTGGCATTCATAAATGCGCAAAGCAGATCATTGCGGTGAGGCATCGGTTTCGCAGATCAGTTTGGCAGGACGTCGTTTTCCTCATTTTGCGAAAATATACCAAGTCTAACTGCTGGTAGGTTTTTTAGCTGATGCCCAGGAACAAGACGAGCTAACTCTTTAGAAATAAAGGTCTTCATGCTATGTTTGTCAATAGTATTTGTTTTAAATAAAGTTTGTTCAGATAAGTCAAAGGGAATAAGGTTGTCTTTCCTTAGGGTTCGCAACCCCATTTCAGAGACGCTGTCCCAATTCTTCGATTCCCAGAATCGATATTTTTTTAGGAGTCGAAAAATCTAGAATCTGTTCTCGCCGTTAATTACGGAACCCTATCCTGTTTGACAAGTCCTGCATATCCTCCGTATCAGTGCGCCCAACGAAGACTTAGATCAGTACTAGGAATGTGTAAAGAATCGATTTGCAGTGTTAAAGAGAAGAGAATAATTAGCTATTAATTTCACTTTAAATTCTGCTCCAGTAGTAAGGTTCTGATTAAAGCATGCACACTAATGCACCGACCCATCATTCGTAATCGATCTTCACTATCACGTTGTTGATTTTTGAGTTTAGATTGACAAATTTGGTTGATAGCAAGGCGATTGCATTTTTGCCTACAAACGCGTTGTTGATATAAAGTGCTATTAAAGGTAAGACCGTGCAGATAATCCTTTCCACAGCTTGAGCTGTGATTATTTTAGAGGTAGGCTCTATCATCGTGGATGTGCGAGACCCCCGTTTTTTACAGCACGTTGAGAATGATCCTTTGTCCGATTAAATTTTTTACAATATATTTTTCAATTTTCACAACATTTTTTAAATATTCTACGAAAAGAAATTATTTTCTTAAAATTGTTGAATTTTGAACCAAATAGTTAAATTTTTAACACAATTTTTTAATTCACTACAAAAATGTTTATTTCCAACAAAGTAGCTTAACTTTTAACCAAATGATTATCTTATAATCCTAATTCTTGAATTTTTTCAAGGAAAGTTTATTTTCAACAAATTTGTAGTATTTTTAAGCAACGGGCTGAATTTTCTACAATAAATTTATTTTTCGAATCGAAAATATTATTTTTCTTGAAAACAATTAATTTTTGACTGAATAGTTAAATTTTCAATAAAACAGTTAATTTTCACACAAAAAGTTTAATTTCCAACCAGGTTATTGGAATTCCATTACAGAAAGTGGATTTTTCTGTAAAAAAAGTTAAACGTTCGAATTAATTGTTGAATTGCCAAACCAAAAAGAAGAGTTCGGGCCAAGCAGTTAAGTTTTTAGTTGAGAAATATACATTTTATACAAAAAAGTAAATTTTTAATAAAAATAGTTGAATTTCGAACCGAATTGTGAAATTTGTAAAATTTCTACCAAATGATGATTTTTCAATCCCAAAAATAAATTTTCTAAAAAAAAATTCCTTTTTTGTCAAATAGTTAAAAAACTCAATCAGGTTGTTGACTTTTAGAGTCAAAAAGGCCAGCTTTCCACCAAAAAAGTTAAAATTTCCAAACGAAAAACGAATATTTGAATTTTCAAGTCAAACGAAAGAACTTTTAACAAAACAATATAATGCTCAACCCGAAAATATATTTTTTTGTACAAAACAGTAGAATTTCTAACCGAAAAGTTGAATTTTTAATTTAATTTTTAAATTTTCCACCAAACAGTTAATTTTCAACAATACAGTTGAATTTTCTACCAAACTGTTGAATTGATAAAAAAAAAGTTTATTTTTGACGGAATATTGGAAGTTTCTGCCAAATTTTTGATTTTTTGAGATAAAAAGATAAATTTTCGTAAAAACAATTGACACTTAACTAAATAGTTAAATTTTCTACAAAAATATTTTATATTCAACAAAATAATTGCATTTTTAACTAAATGGTGGAATTGTCAACTAATTTCTTAATTATTTTGCAAAAAAGTTAAAATTTAATTAAATATTTAAATTTTTAAACAAATGATTGAATTTTCTACAAAAAAAGTTCATTTTCAATTAGCGCGTTACATTGCTTAGCCAAAAAGATATATTTTCTACAAAATATTAATTTTTTTAACTATATAGTATAATTTACAAGCCAAGAAGATGAAATTTTCTTCAGAAAATGTTATCATTAAAAAATTGTTCATTCATAAACCAAATGGTTGAATTTTTAAGAAAAAAGATTAATTTAATTGAAAATAGTTGGTTTTCAACCAAATATACAAATTTTTCACCAAAAAAAATTGTAACCGAATGGTTCAATTGTTTAGCCAAAAAGATCAATTTTCTACAGAACAGTTAATTTTTAACCAAATAGCTTAATTCACAGATATGAAATTGAATCTTTTAAAAAAAGTTCCTTTTCCAGAAAATAGTTTAATTTATAAGAAATTCTCGATTTTTTCAATAAAAGAGTTAGTATTTAACGAAATGGTTAAATTGCTAATCAAATGGTTGTGCTTTTAACCAAATTATTCTACTGTCGACAAAAAAAAATTAGTTTGAACAAAACAGTTGCATTCCGAACAAAATGTTTAATTTTTAAGCTGATCGATTAATTTACTTTTAAACAGTTCATTTTCATTTAATAAAATAGTCTAATTTTCAAACGAAATTAAAAAGACGCATTTTTAAAAAACAGGTGAATTTTCGTACTGAAAATATGAATAAAAAAAATTTGTTTCTCAACAAAATAGATTAATTTTGAACCGAATTCTTCAATCATGAAGTCAACAAGATTAATTTTCTACAAAACAGGTTATTTTTACAAAATTTTTATTGTAAAAATAAAAAGATTAACTTTCTAAAAAAAGTTCATTTTCAACCAAATATTTGGATACAATATAGTTGGTAATAAAAAATGTGGTTCTCAATTAAATAGTTGACTTTTAAACCAAATGATTAAATTTCCAAACAAAAAAGATGCATCGTTACAACAAAATAGTTTATTTTCAAAACGACGAATTAAATTGTAAACCTAAAAAGATTTATTCTCCACGAAACAAATAATTTCCATAGCACAGTTTAATTTTCAACCGATCTTTTGAATTGACAACCTAAAAAGAATAATTTTCAATCAAAATCTTTGATTTTGCAACCAAATGGTTAAATCGTCTAACCAAAAAGACGCATTTTTTACAAAGCAAATTAGTTCAGTAGCGAAAATTAAATAAATAAAATCAATTAATTTTCAAATTAAGCACCTTTCCTTCTTGATGCGTCAAAAAAAAATTGAGTCATATACTTTCTTTTCTGAAACTCTTTTTTTCAGAAATGTGATCTTTTCCCAAATCGTTGGAAACGGTCCTTTCAGTATTTCCTGATGAAACTTTTTGTCGTTCCCTGGACGCAGTGGCTGTTTACACGGGGTGCAATATGGGCAACTTTTTTCTAGTTAGAGAAACTTAATAAAAATAAGGGAGCATTAAGAAGGAGACACATGAGAAGGATGAGGGAGTAGAAATTCTCTTGGTTCTCTATGTAGAAGTGGAATAAATAACCCTGGATCCTCGGAAACAGGACCCCTGGTTGTTTATGTGTGATATACGATATTAATAAGCACCAGAGAAAATCTCTTTTCTTCCCCTTTTGCCACACCTACTTAAAAACTAATCAAGCCTACTAAATCAGACCAAAGAGCTTAAATGGGCTTGTTTGAATTTACTTCCATTATAATGTTCATTATATTAAATAATTATTTGTGATTTATATTTTAGTAGTAGGGCCTAGTGTAAAATACAAATCTTTCAAATAAAAATCTGCCCGCCACGCGGGAATATTATCGTCGCGCGCTGCGCGCGCGACTTAATGGTTTGAGCGCGCCTAGGGCGCGCGACTTTTGATTCTCGTGCTCGGTCTTTATATTGTCGCACATTCTTGCGCAAAACCTTTTAAAATTAAGACTCAAAACATCCACCACTGTAATTTTGTTGTGAATTCTCTTTCGTTAAAAGAGCTTTAACTCGAGAGTTTGAGCGCACCTATGGCACGCGACTGATGGCAATCACACTCCGCGCTTGGCATTTCTCCCACATTCGTGCACAGTCCTTTTAAAATCAAACGTCCACCGACCGACAACTGTAATTTTGTGATTTTGAACTCTCTTTTGTTAAAACTCTTTCAGATTTAACAAACACATTCTCATCGCGTATTTTGTGCATCACACTCGATGTTTTCCAACATTTCAACTTTTCTAAATTATACACAACACTTTTATATCAACTATAATACATTTTTTGTGTAACTCAGCCTGGGATTACTTATTAAAAAATTGCAAAATAAAGAGCAAATTGTATTTATAATAATTATTTTTATATATTTTTTTTTTATTTTGCTTTAAATTGTATTCTAAGCTGCGCTGAAACATGCAGTTCTTATTTCCTTTGTTTTTATAATTTTTTTTATTTTTAACCTTGTTTTTTATAATTGATTAAAAACTACTGCGCGTCTGCTTAGGGTCTAATACAGGAACCTATATAGGGTCCTATATAGGATCCTATGCCCTTTTTCGTATTTTCTTTACTTTTTCCAAAATTTTAATTTTTTAATTTTTATTTATATTTTTCATACCTTGTGTTGTTTTTTTCAAAAGAAAATTTAATATTTTTATTTTGAATCTTGTTTTTTACAAATAAAGCAAAAACTACGTGTTCTATAAAAAATTATAGCGGCTTTTTAATTTTTTTCGTATCTTGCATAGTTTGACCTAAAAATGGAATTTTTGGATTTTTCATTATTTCTGGTACGGTCAAATTTGAAATGTTCAACTTTTCAATCAAATTACAAAATTTGTTATCATAATCTTGCAGAGCTTTCAAAAAACAACGTTCTTCTTCTCTAGACTTTTTTTCGTATCATGCGTTTTTAGGCTTAAAAAGTTCATTTTAGTTTTTGTTTTTTTTTTTGGATTCAATTGGACCGAAGGGCAATCTAATAGATTAATTATTTCAAAATTTATCGTGTTCACAGACAGACAGACATACAGCCATGCAGACAGACATACATACAGACATACATAAAGACATACATACAGACATACATACATAATAGAGACATACAGACAAACCAATACGTAAAAACCTGTTTTTCGGATTCAGGGGTTCGCAAAACGTGGACATTTCACAAAAACTGAGGGGGGGGGATTTTACTTTTGAAACTACTTTTTTTTATTTTTAATAAAAAAGTGGAATTTTCATCCAAATAAATGAATGTTCAACCAAATTCTTAAATTATCAAAAAAAAAAATTATGTTTAGCAAAATAATTAAATTTTCCTCAAAATTCTTGAACATTCTACAAGAAAGTTCATTTTGAATAAAATAGCTGAATTTTCTACAAAAAATTTTTATTTCGCTAAAAGAAAGGACTGTTCGAGGAAATCGTTAAATTTTTATCCAAATTTATGAATATACTAAAAAAAATCTAACCAAACAGTAAAATCTTCATCCAAAGTCTTGAACATTCCACAAGTAAGTTCATTTCCTATGAAATAGCTGAATTTTCTTACAAAAAATTTATTTTTGTCAAAAAATTTGAATTTTCAATCCAACAGTTAACTTTTTATGCAAATTATAAAATATACTCAAAAAAATTATAACCAACTAGTAAAATCTTTATCCAAAGTCTTGAACATTCCACAAGACAGTTCATTGTCAATAAAATAGCTGAATTTTCTACAAAAATGTTTATTTTCGTCAAAACAGTTGACTTTTCAAGCAATTACTTAAATTCTTATCCAAATTCCCGAAGATACCGAAAAAAAATTATTTCCATCCAAGCAATTGAACTTTCATCCGAATTATTGAATTTTCTATGAAACAGTTCATTTTCAACAAAATATTTAGATTTTCATTCGAATTCTTGAATGTTCTAAGAAAAATCAGCAAATATTTGAATTTTCAAACAAATAATTGAATTTTCATCCGAATTCTTCAATTTTCTACAAAAATGTTCATTTTCAACAAATAGCTAAAGTTTCGACTAAAAATATAAAAGTTCTAGAAATCAGTTACTTAGTTACCAAACAGACTATTTTTGAGCGAAACATAGTAATTTCACAATTAAATAGTTTGATTTTTAAGCCAAAAATACCAATTTTCTAAAAAAAATTTATTTCTAACCAAAGAGTTAAATTTTCAACCAAACAGTTGAATAAAAATTCTTGAATATTCTACAAAAAAGTTCTTTTTAACAAAATAGTTAAATTTTCATCCTGATTCTTAAATTTCATTCAAATTTTGTAATTTTCTACAAAAAAATCGATTTTCTACAAAAAGGTTGATTTTCAACAGAAGAACTTGAATTTTCAACCAAATAGTTGAATTATCCAAGTTTTTAATTATTTTACAAAAAAGTTTATTTTTATAAAAATAGTTAAATCTTCATCCAGATTCTTTAATTTTATTTAAAAAATGATTTTTAACAAAATAGTTCGATTTTTAAGAAAATAGTTGCATTTTCATCCAAATTCTTGAATTTTCTAAACATAATATTTTCAGTAGAATGGTTAAATTTTCAAACAAATGGTGGGATTATTATCAAAATTCTTGATTTTTCTACAAAAGAGTTCGAGTTCTACAGAATAGTTGTATTTTTAAACAAATTATGAATTTTCTACAAAAGAAGGTAATTTTCAAGCAAACAGTCGAATTTTTAAACCAAAAAGGCGAATTTTTTAACAAAACAGATGATTTCCAACCAAATAGTGGAATTTTCGATTGAATTTTTAAGTTTATTATAAAAAAAATTTTTAACCAAATAGGTGCATTTTTAATCCAGAATTTTAGATTTCTATAAAGCAGCTACTTTTTACGAAATAGTTTATTTTTTAACGGAATTTGGGATTTTAAATCCAAAAAGGTAAAATTTCGAAACAAAGTTAATTTTGAAACAAATAGGTGAATTTTCTACCAAATTGTCGAATTTTCAACCAATTTTTTGAATTTTGAAGCCGAAAAAGTGAATTTTCTAAAAAAAAAAGTTCATTTGGAATCAAATAATTAAATTTTCTATCAGATTGAACTTTCAACCAAACAGTTGAATTTTTAAACCAAAAACACGAATTTTCGATAAAACAGTTGAACTTATTATAATATAAATATTGTAAATGTTTTTCGAAATCAAATGATTTTTCGTTAACAATAGCAACTTGAGAGAAAAAATACTAAAATTAAAAAAAAACTACTTCATTTTGTTTAAAATAATTGACTTCTAGTGAAAAAGAAGTTAACAAAACCTAAAATTGTTCAAAACAAGTATCGAATTTCAATGATGGATTTTTTGTCTATGGAAAATATAAATCTTTGAGAAAAATGAATTGCATAATATAACAAGAAATGTGTCCAAATTGTAAATCCCTTAAAATTCAATGATTTTTTTCAAAATTCTTTTTTAGTTAAAAGCTGCAAGCATTATCTAAAACCGTTCTATAAATTATCTACGTCAAAAGGTACAGATAGGATCTAATAAGAACGGACCGAATCAGATAGTATCGGACAGGGCTTAATACAATCGAATAGGCTGGGGAAGAATTTTATAGTACCGGATATGATCGGATTGGACAGCGTCATTTTAGATTGGTAGGGATCATGACGGATGGGATGGGGTGGGATGGTTAGGTTGGGATGGGATGGGATGGGATGG
>NC_046660.1:23206264-23248744 GCF_010883055.1 Belonocnema kinseyi
GGATGGGATGGGATGGGATGGGACTCATTAAAAAAAAGCTTTACAAATACAAAGTTTATAACCTTTTTCCCATTATACAATAAAGATAGAGACTAAAGCTCTTAAAGCAAGTAATTAGTTTTTCAAAAAGCTTTTTAGTACGTTGATAAATCGAGCAATTAAGCAATTATCACATCTTAAACCGTGAGAAGGTAGAGTACCAGCAGATAAAAGTTAGTTGGTAATAAAAAAAAGTTAAAATAGTCTAATTATCAGAAAGACCAATAGGGGCGGTCAGACTCATTTAGATACTATCCGAGAGAAATATTGCTTCAAAGAGAACCATTCTTTTATCTTCTTTAAGTACTGGGTGTGACGGAAAAACATGCTCAAGGCGTCATTGACCGTCCTTTTCTTGAAAAAGCGTTCCCGTTTGCCAGAATTAACTTTACTTTCTCCTAGGGTCTGAAAATATTTACTTTGCAGGGAATATAATTCCCGAATTTATAGCTAATGCCCGCTTGGAGAAATCACGTAAAATCTGAGAATAAATGCTATATTCGTCAACTTTCGATTATGACTCTATTTCCACATTCAAAGCTCAACAAGAAGGTATTGGTTTTATGGGAAAATGGATTTTTGCGGATTTAATCAAATTTCAAAGTTTTACAACTAAGATTAAGTTTATGAGGTTTTTCGGTTTAATCCATCGAAAATCATTATTAAGAAGTAAAAAATTTAATTTTCCAGAAAACCAATAACAAAAAATAACTATTCTTGGTTAAAGATAATGTTTTTGTTCATTTTTGGTTCATAATTTATTTCCTTTGGTCAAAAATGCAATTAAATATTTATAACATTTTTTAAATAATAATCATTTTAGTTGAAACTTAATGCCTAGGGTTAGTAATTTAACTATTATCTTCAATATTCGTTTTTTTTTTGTTGAAAATTATTGTTCTTTTCTGTAAATGTAACTTTTCCATTTTTGGTTGAAAATTGATATTTTTAATTATAAACATATCATTTGTGTTTGAGAATTCAAATATTCATTGTAAATTAACTTTTTTGTTGAAAATTCATGTGTTCGGTTAAAAAATCAACTATTTTCTTAAAAATTTAGCTATTCATTTAGAAATTTGACTATTTAGTAGGAAATTCATTTTTTTCAGTGATATTTACAGGTTACAATCCAACTGTATTGTAGATGATTTGACTTTAGACCTTCAAAATTCAATAATTTTATAAAAAGTTAGTCTTTTTTGGTTAAAAATGCATCTTTTTGATACAAATTGGACTACATAGTCAAAAGTCGAACTGCTGCTTAAAACTTAATTTTTTTATGATTCGCCTCATTGAGTAAAAATTGAACTTCTTTCTTGAAATTTACTTTCTTTGTTTATAAAAAAATTAACTTTTTGCCTGGAAAAAAATTTTGGTTGAAAATTTAAATGCATGCAAATTATTAGTTTTTTTTGTTAGCTATTTAGACAAAAAATTTAACGATTCCATTTTTGGTTCATAACTTTTCTTTTTTGTTTGAAAATTTAACTATTTGGAATAGACGAATAGTTGTCTATCCCTTTTTTTTTAAACCATAATTTTTTCTAGAAAATTTAACTGTTTGGTTAAAAATTCGTGTCTGTTATTAAAAATTTGTTTATTTATGAAAAACTAATCTTTTTAGTTAAAAATGTATGGTTGTAGATTAAAAATTTAGCTTTTTGGTTAAAAAGCCCACTATTTTCTTAAAAATTATTATGATTTTTAAATTCTCCAAAATGAAGATCAAGTTCGTTGATCAGATATTTACGACCAAAATAAAAAAATTCAGAGCATTTTTAAAATTTTAAGACAAAAAACTTTAGAGTCTTTAATTTTGATAAAAATTAAAAAAGTTATTTATTTTAAAAAATTTTTTAAATTTATAAAAATAGAAATAATTATCTTTCTGATAAATTATGAAATTTCATTAAGATTTTTTAATAGATATAAAATTTATCTTGAAACTACCTTAATTCAGTTTTTCGATAAGACAAAAATTCAAAAAGTTGGATAATTTTAAAAATTTGAAGCAAAGTTTAATAAAGTTTTAGAAATTTGTTGTCTAAGGTTCTGGTACCTGACAAAAAAACTTACCTATAATCCCACATCTAGTTTTAATTTCAAGAAAAATTCACAAAGTTATATACTCTTAAAATTTTGAAAACTTTAAAATAATAGAAAAAAATTAATAGACATAAGTTCTTCACCTTAAAAATATCTACTTTGTTATTATTTATTTTTTGTTAGAGCACTAAATTTCGGTCTTAATCGTAAAAATAAACTTTAATAATAAAAGTTAAATTTCTGGACAAACCGCAAAAAATATAAAGAAAATGAAAAGACAAAAGGTGCTTACCTAAAAATAATCTACAAATTGCATCTAAGAACATAAAAAAGCATTCATTATTTACAGATTCAGTCAAATTCTGTAATTCTACATTAATTAATTTTTTTTCCATTTGGAAAAGATGAAGATTCTCTATACTCTCTTCTTAACCTTAACAGTTTTCCTCAATTCTATTGGTAATTATAGCAATAAGAATATTAATAATTTAATGTACTGCATTAATTTTTCAGAAAAATACCTATTTTCCACAAAATAATTGAATTTTCCATCCAAAAATAAGAATTTTGAACTTAAAAGTTTATTTTTAACTATATAGTTTAATTTCACAAAATTGTTGAATTTTCATGCCAAAAATACGAATTTTCTACAATGCAGTTTTTTATTCTTAAATTATAAAAATGAATTCTCAACGAAATCTCTAATACTTCAAATATTTTAAGAAAAACTGGTTAATTTTGAATAAAAAACAGTGAAATTTAAACACAGAGGAAGAATTTTTAGCCAAATAGTTAAATCCTCAACAAAGTACATGAATTTTTCAAAAAGAAAGATGATTTTTTAACTAAAAATATAAATTTTTAACTAAACATTAAATATTTATATTATTATATATTTATTTATATTAGCTTAAAAAAGGTAATGTTCAACGATAAATAAAGACAAAAAATATAATTATTCAGAAAAACAGTTGAATATTAAAAAAAAGAATAACATGTTCAACCGAATGGTAGAATTTTTATTCAAAAGAAAAATTTAAACGAACATGTGCAACTTTGAAACATATAAATCCAGGACAAAACAAAGAATTTTCAAGAAAATGTGTAGTTGTTTATATTTTTATCATAAAATATTTTATTTAAACAAAAAACTGCTTAATGCGTTAGAAAATACGAATTTTCAACTTAATTGTTAAATTTTGAGTCAATTAAATGTATTTTTAACTGAGCAGAATGAGTTATTACAATAAAAAATCAGACATTTTCAACAATTTTCAACTGAAAAAGATTAATTTCAGACTACAAATATAATAGTTAGCTTTGCAGTTTAAGAGAAGCTAATTCTTAACAAAAAATTTTTTTTTAATGCAATAGTTTAATTTGCCAACCAAAGATTTGAATATTTAACCAAAAGATCAATTTTTAATAAATTAGTTCAGTTTTTAACCAAGTTATTGAGTTTTTGACCAAAAAAGATAAATTTCAACCAAAAAATTGCATATTTAAAAATTTCATAAAATTTTCAACCGAATAGTAGAATTTTAAATACAAATCAAAATTCAAACGAAAAAATCAAGAAAAAAAGAAATTTCACGAAAACAGGAAAAAACTGATATTTTTTAGAAAGGGGCGAAGAGTGTTATCACCAACAAAGTTAATAAAAGCTATCTTGAAAAAAAATTCCGAAACAGCCAGATACTAACATGTTTGTTTGGATCAGGCGTTTGATGTATTTAAAACTTTTTTTAACTAACGAGAAACCTCTTTTTTATTTAAAAAAATGTTAATTTTCAAATCCAGAGAAGAAACGTTGGATATTATCTGATTAAAAAACGACTAAAAATTTCGATGCCTTTTTAGAGTTTTGATTATATCTTCAATAAAAATTTGACAAATTTGAATTAGTTTAAAAAATAAAATTTTAAATCCTATTTAGGGTCCAATAATTAAGTTAATTTATAGAATTCCTGAAGATAAAACCACAAATCTAATGAACAAATTTGGACAACCACCATAAAATATTCGTATTGTAATTTCAAAAAAGATAAAAAATTTATACAAAAAGAAAAAAAACTTCTGAACAAGAATAAAAAAAGAGGAAAGCAAAATAAGAAGGCAACCCAACCAACTCCAGTCTCTTCTCTTAAAAAAAATTTTTCGCCTTTTTTTTTATAAGAAAATCATAATAAAAAACAGCAGTAAATAATATTTGCCACTGTTTCTGTACTCATACAGCACCCTTATGAAGTTAAGAAAAATTTTAGCAGGAAGGGACAGCAACGAAACAACGATGCTGTTTCTTTAATACGAGATGCCCAAGTACCAATAAAGAACATCTGTAAACAATATAAACCAACGTTTCAGTACGTACACAGCGCCCTTAACAAGGTAAGAAAAATTTTAGTAGCTAGGAACAGCAAGGAAACAGCGATACCTGAGAAACTAGTGTCAAAGGGAGAGCTTCGTTTTTTCGATGCTGTTCCTACCTGCTCAATTTTTACTTATCTTGATAAGAGTGCTGTATGAGTACCGACACATTGATAGATTTTATTTATAAATGATTTTTATTGAGATTTGATAATAATAAAAATATAAAAGATAAAAAAAAATTGTTTAAAAGAGAGAGAAGGAAGGAGATTTGGTTGGCTGCATTCTCATTTTCTCAAACTTGATCTTTGGATTCTTAGTTTCATTTTCGGGAATTCTACACATTAAGATTTTCAATAGTTCTGGAGCTTCTGATGCTTTAAAAAACATCTTTATTTCTTAATATTTCGTTTCAACAGAGTTCTCCAGAGGAAGAGTTTTATCAAAAAGTCTCATCAAGCTTTTTAATGCAGTCAAATTTCCAAAAAGTTCGGTGCATTAATTAATGTAATTTTTTAATTTCCGGGTACCACGTATACTATACTATGATATCCATATTATAGAATGACATCGATTCTTACCTGTCTCTAAGGATTAACGTAATATTTATTGTTAATAATAACAATGGCGGGTATTCCTCTTCAGGTTCCAGTGAAACATTCTGGAAAAGTTTCCAAGAAGAAATTTTAAACTTCTCTGGCACAAGTCTGAAATGTTTCTAAAGGGCCCGCAAACCCATCCATTCTATTAGGGTATGCTTTAGCCTTCTCCTAGGAGATGAATATTTTCAGACAAAAATCATGATGCAGCAATTCAGCCACCGCCCCGTGCGCTGATCGTCATTTATAAATTTCCATTTGGAAATTGCATAAAGTCAATAGCAAACTTCGATTTTACAATTCAATAAAAAGGAAAACCCTCTTTCTTGTTGCAGAATTAAGTTTACAGTTTGAGTGTTTACCTAATGGTGCCCCTATTCCTGGTGTTCCTCGTAGCCGACCTTCTTACTCTCCTGACGATCATTTTCCTGAAAGTTCTCTTCTTCTTGATAGGCCTCATTCCCCGAGTCCTCTTGTCGGGTCTACACCTCCTACCGAACCTCCTCTTTGCGTCAGCTCAAGCTTTCATTCTATCAGTCCCAGGCTTTCTCCTGCCAGTCACATGTCTTCTCCTGCCAGGCGCAGGTCTTCTCCTGCCAATCGCATGTCTTCTCCTGCCAGGCGCCGTCTTTCACTCATACTCGGATTTAGGCTTGATCAACTTGACTTCATTAGGCTTATTCCCAACTTCAATCCGAACAAAACATTCGAAATTCGGCGTTACACTTTCCCTGATGATAAGCCGCTTGAGCTAAAAGGAGCACATGGGGTCCCTGCGCCTATGCCAACTGAAGAGCGATATGTTTTAACAACATCCGATGGTGACATCCTGGCTATATTAGAGCGTAATAATACAGTTCTTCGTGGAATATACACGCGTAAGTATGGAACTGCAAGAAGGGCGAAAATAAACATGATCACTGGCGCGATTGTCGAATTAAGCCGAGACGAAATTAATGATGCTCCTACAGGATGCAGAGCGCAAGTTAAGCAGCTGTTTAGAGCAGTACACATAGAAGACATGTAAACTGAAGTGTTCCTGACCGTTATTAAAATCTTTACAATCTTAAAGAGTTTTAATTTTTTATTTCTGAGTAAGCATAAAGAAAAATGTATAAACCTGGATAAAGGTAAACATGAAAAGACTTGGTTTCAATTTCAAATATTCAAAAGTTATGAAATTATATTTTTAATCAGTCGTTCTTTAATCCTTCCTGGTAAAAACAAAACTGACAGAAATGAAATATTTTATTTAAAAAATATATACTGTAAATTGTCTGCTGCGAAAGATAATAATTTCTCAAACTTAGGCCTCAAAAATCAGAAGATTTCAGAACTAGGCATTGAAAGCTGAATTACTTTCAATTTGAAAACGATTAGAAATATTGAACATTTTAAACACAACAAAGGTCCTAAATTATTTTGTTTCAAACATTGCTACCATATACGGCCATCATTTTTTATGTTTTAACAGTTACACAATTTGGAATTCCAGGAGATCTGAATTCGAAACCTTTAATTTATATTTCAATTACAAATAGTGCATTTTCAATCACTTTGATTAAAAAATCATTTAAATCAAAAGCGTTATTTAATTAAAAAAATTTTCTATGTAAGATTGTTTAATTATTAATTGTTTAAATTCGCGAGTTTATCCAGTTTTTTTAATTTTCTTCCTCCGGTACACTGTTTTAAGGTTCAGATTTGAAGGTTTTCTGTTTTTTTATAAATAATGCTTTTTAAAAAATAACAAGTTTCATTTTCCAGAAAAACTATGCAAGATATCAAAAAATGTTAGGAATACATTTTTTCACCTAGACAAAATATACAAACTTGATTGAAACTATTTCTTTAGCAAAGTGCATAGTATTTTTTTTAACTTCTTAGTTGAAAATTTATATTTTAATTTGAAATTTTTGTTTGCTAGTTAAAAATTGAACAATTTTGTGAAAACTTTAACGATTTCTTTAAACATTTAACTGTTGTATATAGCAGATAAAATTTGTTGTTAAAAAATCATATTTTCTGGTTGAAAATTCAAGTATTTGTAAAAAATACGCGTTTTTTTATGAAACATTAAATCTGTTTATGGAAAATTTATTTATAAGATCATCTTTTTGGGTGAGTATTCAACTGGTTGAAAATGCATTTTTTTCGCTGAAAATTATTTTTTTAAAGAGAATATTTAATTATTCTATGTTTTGTTACAAACTTCATTTTTTATTGAAAATGTAAATAATTGATTAAAATTGTATCTTTTTGCAATAATTTTTTGTTTGTATACGACCATTCAGGTTTAAAATTGGACCCTTTTGATGAACATTCATCTTTTTGGTAGAAAATTAGCCCTATATATTGAAAATTCATCTATTGGGTTGAGGACTAAACTTTTTTTTTAAATTTGCCTTTTTTCGTAAAGTTTAGCAAGTTAAAAATTCGTTTTTTGTGAGTGAAAAATTAATTTTTGAACTGGAAATTTAATATATGGTTAAAAATTCGTTTTCTGGTAGAAAGGCCATTTTTTTCTTAAAAATTCATATTTTGAGGTAAAAATTTCGCTCCTTGGTTAAAAATTAAATAATTTTGTGGAATGTTTAATTATTTTCTTACAGTCGTCTTGTTTTTAACCAAAAATCAGTCTTTTTTAATTCTACTTTCCGGGTTAGGAATTTAACACTGACTTTAAAAAAATGTTCTTTTTAGGTTAACAATTCAAATATTTCAAAAGAAAATACCACTGTTTTGGTCGAATATTGACCTTTTTTGTTAAAAAATTTGCTTCTGTGATTCAGAAATGCATTTTTGTATCATGAAAATTCAACTTTTTGCTTAATAGTAAAAGCATTTTTTTAAAATTTAATTGTTTGGTTGAAAATTCAATATGTGCTTGAGGTCTTCTTTTTAAGGACTATAATAAATTCAACCGATTCGTAAAATATTCGTCCTTTCAGATTTTTTTGTGAAAAAACAATATATTTTGACTGGCAATCTAAAGAATTTAAAAGGTTTTATATTGAAACCAAAATTATATTAACATTTATTTTCAAAGAACTTTTTAACCTTTTCTGATACATATAAAAAATATAAGTGAAAAACATAAAAAGTACTTCAAAATTGTAAAAAAAGTAGTATTTTTAAAAAGACATGCACAGTCTCATATCAATATTTTACAATAGGACTCGCCGTTATTCCCTAAAACATTGAACATTGTATAAAAAAATCGACAATTCAAATCATCAAACCAAAAACGTGAACCACAAAGTGAAGGATTACATAAATACTGATATGAGTTTTATCTGATTTATGGACTCATTCTTGGAGACTTCCGTTAAGGTCCCCGCTTCCTACTGAGACTTTTTTTCGTGCCAGGTCAAGATCTCCTCCTGGCAGTTGCTTGTCTCCTCCTGGCAGTTGCTGGTCTCCTCCTGGCAGTTGCAGGTCTTCTCCTGTCAGTTTCTGGTCTTCTCCTGCCAGACGTCATTCTTTACTCATACTTGGATTTAAAATTGGTAAATTTGGATTTATCAGACTTATTCCCAACTCAAATCCTCAGCGGCTATTCGAAACTCAGAGAAACACTTTCCCTAATGATAAAATTATTGAAATGAGAGGGGCACATAATGCCCCTGCACCTATTCCAACCGAAGAGCGATATGTCTTAACAACATCGACTGGTGACATCCTGGCAATATTAGAGCGTAATAATACAATTCTTCGTGGAATATATACGCGTAAATATGAAACTGCAAGACGGGCGAAAATAAACATGGACAGTGGCTTGATTGTCGAATTAAGCCGCGATGAAATCAATGATACTCCCATAAGCAGCAGAGAATCGATCAAAAAGAATTTTAAAGTATCACTTGTAGAAAATACGTAATAATATCCTTTTCACCATATTTCAAATTTGTATAATTTTTGTGACTTATTATCTGATACTATTCAATTTTAAAGGTACATAAATGAAAGTTCATAAACTAAGAATATTTCGAAGATCCCAAAAAAGAGTGGTAGATATGAATGTGCAGATTCCCTGAAAATAAAACCAAGAATCTAACGACCAAATTTGCACAATCACCACAAAATTTGTCTATTGCTACCTGAGAGAAAGCAAACATTTTTCTATAAAAGAAAAGAATTCTTTATTTTTGACAAAAATAAAAATCAGAAAAGAAAAATGAAAAGGCAATCAACAATTGTCTTCAACCACAAAATGATCTTTTTTATGTCTACTATTATCAAAGCACAATAAAAAATATTCGTGAACAATAATCACCAACGTTTCGGCACCCACACAGCACCGCCACCAAGCCAAAAATAAACATTAAGCAAACAAAAAATTAAAATTTGAGCAGACAGGAACAGGAACACAAAGACGATGCCTTTTTCCCGACACCCAAAAATGTCTTGATTTTTGGTTGTCGATGAAAAGGAATCGTGGTCTGCTCAAACTTTTATTTTTTGTTTGCTATTTTTCGCTTTGGTAAGACCCAATTTCGTTGTTAGATTCTTGGGTTTATTTCCAGAAATTCTGCACAGTAACTTGATTATTGAACGATAAATAGGATTTTAAATTTACTTCAATCTCATTAAAATTTCTTAAATTTTAGTAAACATGAATCACTATTCAATTAAAATGTATGTTAATCAGCAAGATTAATATCAGAGGACTGCAATAAGGTTCTGCATTAGAAATAGAATTTTCAAAGGATTATTTTTATTTTCTGACACTATTATTATCGTATTATTGTGCACTTCCATCTTGGAATTATTGTATTTCAGAATATATGAATATTAATTTCTTTTTTCATTTTCTCTCATAATTATTCAGAGATCCATGATTTCCTCCCTTCATTTCCGCGATGTGCTGATGCATGCCCGGAGCACTTTTGCATTTCTAACTTTTCAGAGTCGAGAGACAAATGAAATCCTCAGGAAACTGATGATCCCTAAAAATGTTCTAGCTTGGCAAATTCCTTTTAAAAGAATTATTTAGCCATTTTTTTATTATTATTTATAATAATTTTTAAACGATTCAATAACTTTGTTTTGAATTTTTAAGTTTATAACGCTTTAAATTTGTGTTAATCTCTTCTCTATCTCATCCTATACTACATCTATCAGCGTCTCTCTTTTTCTGTCTCTTTGTAAATCTAAACTTTTGCCGCTAGGTGGCTAACGTTAAAAGTAACCAACAAGTGAAATCAGTCTTTGGGCCTTAAAGTACAATCCCAAATTCACTTAAGGAATGGAAAGTGACTAGTTCCTATTAAATAGTTACTATAACTAGGTACTGTAACTGGTTACTGTAACAATTTACTGCAACTAGTTAATTTTTGAAGAAATAACTTCTTATGGCACGGTGTGAACTCGTAAACTGTATAAATATATCGGTAACCCAGTGGGCACAAAGTTTGGCGACGTCTTTACGACATCTTTACGACAACTTTACGACATCTTATGACCATGTCGTTAAGGTATCTTTACGATATCGTAAATAAGTCGTATGATCTGACAATGTCTTTACGATATCGCAAAGACACCGAAACGACATGGACATAAGATGTCGTAAAGATGTCCTAAAGATGTCGCAACAATGTCGTTAAGACGTCGCCAAATTTTGTGCCCACTTGGAACGCTTCCAGAATGACGCTTTCTCTTCTCTATCTCTCCTTCGCTTCTCCCACTGACTGGCTCTTTCTATCTCTCCTTCGCTTCTCCCACTCTTCCTCTCGATCTCCCATTCGCTTCTTCCACTTCTCTACCTCACTTTTTATTCCTCTCTTATATCTCTCTCATTCTCGCCCTCTCTCCTCTATCTCGTTCTCTCCCTCTTTTTTTCCATCTTTCGCTCTCACACTCACACTGAGCTTCTGACGGTATACGCAATGTATAGCGGCATACGCTCTGATATACAGCAGAGTATAGCTGCATGCGCATTTTAATTATTTTTTATGTTTAAAGAGTTCAAAGAAAAGCCAGTTCAATTAACATTATATGAGATAATATGAGATAATAAATTAACTTTTACGAGAATCAGTCAATTTTATTTCTTTCTCAACTAGTTTTTCATTTTAACTTTTCAAAATGTAGTGGAATAGAGCAATTGACATTTATAGCCCAATCTAGGAAAATTTAAATCAGTATCCCACAACCTGGAATTCAACATTTTCTAAAAGCTATAAAAATACTTAGAAAGAAATAAAAAATAATTTCAGAGTTGAATATTTCTTTTTCTTGGGTTGATAATGAATTCTTTCACCGGAAATTTAACTATTCCAGTTATTTTACTTTTCATTTTTTTTCTTAGTTCAGCTTTTTCTGTGTAAGCTTGTACTATTTGGTTGAAAATGTAATTATTAAGTTTAAAATTGAATTATTCAGAAAGAAAATCATTTCATTCGGTTAAAAATTCAACGAATTTGTTAAAAATTAGTTTGGTAAGTGAATTAAATTGTTTTTGATTTAAAATTAAATTTTTGTTATTGAAATATTTAAACTATTACACTTTTAGTTGGGCATTCATCCTTTTTTTGTTAAGAATTTAGTTTTTAATTTGAAATTTTAACTATGACTTTTTCGGTTGACACCCCAGTGGGCACAAAATTTAGCGACGTCTTCACGACATCGTTACGATATTTTTACGACAACTTTACGACATCCTAGGTCCATGTCGTTTCGCTGTCTTTACGATATCGTAAATAAGTCTCATGAACTGACGATGTCTCTACGATATCGTAAAGACAGCGAAACGACATGGTAATAAGATTTCGTAAAGTTGTCGTAAAGATGTCGTAACGATGCCGTAAAGACGTCGCCAAATTTTGTGCCCACTGGGACTGAATCTTTTATAGTTGAATATTCATATTTTCTTTGAAATTCGACTTTTTTCGGTAAGCATTTTTTTTATTGATTGGAATATCATTTTGGCTTACAAATTACTCTATTTTGTTAAAAATTGATCTTCTTCAGCTGAAAATGTATGTTTTTTGTTGAAAGTTTCATCTTTCTTAATACAATTTTTTTTATTTGGTTGAAACTAAATTTTTTGTTGAAAATTCGCCTTTTTGAATTGAAACTTTACCATTCTGGTTGATTTTTTCTGTCTTAGCTGCAAATTCAACTATTTTGTTGACAACATATTTTTTTTTTAGTAGTGGTAAAAGCACATTATGAAATATAGAAAAGGAAATTAAAAAAAGATATTGAAAGAGATTGAAAGAAAATGATTTAGGTTATCCTTAGCTTTCTATATTTTTTTATTTTTCTACTTCCAGAAGGTAAGTTTTACAGTTTGAGCAAATTTTGAGTAGTTCGAGTGAATCCATCCTCTTTAATCATACTACTCAAGAACGCACTTAGCTTAAAAGGAGAATTTTGCAGAGCAGTGGAAGCAATAAAAGGTTGTTTTCAATCTAATTATTTTCATTATCAAACTCGATTATTTTACGGACAGGGCGTACAACGCAACCACGAACAAAAGCCTAAATCAAGCTTCCCGTCAAACTAGAGTGCAAAAGTTAGAGTACGGCGAAGGCGCATTTAAAAGTATGAAAATCGATTATTAATTTGATTATAAGCACATAGAGTCGAGCCTTTACTAAACACACACTGCATCGTAAATTTCAGGTCACATTTTCTTCTAGGGATGAAAATTAAATAAATAAAAATTATGTTTAAAATTTTTTTTTTTTTAATTTTATACCTATTTATTATTTATTTATTTATAAATTACGTAACGAATTTTTTGCTAGTTCTTTACCCTGTTCTTATATACAGGGTTATCCTAAATGGTAATCCAGTATTATCCGGATAATCAGGAGAAATTAATTTATTATCCGAGATAATTCAAGTAATTCGGATTAATCTATTATTAAGCTGGAGTAATTTTGTTGCAATTAAATTGCAATTTAATTGTAATCCATTTTTACAATATATTTATCCACTTGTAATCCGGTGTAATCCACCTTGAATCTAGACTAATTCAATTGTAATCTGGATTATTTTAAATGATTTAGGTAATACTAGTAAGTAAATTCTGATCCAGAATGATCCAGGTCATCCGGAGAAATTTTCAGAGGTCATCCAAACCCAGTGGGCACAAAATTTGGCGACGTGTTTACGACATCGTTACGACCTCTTTAAGACATCTTTACGACATCCTATGTCCATGTCGTTTCGGTGTCTTTACGATATCGTAAAGACATCGTTAGATCATACGACTTATTTACGATATCGTAAAGACACCTTAACGACATGGACATAGGATGTCGTAAAGTTGTCGCAAAGATGTCGTAACGATGTCGTAAAGACGTCGCCAAACTTTGTGCCCACTGGGAATATTTTTCAACTATTTTGATAGGCAGTGTAACTACATTGTTACAACTAGTTTTCTTTCTAGTTAAAAATTAATTAACTTTAATATTGGTCGTTAAAAATATTCTACTACGTGATTGCAACTTTAACTCATTTTAAAAAATTTTAGTGTTCTGAAAGAAGATTTTTGATTTTTGATGAAGATGGTTTGATTGAAAGTGCATATATTTCTTTGAAAAATTTGGTTTGTTCGTAGAAAATTAATTTCTCAACTGAACATTTAATTATTTCATTTTTGCCGTGTTAAACATGAAGGCTCTTGCTAGAATATTATATTATTAGTTAAAAATATAAATATTTGGTGGAACATTTAAATAGTTGGTTGAAGATTTAGTTATTTTGTTAATAATTCCTCTTTTCTGGTAGAAAATTCATGTATTTCATTAAAAGTTTGTATTTTTTTGTAAGAAATTTTTTGTTTGTTTGTTAAACATAACAGAAAATTTGGTTGAAAATTAATTTGATTTGTTAAAAATTAAACAATTCTGTTATAAAGTATCGTTTTTTTTAACAGAAATGTCTAGCATTTGGTTGAAAATGTATATTTTTGGTTAGAATTCTTTTTTTGTTATTGTAAATTATCGTATTCAATTAAAAATTCCATTATATATTTTTAAACTAATTTTACTTTATTTCAAATTTCACTCCTTGGTTGAAAATTAATCTTCTTTGATGAAAATTTAACAATTTTGCAAACAATTGCCCTATTCAGCTAAAAACTAAACTGCTTGGTTGAAAATATGTTCCAAGTTAACTTTTTCATCTGGACATGTGATTATTATTTTTAATTGTGCATTTATCTTTTTTAGTTTGAAATTCTTTTTTTTTTTGTTGGAAACTATTTTTTAATGAAAATTAATTTTTTTTACCTTAAGATTTCACTATTCCATTTTTGTCTTCTTAAATTAAACTTTATTTTCAAACTTTCACTAATTAATTGAAAAGCAATTTACTTTGTTAAAAATGTAACGATTGTTTCAATAAATATTCTATTTAGCTGCAAAGTGAACTGCTTGGTTAAAAATTTATCTGTATGGTTGAGATTCAATTATTTTCCTTAATATTCTTTTTTTCAAACGAATTTTTACAACGGAAAATCTAACTATTTTAGTTTTAATTGTAAATTTATTTTTTCAATTTTTATATTTATCTTTTTGGTAGAAAACTATTTTTTCATTGCAAATAAATTTGTTAAACTTAAGATTCAACGATTGTATTTTTATCTTTGTAAATTTCTTTTTTAAATTAAATAATGAAAAAATGATCGTTTTTCGTTTAAAAGTCAACTGATTTCTCGAAAAATATACTTTTTAAAAACAAACCAATTTCAAAAATAATTATTAAATTCTTTGATTCATTAATGAATAAAATATTATTTAATTTTAAACACTTTTATTAAAAATACTCTCTTATTCAAAATGCTATATACTTTTAATTAAAATTTTTTATTTTCATGACCAAAACAGACGAATTTTGAAAAAATTACTGAAAGTATATTGAAATAACTTTCCAAAACACTATTTAAAACGTCCAATCGGATCATCCTAAATCGTTGAAAACTACATACATTTTGAAGCAAATAGTTACATTTTTTAATTAAAAAGATAAATTTTTAAACAAAAATGGAACAGTTATATTTTCTTTCATAAGATCAATTTTGTACCAAAAAAGAATTTCCAACAAATTACATTCACTTTCACCCACATAGTTTAATTTATAAGTTAAAAAATAAATTTTTAGGCAAAAATGGAACACTTAAAGTTTTATTTTAAAAAAAAAATGTTTTCATTTAAAAGCATTATTTTCAATAAAAAAAACTTATCTTTTACAAAAAGTCGAATTTTCTACTATATAGTTGATTTACGAAACAAGTTGTTTAATTTTTAAACAAATATGGAATAGGTACATTTTTATTTGGAGAATATAATTTTTTATTTTTAAAAATATATAGTTTTAATAAAAAAAGTACTTTTTTACAAAAAAGTGGAATTTTCTACCACATCGTTGGCTTTCCAATCAAATTATCCAAATAGTTAAATTTTCAGTTGAAAACATTATTTTTTTACCCCAAAGAAGGGAAGTTTTAATAAAGATGTTCAATTTTCTACAAAACAGTTGAATTTCCAAGACAAATTATCTATAAAAAATAGTGGCATTTTTAAGCCGATAATATGAAGTTTCAACAAACAGTAAGTTTCAATGTTAAATTTTAACTTAAATTGTTTAATTTTTGACTTGAAAAATAAAATTTCAACCAAATACGTACATTTTTAACCAAATAGCTGAATTTTCAATGGAGAAGATTACTTTTCTACCAAAAAGATACTAATTTTTGACAAACTACATAAATTTTGGAATAAACAGTTCAGGATCGATTTAGTAAAGATTTTGTTTAAAATTAATAAATACAATTTAAGTTCATCCTAAATCGAATAGTGCTAGAATCTAGAGGGGGGCTACGGCGGCTTGCCCCCCCCCCCCCCCCCCCCCCCCAAGTAAAGATGTCGTAAAGATGTCGTAATGACGTTACGTACAGATACTCTGGTGACGTATATATATATATACACTAGAGTTCTTAAATTACCGAGAATTTAAGTTCAGGTTATATAACCGAGAATATGACAGACTTTAGGAGAATTTAAAAGAATTTAAGAATTTATGATTTTTAACAATATTTTTATTGTTCAGGCTATATCAGCTGTTGAATATAAATTATTTTTTAGCTCGAACTAGCTGAAACAAATTCAGGAATTTAAAATGCACACAGCAGTAGGTTATTAATTATTTAACACTGTTAAATGTAAACCCTAACCTCAAAATTTGATTGCCTCACATTACTTAATAAATACCACGAAAAAGAATTAGAAGACCCCACTCCCGGAAAACTTAGACGCGTAACATTTCCAAAATTTTTTTACTTATCTTTTACTAATTTTTTATTTCAAATCATCAATAATCAAATACCAGCATATTAATCTTAGACAACAAAAGAAAAGAATTTTAAAATCAAAAAGTCGTATTTCCAACAAGTAAAGAATTTTCACTAAAAAAAAACAAGTTTATCTAAATTTTTGAACCTTCAAACCAGAAGACAAATTGTCTTTTAAGCAATTCAATTTTCAAACAAAAAATATGGTTTTTCAACAAAAAATTAATTTTTCACGAAACTGATGCATTTTTACACAAAAAGGTAAATTTCAAACTAAAAAATAATTTTTTTAGAAAAAAACGCGAATTTTTAACTAAAAAATATAAAATTCCACTAAACAGTAAAATTTTCAATCAAACATAAGCCTCCAATAAAGAAATTTGACAATGTAGTTAAACTTTGACCCAAGTAGTGGAATTTTCAATTAAAAAAGATTTATTTACAACAAGATAATCAAAATTTTAGCCAACGAGATAACTTTTCAACTTAAAATATAAATCTTTAACAAAAAAAGCGATTTCCTAACAAAGCGATTCAACCAAATGTTTTAAACAAATTAGTTGAATTATCAAGCAAAGAAGAACGATTTTTAACTAAAAAGTTGCATTTTCATACAAAAAATGAAATTTCTTCTATAACAGATTTTACATAAAAAAATTGTTCAATTTTCTTATGAAAAAGATTTCAGTCGAATTTTCACGATCAAATTATGAATTTTTTTACAAGAAATAATTTTCCACGAAAAAATTGAATTCTTAATCCCGGAGGACGAATTTTTAAAATATAAAATAAATTCTCAAAGAATTTATTTCTCGGTTATATTCTCATTCTCGTTACCCTTCTCAAAGTAATATAACCGACTCAGAACTCTAATATATACACTGGATACGAGATGGCTAGAGGCAAGTTTAAAGAGGATTTTGACATATAGCGCCCTCGATGGTCATCCAGTGAAGTAAGTAAAACGAGCGCGAAATTCGAAATGTGTAGTTTATGAGAACAAAATAAGGAGCATATTTTATTCATTAGTGGAATATAATTAATATGTTCTACATAAAGTTTTATGTTTTACTATTCCCGGTTTAATAAAAAAATGTTATAGTAATTTTTTAATTTAATTTAATTTTAAATTCATAATTAATGTTCTTTATGAAAATTGAACAACTTTAAATCCAAATTTATTTGTTCTACCTTACATTTGGTCTTTTTCGATGAAAATTTATTGTGTATATAATAAGCAGAATCCTTGCAATTTTAAAAATACACTAAAATATTTCAAATCCTTCAAAAATCTCATACTAAATTATTGTAATCAATTGAAAATGCCTTGGAATCTATTAAAATGTCCTAAGATATATCAAATCCTTTAAAATCTCATATTAAATTTCTGTGATCAATTGAGAATTCATTGAAACCTTTTAAAATTCTCTCAAATTTTTCAAATCCTTCGAAATATCTTGAAATACCTAGAAATTTTTTTAAAGATTTCTAAAATACTTTGGAATTTTTAAAAATGATCCTTCTAAATTTTTTTAATTCTTTGAAATTCTTTTAAATTATAAAAAATAAATTGAAAATTTCTTGACATCTTTTAAAACATCCTCAAATATTTAAAACTTAAAATGCGATTGCAAAAATATTTAAAAAATGTAATTATAGAATCTAAACCTACATTTTGTTGTGAGCAAATTTTAACAAATATTTTGTTTATTTACTATGTTTTCATTAGCATTTCAGTCCTGACACTCATTTCACAGTTTCATTTAACATTTCGATTTTAATTGTTTCATTGCTTTGTTGTTGCATTTTTTCATGTTTATAAGCTCATAATTTGTAAATATTAAAAATATTGTATATATTTCATTCTGATCGAGGACAATGTAATCCTTAGAAATTTTCAACTAAACAAATATTATAAAAATTAATTGTTTTATTATTTGGTTTATAAGCCGTAAAATATTATTTTTCAATTTAAAATCTGAGACAAATATTTTTTGTTTTTCATCAATTATTTTTTTCACGAACTCAAGCGAATTATGAAAAAAATTACAAAAATTTCATTTCAAAAATTTGTATCTCCAATTCTTTAGAGTAAGTTGAAAATTTCCCCAAACTGCCAAAACAACGTTCATTTTCAGAAAAAATGAAAAATGTATATTACGAAAAAGGCCAACTTTAATTTTCCCCTTGAGACTTTTTAGATTAATAGTAATATGAAGAAGATCCTGTGAATTTTGTTCTCGCTGAAGAGATTACTTTTTTGCATCGAGAAACAGAGATTTTGCACAAAATACATGAAATGTTAAAAAAATATTTTAATTTCTACAGAAATTCTCCGTCTAAAATAAACATAACCTACAATACATGTTCATCGAAAAGATCAGATTTTAGGAAGAATATATAAATATCGATTTAAAGTTATTTAATTTTCATAAAGCACATTAATTTTCAATTTAAAATTAAACTAAATTTAAAAATTACTATGAAAAAAGTTTTCAATGAAAAAGAGAATAGTAAGATTTTCAGTTCTAAAAATGAATTTTTGGTTAAGAAAATAAATTTTCATCTAAAATTAATTTTTTGCTAAAAAGTTTACTTTTTCTCACCGAGAAACAAAAACTTTTCACAAAATACATAAAATGTCAACCATATATTTGACTTTCTAAAGAAATTCTCCATCTACTGTAAACTTAACCTACAATAAATTTTCATCGAAAAAGATTAATTGTAAAGTAGAACCAATAAATTTGGATATAAAGTTGTTCAATTTTCATGAGGGATATTAATTATCAGTTTAAAATTAAAATAAATTAAAAAATTACTATAATAACATTATTTTTGATGAAAATGGGAATAATGAAACATAATGCTTTATGCAGAACATATCAATTATATTCTTCTAATGAATAAAATATGCTCCTTCTTTTGTTCTCATAAACTACACATTTCGAATTTCGCGCTCGTTTCAGTTACTTCACTGGATGACCATCGAGGGCGCTCAGTGTCAAAACTGACAGCCAATGTAGATTCCCAACCATGCAATTCTCGCAGCCAATCAGAGTCTCGAATTCTCTCAAGGATGTATGAGACATATTTTATTGTGAATAACCATAAGTTGAACAGGGAGCGAACTCAGCTGATTGCGAGTTTTGCGAGGTTAAGTTTTACAACAATCAATAACGGTATATATTTTATTTCTGTATTGTGGATATTTTAAGACGACTTTAGTTTTTTGAACATAATTTTTTTCAAGATTCTTCATTCTTCGCTTCATTATAAAAAGAAAATGTTTGCCGTTATAATACCAAAAGTTCAAGCTGATAACAAGAACTTAAGAAATGCGAAAATCAACTAGTGATTGCATACATTAAAAAAAAATAAGGCTTAAAAATCAGAATATCGTGCTTTTAAAAAATAGAAAAATGGCAGAAATATTTAATTATATATTATTTTAATTTATTCTTTAATGAAAAATTGTTAAGACGCCAAGCACGAAATATTTATTATCATTCGAGAAGAAAGAAATTAGATTCTGAAATATCATGATTCAGAGTGACCGTTGGACCTTCAAACTGGGAAATGACCGAGAATTATTTTAGACCGGGAAGTGATAGTGAATTTTTTCTTTGACGGGGAATTTTACAAGTTTTTGGAAGAAAAATCCATCCAATCACTTGAAATATCAAGAATTTTATATCGCAATATATATAATACAATTGAAAATAAGTTTGATTTAAACTTTTTTTTAAATGTTAAGCGTAATTGTTAACTTTTTCAATCATGAAATCATTAAGTTTACAATTTGAAATCCGAAAATCTTTTACCATAACAATTTTACATTTTAAATTTTTATTTTTTAAGGTACATTTTCTATTTAAAGAATTTTAAAGTGCAGTTTTGAAGGCTTTCTTAATAAAAGATTAAAAGCTTTTGCGATTGAAATTTTTTGACAAAAAACATTTTAAGTTGATCAACTGTAAACATAAATTCACGAGTGATTTTATGGGGCGATTCTAAATCAGTTAAAATTAAACAATTTACAGATTTTGACGTTAAAAATTAAACTACTTTAATTTAAAAGCCTTAGTATTTAATCAAACGTAAACTTTCGACTATAAATTTATAAACATTCTGCTGTTTCAGTAGAAAATATACATAATAAATTATTAACCAAGCATGGAATAGTTCAATTTTCCGAAAAACCAAATTTTAACAGTAAAAACGATTAAATTAACAAAATCATCGAATTTTCAACCAAAAAAATGAATTCTCGACCAAAACGGTCGAATTTTGATTACTGAAAGCATATTAAAAGAACTCTCCAAAACACTGTTAAAAAAGTCCAATCAGATCATCCTAAAAGAAGTTAAACTGACTTAGAACGTCACAACGCTAATTTTATTATTCTGTTCAAACAAAATTTTTATTTATAAGTGAAAATGTTGAATTTTGATTTGTGAATAGCAGATAAAAATGTATTCATTCAGAAAAAATGCAAGTAAGTTTATATACTTCTAATTTTTTAAATTAAAATTGTGAACCTTTTAAGGATTATGAAAGGTTTTAATATAGTAAAAAACTTGTCTCAGGATTCCTGGTAAAATTCAAAATGATTTTTTTATTTAGAAAAATTAATTTCAGCAGAGTATTTAGAAATATTTCAAAACAATAGCAAATTTTGAAAAATAAGTAACAATTAAATAGTTATGAGTTTGAAAAAATAGGAATAAGTGTGAGAGCTATTTAGAAGTTTCGAACAAGTATAAAAATAAGTAAAAACTTTAAAGGATGTCAAAAAATTTTAAACAAAATGTAGATTTTTTAAGATTCCAAACAACAAATTTAGATGTATTTTGAAAGTTTTCAAATTATTAAAACAAAATTATTTAAATTCCTTACAAAATTGACAATAATTTTTTATTTTGAAAAATTAATTGTAAGAGAATATTTAAAAAGATTTTTAAGAATGTCCAAAACTTTAAAAATAATAATGTAAAGATTCCAAAATATTTAAAAGAAAATGTACAAAATATGAAAATTTGAAATATTGAAAATTTTGGTATGTTTTTAAGCATTTTGGAAGATTTCGAGTTCATGAATTTTTTTGGAGGGTACCTGGAAATATATAAAGTGATTTTTTAGTAAGGAAATCTACATTTACAAAATGTTTTAAAAGATTAAAAATAAAAAACATGTCTATGTATAAATAACAGTTGACCAATTATTCATTTGCAACGACTCAAAATTAAAATAATTTAACTTCTAATTTAAAAAGTGTTCGATAAAAAATTTTTATCTTTTAGTTTTTAATGTTTTTAACTTAAAATTGCTTGAAATGACATAATTTTTGAAAATTCATAAACTTTTTTATTTATTTTTCAATTTAGGACATTGAAAATGATAGCGCTCATTTATAAATAATGCAAGTTTTGATTCGTTAAAACGATTTTCTCATAAAAATAATTTTTTAAGAACAAGAAAAAATCTGCCCCCGCCCGGATTTGAACCGAGCAAAGAATAACTTTAAAATTATTATTTACCTCCCCCTTTAAAGTGAAGGGGAGAGGGTAATTAACCTGTGCCCCCCCCCCAAAGCTCTTCTCTTGATCCGCGCCTGCTTAAATCTCACATAACTTATGGAAAATATTATTATCACAATTACGTATTTTAAAACCGGTACTTACAGAAAAAGATATTTTCATTTAACGGCATGTAACACTTACAATTACCCGGGGTTTTTCCACAAAAATGAAAATTTTTAAAAACTGAATTCGGAGATGCTATAAAATATCATAACGGACGTCCCCGGACTCTTTTTTGAGGGATAATAACAAAAAATTTATTGTGCTAAATAAAAATTTTATGCATATGTATTATTTTGAGGTTAAGTCGTTTTTCATCTCTGCCTTTCCGATAATCTCAAAATTATTTATGAAATAAGCTTTTTTGATTTCCTGTAAACAATGTTAGTTCCGGGAGATTAGTTACTATGTTTATTTGTAAGCTCAAAGTTTTCATCCAAAAATATTGTGTAGTTTCGAATTAACGCTCGAGTGAATTGTAACACACACAACCTCGAAATATACACGCACGTTGTTAGCAATATCAAAAATTTTTTGATAAAAAAAAACAAAAAAAAAGTGTACGGGGACGTCCGTTAGCATGTTCGCTATCATTTCCCAGATTTTGAAGGCAAAATATTTCTTATCCTAGGAAAAAAGCCGGGGAATCTAACACTGAAAAAATCGATACTATTTCCTAAGCGCTATGCAAATTAATCACATTTTGCTCAGTTAAAACTTTTTCGAATTAACCTAGAAAAAAAAGTGTGTGGGGACGTCCGTTAGCATGTTCGCTATCATTTCCTAAATTTTTAAGGCAAAATATGTATTATTCTAGAAAAAAAGCCGGGGGAAACTAAAACTGGTAAAATCGACATCTTTTTGTATCATGTGCCCTTAATCCTCAATAAATGCACTTACTTTACAAGGAAATCGTGGGCAAAAACTTTTTTAAAACAGAAAGCACCACGCGGTCTACGAGTCCGTTATGCTAATTGGAGCTAATTAGCGATATCGTTTACATTTTCACGCGCATGATTGACGCGAAAAAATCAAGCAATTGACCATGCGCATTGGCTTATCTGCTCCTTCGCGGATAGTCCAAATGAGTGAAAATAATATGAGCGTTTTCACCATGCCGAAAAGGATACCTTAGTTATCCCTGATTGTGAGTCTCGTGTTCTTATAAAAGTCAGACTGGCGATTAAATAAGAATCTTTTTAACCATGTCCTCCATGTTTCTCCATGTGGAGAGCCTTAAAAAATAATAAAATTCGACCTTGAAAGTCTTCTGTTGAACCTGGACTATTATTGTTGCATCAAACTCACGTCTTATTCTCCTTAGTTTCAAAACTTCGGGAAATGTTAATAAATATTAAAGGATAGTTTGTGGCCTCGCAAAAAGTTGGAGGAAGAAAAAAGTTTATTTATGCAAATAATCATTATCGACGGACAGATTTGGGTTTTACAGCAGAAGTTTGACTTTTAACTTTCTCTGACGGTAATCATGCCATCTGTTTTACCCACAGACCCCTAGAAGTTCGAAGTTGTCTACTCACCGCGCTAGTGCTGCTTTGACACAGCTGATACCAGACTGATAGGAATGTCAGACCAAATATGTTTATTTGCATTTCAAGTGCAAACATTAGTTTTTTCATTATTTCTGCATAATGTTCGTGAGCTATTTTTGTTTTTTTGCCCCACTTTGATCAATATAAACCTCATAACTAGCCTATTGAGATGACAAATTGCTTGCAGTATTTGACGATAGCACAATCGGTATTTCTCCAAAATACTAATTAAAAAAAAAAACTGGTATTGTCGTTCACGTGACCCTCTCGTCACATGGCCTTACAAAAATATATTTTTAACCGGGATTCCGTAGGAGCACTCATGTTTTCTTGGTTCTTATAATCGCGTCTTTTGAATTCCTTAGAAAGATTTCCTTGAAATATCTTCAAAGAATGTTAAAATTCAATCCAGTTAGTTGCGTCTTTGATTCTTGTTGTTCCGTCCAACTCAAGTCAAAATATTTTTACTCGCAAAAGCCTTTGAATATTTGTGTTTATAGTATCTAAATATTTCAGCAAATTGTGTAGAGCATGAAAGGAGGGGTGAAGAAAATAAATTTCCACAGAACCATAATCCGTCATGCGGTTGGTGAAACGCCTCTTCTGAATTTAGAAGCTTACATATTGCACTTAAAATTCCATAGAGGACATATTCATACGTCAAAGTGGAAGAAATGACAGCTTACAAGTAGGTGCGTCTGACTTTCAAAGTATATTTTGAAACATGCTCATAAAATTATATTTTCTCTTCCACGAAAGATGAAACTATGCACATTTACGAACCTTTCGTAATTATTGGAAATAACACTAAATCACGTAAATAATTATTTAGGCAATAATAATAATAACTTGTGAAAAGCACCAAGTTTTTTCACTCAACGTGGAATTTTAATTCCATTCGAAAATAACAAAAAGATAATTCGGTAGAGCAATTAAATTTGAATATTCGTATTTTATCCAAGGTCGTAATAATAAAGCTTTTTAATTTGCATAAAACACTCAACCTGCATAAATTAGAGTGCATCAAAATTTCATATGCGTGGCGAGTAATTATTATTTACATAGTACATTATGTGGAGTCTTTTATTTAATTTTTTTTAGTGGTCGACCACACACCACGTCACTAATTTGAGGGTAAGGTTAAAGTTGAGGTAACGCTACCAACTTAGATAACATTAGGTACGTTTTTTGAAAATAAATATTAAAGAATTTATCTTTTGTTTATGTTTTTAAGAAATATACTCTTCCTCCAATTTTTCTCCTTTTTTGATCAAAACAAAAATATTCAAATGCTTTTGATTCAAATGTCTGCAATTATATTTTTGGTTGAAAAATTATCTCGTTAGTTTAAAAATTATAGTACTTGATTGAAAATATTATTACTTTATTGAAAATGTAAGAAGTTTGCGAAAAAATTATCTTTTTATCAGAAGTTCAGCTATAAAGTTAAATTCAAACTACTTTGTAAAAATTTATTTCTTGGTTGATGATTCATGTCATCTTTCGGTTTTGTTAAAATTGATATTTTTCATTGCAAATTTATGTTTTCTAGTTAAAAATTCATTTTTACCAATTGGAAATTTATATCCTTTGTTAGAAACTTGTTATCTGTTTTTTTTTTTGTTAAAAATTAATCTTCTTGGTTGAAAGTTATATCTTTTTGTTTAAAGATAGGATTGACTCAGCCTAAATAATTATCGTTGGTTAGATTATTTAACATTATGGTAGGAAATTAAACTATTTGTTTAAAAATTAACTTTCTTATTAAAAATCAAACTGCTTTAATGAAAATTTAGTTTTTCGGTAGAAAATTAACTTTTTTTTTAAATTATATTTTTGGGCTAATTTCAACCGTTTTGTAGATAATTAAACGTTTTGGACGTTAAAAATTCGTGTTTTTCAAATAACATTATTCTTTTTGGAAAATTAATCTCCTCATTAATAATATTATTATTTTGTTGTAAATACTATTCTTCGGCTGTAAATGAAGTATTTTAACTAACATTGTAACCTTGTTATTTGTCGCCGAAAATTTATCTTTGCTAGTTGAAAATTGATAGCCTTTGTTAAAAATTCGTTTTTTTATTTGGTTAAAAATTGATTTTCTTAGTTGAAAACTGATAATTTTTCATTCAAAATACAAATTTTAGGGTCTAAATAATTCAGGTTTGTTTAAAGATTCTACAATGTAGTAAAAAATTGAACTAGTTGTTTGAAAATTAACTTTTCTGTTCAAAATTAACATTTTTTAATTAAAATTTCGTTTTTTGGTAGAAAATCAACAATTTTGTTAAAAAATCTTATTTTTTATAACATTAATCTTTTTGATTAAAAATGTTAATATATTGTTAAAAATGTGTTTTTTCGGTTGTCACTTAATTATTTTAAATAAAAAAGGAAATTTTATTTTTTTCTGAAATTTCCAATTTCTTATTGAAAATGAATGTTTTTTTTTTAGTTAAAATTTATTTTTTTGTTTTAAATTCGTCTTTTATGGTCGAAAATTAATTTTCTTGTTTTAAAATTGATTTTTCTAATTGAAAGTAAAAATTTTTGATTCTAAATAATTCTGGTTTCTTTAAGATTTAACAATTTGGTAGAAAATTAAATTTGATATTTAACTTTTTTATTTAGAAATTATGTTTTAATGACAATTTGACTTTTTGGTATACAATTTTCTTTTTTCTTCAAAAGTCATATTTTTAAGTTGAAAATTCAATTTATTTGTAGATTATTCGTAGATTTTTCTTCAAAATGCAACAATTTCGTTGAAAATTATTCATTTTTTTTAAAATACGTGTCTTTTTAGAACATTAAACGTCTGGCCGGAAAATTAATCTTTTCGGTTGAAAATGTTAATATTTTATTAAAAATCTATTGTTTTGTTGGTTTAGCTAAAATTTGATATTTTTCACAGCAAATTTTTTTTTATTTATTTAATTTTCTAAAAATTCGTCTCTGGTAGTCGAAAATTAATTTTGTTGATTGAAAATTCATTTTGTTCAATTACAAAGGAATCTGTGTGGCTCTCAATTTATCTGCTTTGCTTAAGGATTACAAAATTTGATGGTAAATTAAAGTATTCAGTTGAAAAATAACTTGTTCGTAAAAAATCATGTTTTTAGTTTGAAAATCCAACCGTTTTTGGATCATTAATCATCTTGGCTTTTAAATTTAATTTATAAAATAAAAAAATTAAGGAAATTTAGAAAAATAAAAAATTCCATTAAATTTAGAGAAATTAAGGAATTTTAGGATTTCAGGTAATTGCGGAAATCAAGAATATTCATGAAATATTCGACGATTTCGCGAAATTTTGATATAATAAGAGATTTCAGATTATTCAGGTAATTAAGGAAACTTCAATATTTCAGGATATTCAAGGAATTCAGACAAATAAGAATATTTAAGAATTGCAAGGAATCCAGATAACTTTCGGGTTTTTAGATTTTGAAAATATTATTTAAATATTTCAAAGTTCAAATATTTAAAATATTTATGGATTTTAGGAAATGTATTAAAATTAAGGAATTTGAGGATTACAGGTACTTGAGGGAACTTCGAATATTTATGACTTTTAGGATTTCGAAGCATTTCAGAAAATTAGTAGATTGTAGGAAATTTGGAGTACTACAGAAATCTAATAAAATTGAAACAATTTATAAAATTTCATAAATTCAAGAAATACAATAAATTGACGGATGCCAAGGAGTGGAGAGAATTCAGGCAATACGGAAAATTCAAAAGATTTAAGGTATTTAAAATCATAAATTTAGAAGAGTTATTTTTTTAATTTGGCTACTTATCTGGCTAATTCGCAGCTTATTCAGCAATTTCTGGTAAAACACTGTCTTACACAATCTTCGTAGCCCCCTAACAGTTATAAAAACGATCATCTAGTACAATAAACAGCTTCTAAGATTTTTTCCCGTGTTTGAAAAACTCATAAATATTAAGTTCTTTTTTATCCAAGTTACGAAGGTATGTGCTGAAATATTGCCAAAGGCGAGCATTATAACTTTATCCTGCTTCGGACGCAGATGCTGAGATATTGCGGCTTTAAATCTGTGCGCCGCGGCAGACGTACAAAAATGTAACGAAATGTAGTATTTTCGCATGCATATGGGTCCTAAAGGACCCCCAACATGAGAGGTAAACACATAGGTCGTAAAGGAAGAACGCAGCTTCGCGACTTTTCCAACACATTTTTCACGGATACCCGCTTAAAGGTTGCGGAGAAACGCGTATAAGCATGTGGTTACGTGCAACACACATACATATATACAAAGAATTGTGGGCTGATAAATGGCAGAGATTTAACCGGCGCAACCACCGACGGAGCAACGAGCTGGCGTTTTTCATCGTACGTTGGATGCGGGACTTTGTCTACTTTAAGTAATTGCATTGCCCACGCAAAAGACTCTGGAAAGGATCGAACCAAAATCGACTGGAGAAAATCCTACTCGATTAGCTCTCGAAATAATTTTCCTCCTCCAACAAAATCTCCAGCGATTTTCGCCCGAGAAGAACTTCTTTTTTTAAAAAACGGTCGATAGAAAGCCCTTCCTTTAAAACTTTCTCTACACTTCTTCCGATATCTATTCTTTCGGACTCATTCAACTAGTAATTAACACTAAACATTTTTTCTCACACTCCTTCATACTTCCGCAAAGTTATTTCTATGACTCCTTCCATGTACACACCCCTCACTTACCCCCTCTCTAACTATTAATCATACCCTCCCACCCCAGCTCAGTTCGAATCCATCTATACATTCCCTTTAGATCTTTCCCCACCTATTCCCTCCTTGCCCTTTCTGTCAATTACTTCTATCATACCTGTCAGTATCAATTCCCTAACTCTTTTTCTACCCTCCCTCTACCTTGCTGAAAATTTAACCTTTAAATATTTATTCCCCTTAGATCGCAGCCAACGTTTTCTCTTCCCATTCCTTTCTTTTGGTTGTTTCTGTCATACATGTCAGCCATTCATCCCCTCTCTAACTATTTGTATACCTTCTCTCTATCTTCCTAGATATTTCACATTTAAATATATGTATATTCGCTTCAGATCTTGTCCCAACTATGCTCCTCCTGCCCTTCCTATTGGTTGATTCTATCACACTTGTCAGTGATCAATCCTATCCCTAACTCTTTTTCTACCCTTCCTCTACCTTGCTGGACATAAAAGCTTTAAATATGCATTCACTTCAGAACGCATTCAACATTTCCTCTTTCTTTTCCTTTCTGTTAGTTATTCCTAATACCTTCGTCAGTCATCCATCCCTCGTACCTGAGTCTCAGTATACCCTTCCCCTCCCTTCGGCATAAATCAATCTATATATCCATTTCTGTCAGATCTCACCTCACCTTTTACCCTTCTATCCCTTTCTATCTGTTATTTTCACGAGCTCTGTCAGTCATCCATATTATCCTACCTCCTCTTCCTCTCATGATATTTTCCTATCCATCTACTCTAATCTATTCCCTTAGGATCATATTCTACTTTGTTTTCCTTTGCACCTTCTACGCCATTTCCCCTCCATATATTTTCTACCTTCAGATCTCGCACCACCTTTGTTTACACTCCCCTTTCTATTATATCACTATCTCTGTAATTTCTCTTACTCAATAACAAACTTCAGCAATGAGGTAGTATAAGGATTAGGGCGCCCATTAAAACACGAACTATTTTTTAAGGTTTCGTACCCCCAGGATTAAAACCCTTGTGAACTCGGTCGAGTGTCCGTCCATCCGTCCGTCGTACTCTTTCCAAAATGTAGGAAGTGAGAGAAGAGAAGTAAGGGTAAGGATGCCAGGGAGCAATAGGGGAGGGAAAGAAATGAGGGGAAATTGGGCAGAAGTCGTGAAGTGAGGTGGAACGAGGGAGACAGTAAGTGAAAGGTAGGACTTAAAAATATATAAAAGAAAACTTGTTTTAAAAAAAAATAAGAAAGGAAATCTTTATGAATAAGTTTTTATAGTTTTAAATTCGTATTTAGGAAACTCAACTAAATAATTTATTAAAAAATAATTTGATAGGTTTAGAGGTGAAAAAATCTAAAATGTAAAATCCAATTTACACGTTTTAAGAAAATATTTCAAGCTTTTTTTTCTTACCAATATACTTATTTTTTAACTTTTACATGATTTTAAGGTTATGTGTTATGTTAAGCACAAAAAATTATATTATATTAGAGTGCAAGTTTGAAAATATTTAGAAATTGCATATTTAAAAAATGTACCTTCCATAATTCTCTTATTTCTCTTTAGAAAATTATTTTTAGACATGATTATAGCATTTTAAAAAATAGTTTAATTTTATTTTTTTCCAAAACTATTTAGAAATGTTAAGATTCTGACAAAATCTAGCTAAATAAAAAATAAAATTATTCACTTTCTGTGTGAAGTATTTTCAAAAAATTGTGACAAACGCTTAATCAATTAATCTTAAAATTTTCGTTAAATTCAGCTTATTGAATATTCACCTTCTAAAAGAAAAATTAATTTTTATGGTAGAAAAGTCATCCTTCTTTTTTGAACAAAAAGATACAATTTTCCAGTAAGGAGATTGGTTTTTTACCAAAAGAAGCCGAATTTCCGTCAAAATACATTAATTTTCAACAAAATTTAATTTTTCAACAAAAAATAACTTTCTACCAAGAATTTTAATTTTTATGCAAAAAATTTCATTTTTAACCGAATAGTTGTACTTAAACCAAAAACTTAATTTTTTAACAAAACAGTTAATTTTCCACCAAACTGTTAAATGCTCAATCAAGCTATACTAATTTAGAACAAAAAATCTGCACTTTTAACGAAAAGATGAGTTTTCAATTAGAAAAGATCAATTTTCAATAAAAAATATCAATTTTTAACTAAAAATTAAATATTTTTATTGCTAAATAAAAAATAAATTCTCACACAAAAAAATTTGTCAACAAAATAGTTGTATTTTCTACCAAAGATATTAGTTTTTAACTAAAATGTTAAATCTTGAAATAATAAATTTTAAACAAACGAGTTCAGTCCAAAGGTTGATTTTTTAAGCTGGAAGATTGATTTAAAAAAATTAAATCTATAAATTTTCCACCAAGAAAGTGGATATAAAAAAAGTTTGTTAACAATTGATTTTTAACAAACTATTTCAACTTCCAATGATTAAATATTACTCGAAACTACAATTTTTTAACGAAAAAGTAAATGTTCTTCTGAAAATTTAAATTCTCATAAACAAGGTTTATTTGGTAGCCATATAATTAATAGTCAATTTAAAATATAAATTGTAAAACACAAAGGTTAATTATATTTTTAACAAAATAATTGAATTGTGAACTAAAATAATAAATATTTTAAAAAATAATTTTTAGAAAGAGAGTTTACTCAAAAAAAAAGATTTTTTAACCCAGAAAATGGATGTTCTAAAAAGAAATTGTTCAATTTTCAACCAAGAAGATGAATCAAAGACAAAATAAATTTTTTTTTAACAAAATACATACATTTTTAACCAAATATTTTTGTTTCAAAAAGTTCAGTTTTCATAAATATAATTTAATTCTGTAATAAAATAGTTATATTTAAACAAAAAACATAAATTTCTAACAAGAAGTTAATTCTTAACCAAACTGTTAAATGTATGATCAATCTAGAATAATTTAGAAAAAAAAATTTCACTTTTAACAAGAAGATCAATTTTCAAGCAAGAAGATCGTTTTCGACCAAAAAGACGATTTTTTGACAAAACACATTAATTTTGGATTAGAAAAGAACAATTTTTAATAAAAATTATCAATTTTTACAAAAAATAAAACAGTTACATTAGTAGAATGATTGAATTTTGAACTAGAATAATGGATCTGTAAAAAAATGAATTTTCAGCAAGAGTGTTTTACTGCAAAGATGATTTCGTAACCCAGAAGATTTATTTTCTAAACATAAATTGCTCAATTTTCAAACAAGAAGATGAATTAAAAACCAAAAAAAAATTATGATTAAAGTAGCTCAACTTTAAACCAGGTAGCTGAATTTCTAAAAAAAATTATTTTATAGCATAATAGTTACATTTGCAACAAAATAATAACATTTTAAAAGAAATGCTAAAATTATTAACCAAACAAGATGAATTATGAACCAAAAGTATATCATACTGTTCAATCAAAATCATTTCTTTTTTTTTTGGTTCCTATTAATTCAATTCGCATTTGAATAAAAAAAGCGAGAAAAATGGGAGAAAGGAAATGTTTGTTAATAATATAGAAAATAATAATTCCTTTAAATTTGTTATTTCATTTAGTAATTTCAAAAATTGCACAAAAGATTGTGCTTTTATAAATATCTTTCTAGAGAATAATAGAAACAAATGGGAATAATAATATAATTCTACCGATTTTGAAGTCTTTAGAAGGTCATTAGAATATTTTATTGCAATTAAACCAAACTGACCCATGCAGTTTTACAGGGGATAGCGCAAGAGACGCTTGCTACTCTCGCCTCGGAAGGGCCGCAATGCGCGAGTACTCAGTCAAGAATTTTGCGCAGTATTATGCATTTCAATTGAAAACTGCTTAGGCGACTCTAACTGTTCATGTTTTGACCCCCTCCCCCGATTTGTGACCAGAGCTAGTTGGAGACAACCTCCGACACTGGACTAAAAGCGAGAGTTGGGTGTACTGAACTTTAACGTTATACTATGATTTTTGATGCATAGATTTTTAAGAAGTTTCACTTATTAAAAATTTTACGTAACAGTACCCATTTAGAAGCCCCCCCCCCCGCCCCCCACTTTATGACCCCAAAAAAGGATTTGAACTAAGTTATGAATAACGCACAAAACAGATAAGCTAATTAAAAAAAAATTCTCTGCCAATCTTCACTTTAATGGCGGTTGGCGTATAATTTCGGCAGGTCCATTAAAGATCTGATATTACGATAGTCCCATCTCATCGAATTTTACACCCGTTATAATATAATGGCAGGGAAAATTCATTGCTAATGACCCTTGAAGGAGTTCGATTCCCAGAAGTTTCAGAGGAAATTCGCCTTTATGGAGAGAAATCTAGATGAAAGCTGATTGCAATATTAATGATTATTTAAATTTGAAAGTTAAAGGAAAGATAGGTTTCAACATTTTACATTTTGTACGCTAATCGATACAATGATTGGCTTCTTGAATAATTTTTCCAGTTCAACAATTTCTGAAAAAATTCTTAAGGCCATAGTAAGTTTAGCTTTAAAAGTGACAACTTAAAAAAGGATTAAATAATTTATAATTAAATAAGGAAAGAATTATTTTTTTAAAAACCTGAAGATTATCTTTTTTATTTATAAATTTTCTTGTTTGGTTGTAAATTGATAAATTTTCTTCAAAATACATCCTTTCTGGTTTAAAATTCAAATGTTTTGTAAAAAGTCTTCTTTTTGGGATAAAAATTCAACTTTTTTGTAGAACATTAACATTTGGTTTAAAATTGATATAGCCAATTGAAATCTTTTTTGAGTTAAAAATATTTTTTCTAAAATTTTGTCTTTTTGAATAAAATTTTTTACTGTTTTAGTATAAATATTGCGCCTTTCTTAAATACAAAATGCAACTGTTTTATTGAAAATTCAGGTGCTTGCTAGAAAATTAACTTTCTGTTCAAAATTCGTATTATTGTATTGAAAAGTCATTTGAAGAGTTTTCGCATGAAAATTCAATTCTTTTTTTCAATTTTTCTTTTTGCTTTAAAAATTTTCCTGTTTTAGTAGAATTTTACTTTTTCTTTGACAAAAATGATTTTTATGAAAGTATTTCAACTTTAAAACTTAGTTGTAAAATTTTTAAACAAAAATATGAATTTTTAAACAAAACGATTTTTTAACATAATTCAAGAATAAACATAATTCAAGAATAAACATAATTCTTGAATAATTCAAGAATAAACGAAATTCAAGCAAATCAAAAGAAATTAAAAATATTGCAAGGAATTTGCTACGAATTTAAGAAATTCAGATGATTGAGGCAATTGCAAAAATTCAAAATATTTCAAGGCATTTAAACGAATTCCAGGAAATCAGATTATTGAGGCGATTGCAAGGATTTAAAAATATTGCACAGAATTTAGATGAATTCAGAAAATTTAGATGATTAAGGCAATTGTAATCATTTGCAAATATTGCAAGGGATTCAGAAGAATCTAAGGAACTCAGATGATCTACGCAATTGCAGCGATTTCAAAACAGTCCAAGGATTACAAAATATTACAGGAATTTAGAGGAATTCAAGGAAATCAGATGATTAAGATAATTGTAATGATTTCCAAATGTTACAAGGAATACAGATGATTGAGGTAATTAAAGGGATGTCCAAATATTTCAAGAAATCCAGATGATTCAGGCAATCACAATCATTTAAAAATATTTCGTGTAATTTAGACGAATTTCAGAATTTCAGATGATTGAGGCAATTGTAAGAATTCCACAATATTGTAAGAAATTGTAAAGAATCAAGGATATCAGATGATTGAAACAGGATCAATTTGCGGAATTCAGATGATTAAGGCAATTATAATCATTTTTAAATATTGCAAACATTTTAGACTCATTCAAGGAAATCAGATGATTGGAGTAACTTGCCAGGATGTCAAAATATTTCAAGAAATCCAGATGATTCAGGCAATCACAATCATTTAAAAATCTTTTGTGTAATTTAGAAGAATTTCAGAATTTCAGATGATTGAGGCAATTGTAAGAAATCCACAATATTGTAAGAAATTGTAAAGAATCAAGGATATCAGATGATTGAAGCAGGATCAATTTACGAAATTCAGATGATTAAGGCAATTATAATCATTTTAAAATATTGCAAACATTTTAGACACATTCAAGGAAATCAGATGATTGGAGTAACTTGCCAGGATGTCAAAATATTTCAAGAAATACAGATGATTCAGGCAATCACAATCATTTAAAAATCTTTCGTGTAATTTAGACGAATTTCAGAATTTCAGATGATTGAGGCAATTGTAAGAATTCCACAATATTGTAAGAAATCGTAAAATCAAGGAAATCGATTCTGTTAAAATTTATATTTTCTGCCATCAGTTAAAAGCTTATAATTAATTAAATTTAATCAAAGAAAAGTTTAAATTTAAGAATTATATTAAGTGAAAATTATTTAAATCTTTTCATGAAAATAATTTATGCTAGTTTGATAATTTTTCTGTTTTGAGATGATGGAATATTTATTAAATAATTCTGTCATAACTTAAATTTTCTGGAACGATTTAATTAATTTTTATCAATAAAAGTTTATTTTTCCTTAGAATACCTACATTACAATTATATAATGTTCCTGGTGCATGTGAAATGAAATAAGTATCTAAATTCAATTTTTAAAATTATAACTAAATAAGTTCAATTTTTTGAAATTAGTTTAAAGTTTATTAATAAATTAAATATATAGAAATTTTAATTTAAATTTAAAGAAAATATAATGTAAAATTATTAGAATGATTGAATGAAAATGATTGTTTAATGCTTTTTATGTTGTGAACTGATTGACTAACTATTAATTGATTCTATTAAAACTTATGATTTGTGGAATTAGTTCGAAATATTATTATTAATGAATCAAATATTAAGAAATGAAAATTTAAATTTGAAAAAATATAAAGTAAAAATTATTTGAATGCTTCAGTGAAAATTATAGTTAAAAGCTTCTTATATATTTTTATATATTTTGGGGAAAAAAATGTTAAACATAATTTTTAATTTATTTAAAATTTGTTTATAAATAAATAAATATGACGAAAAAATGACAATTTTTTCTATTTGAGGTTCCCGGTGATCATCAATAATGTGAAAATTGTTTTAATCGCCGACGATTCATAAATTTAAATTATATAAAGATATTCCATGATAATACAATAAACAAAACAAAATTTTATTAACAAATTATTTATTGAACATTTTTTCCTATCATTTTCAATAGTTTAACATTTTTAATTGAATTTTAATTTAATTGAATTTTAATTGAAAGAATCCCCCTTGAGACTATTCTTGTTAACATTATAAGCAAATTTATTAAACAAATGCATTCTTCAGGCATTTTCCGGCAGAAAAATTCGTTTTTTCGATGTCAATTCTTTAAATTAGGAACCTCACAATAATTTCAGAAAATCTCATAATTTTTTGATAAATTTTATGATTTTTATAACAAATTTAATTAAAAATCTTCATTATTCGAGCACTTATCAACGGCAAAATTAGTTTTTTTTTTTCAATGCCAGTCCTTTTAATTGAGAACTTTATGATAATTTTAGCAAAATTATTCACTAACTAAAACATTTAATTTTTCTAAACAAATCCAATATTCAGGAATTTTCCGTCAGAAAAATTCGTTTTTTTCTATGTCAATTTTTAAAATTAGGAACCTCGTGATAATTTCAGAAAATATCATAATTTGTTGATAAATTTTATGATTTTTTAAACAAATTTAATTTAAAAACTCCATTATTCGAGCACTTTTCAAAGAAAAAATTCGTTTTTTTTCAATGCCAGTCCTTTTAATTGAGATCTTTATTATAATTTTAGCAACATCAATCACTATTTGATACATTGTATTTTTTTTAAACAAATTTGATAAGCAAATTCATTATTCGGGCATCTGTTGACGAAAAAACCGATTTTTTTCTATATCGGTCCTTTTAACTGACAACTTTATGTTAATTTTTGCAACATTCATTATTATTTTGTAAATTTCATAATTTTCTAAACAAATTTAATAAACAAATGCATTATTTTTTCACTTGTTGACGGAAAACTCGTTTTTTCAATGTCAGTCTTTTTAATTTGGAACTGTAAGATAATTTGAGTTACATTTGTAATTAATTGATTAATTTTTGCGTTTTTGTTAAACAGATTTAATTAAAATATATTATTCGGGCAGTTGTCGACTTAAAAACTAGTTTTTTTTCAAAATCAGTCATTTTCAATTCAGAAAAAAGTTTTTTTTATATTCAGTACTTACAGTTGGGCAACATAAGGGAGTTTGAATACAAGGAATGAAGGAATTGTCTTAAAATTCCCAATTAAAAGGACTGACTTTGAAAAAAACGAGTTTTGCATCGAATAATGCATTTGTTCATTAAATTTGTTAGAAAAATCATAAACTTAATTAAGAAATTATGAATTTTTCTAAAATTATCATGAGGTTCCTAATTTTTTTAAATTGACATTTAAAAAAAAACTAATTTTTCTGACGACAAATGCCTGAATAATGCATTTGTTTATTAAATTTTTTTATAATATTAACCAGAATAGTCCTTATAGGAATTTTTTAATTAAAATATTGTTTTTATTCAAATTTCTTGCAATATAACTTTAAAAAACGTTAAATTATTAAAAATGATAGAAAACACATTTTCAACAAATAATTTGTTTATAAAACAACTTTCTGTTTATTGCATCATGATGGAATATCTTTATGTAATGTAAATCTATAAAACGTCGGCGAATACAACAATTTTTCTATTATTGACGAGCACCGAGAACATCAAAAAGAAAAAATTGCCATTTTTTTCGTCATATTTATATATTTATAAAAAATTAAAAAACTAAATTAAAAATCAGGCTTGACCACACTCTTGGAAATTGTATCAGCTTTTAAAAAAATCAAATGGGTCCACTAGTTCATCCGAAATCGTATTCTGAACCAAAAAATGAACCAAATATAATTTTACAAAAATTATCTTTTTCACAATATTACATTAACAAATTGTGCACTAAAATCTTTAAATGATATATCGCTCTTTCCCGTGTGGAAATAACTCCATTTGGCCCTATTAGAAGTCAGACACTAATCCAAGGCTAGTCGGGTTATTAATTTTGACAAAGTACCCAGTCGGCGAATAATCGGGGACTAGTTGGGCTTTCTATTCTCAAAATTTCAGTCAGGGCCTGGTTTCAAATATTTCAAAAAAGTTCATGGAGATTTCCGTAAATAATAAGTATTTTGACAAACTTTTAGGGGATGTTCCACAAATTTTGTGGAGATTGGTTAATATTCCACGCGGATGTATTTTTATATGACCCCTACTAGTACCCGATCAGGCCCCGACTAGGATAAGTCGGATGACCTGACTAGCCCCCGACTAATCTACCGTTACGCTACTGGCCGGGGGCTAGTCAGATGACCCGACTAGCCCCCGAATTTAAGTGGGTCGAATGGTCGGGAACCAGACTAGTTCCCCATTTGAATTTCTAAACAGGTTAATATTATAGTTATAGTAAATTCTACATTACATGGATTCATTGAACACTTTATTTCAGATTCTAATTTAGCGAAACTTTTAGTTCTTCAAAATTAAAAAACAAATCAATAGTTATTCGAAAATTGGGTGAATGATGAAAATGAATACAAAAGAAAGCGCGCGCTGGCGCCCAAACATGGTATTTCAGCAAGAGAAGTAATTTTCAAACAGAAATAAATGTTAATCACGTGGTTAGGTAGTAACTATATTTTCTTTTGCGAAACGAGCCGCTAGTTAATTTTTGCATACACATTGCGTTCCCCATGATTATGTAAATTAAAACTTTTTCATCTGCTTTTTCCAATTCCAGAAGTCGCCAGAAAGCAATTCACCGCACACTTTCTCCATAGCTTCCGGCGAATACAGGACTGTCGAATAATAGAGCAATTATGCGTGCAATGAACGGCTAAAGGTCTCCAATAACAAGGTTCTCTGTTAAGATAGTTTTGGGATTAGAATAGTTTTATAGCTCATTAAAACCAAAAACTGGAGAAGGAGGACTCTAAAATGGACTGTATAATGAAGCCCTAGTGCTTAATGGCGGAGTAAAGCCATAAAGGCCTCAAATAGGACTTGCAATACACATTTCTCACCACCGGAAACCGCAAGAAGCGAACGTGAAATTTTCCTCGAAAAAAATATCCCATAAATAATCGTCAAAATTCTACGGTATACTGTTAAAAATTTATGTAGGAAACTTCCACTCGGATGTTTATGGAATTCAAAGAATTCATAGGTTTTGAATAATTCCGGGAATTCGCAGAAATTACGGAATTTCAAGAATTCGCAAAATTCGCATAACGCCTGGAATTCACGGATTTCATGCAAAAAGCGGAATTCACGGATTTCAAGGAATTGATGGAATTCACAGAAGGCACAGACTTCACGATGCACGCGAAATAAAAGGAATTCACGAGATTCTAAGAATTCAATGAATTCACGAAATTCAAGAAAATCAGGGAATTCAAGGAATTTTTTCAATTATTGGAATTCACAGGATTCGAGGAATTCACGGTCTGCACAAAATACAAGCAACTCATTAGATTCAAAGAATTAATCTAATTCCTGGAATTTAAGGAATTCGGCGAACTTACGAAACTCACAAAAATCAAGAAATAGACAGAATTCATGGAATTCAACGAATTTAATAAATTTAAGATTATCAGGGAATTTACGAAATTCATAGAATTCGTGAATTCATAGAAGTCAGGAAATTCACGGAATGTATGGAATTCGTAGACTTTCACGAATTTCTTGAATTCTATAAATTCCGTGAATTTCTTGAATTCTGTGAATTCCTTGCATTCCGTAAATTCCTTGAACTCTTTGAATTCTTTATTTCTGTAAATTCCTTGAATTCCTTGAATACCTTGAATTCCTTGAATTCCTTGAATACCTTGAATTCCTTCAATTCCATGAATTTTATAAATCCCATGAATTACGGAAATCACTTGGATTCCGTGAATTTCCTCAACTCCACGAATTAAATTAATTTCGCGAAATTCATTAATTTCTGGAATTCCTCCAGTTCCATTAATTCCCTAAATTCCATTAATTCCGTGAATTTCATGAACGCCATCTCGAATTCCTTTAATATCATGAATTCCGTGACTTTTATGAATTCCGTGAATTCCATAAATTCCGTGCATTTTATAAATTTCGTGAGTTCCTTGAAATCCTTAAATTCTATGAATTCTATAAATTCCGTGAATTTAAAGAATTTCAGGAGTTCCTTCAATTCCATGAATTCTGAAAATTCCGTGACTTCTGTGAATATCATGAATTCCATCAATTTCTTCAATTCCTGAAATTGCGTTAAAATCCCCTTTTATTTAACATGGTGGAAAGTTTTAGGTGTTGTTTGCAACCCAGCTTCGCCCTCCTGATGGACAGTTTGAATATTTTCCGCAACCTTTCAAACAATTTTCAATTGTTTAAACAAATATAGTTTTTTAAAATAATGATCAATTTCTGAAAAATGTAAAAAGTAATCGTACGTTCTGATTGAAATGTAATTGTTTATCATTGTCTAGAGTAGTAAATTTGTCTAAAAACATTACGTAATTATTTAAACAATTTTAATACATTTCTTTTAATCTTTAATAAATTTCTATTTGTTTAAGCAATCTTAATTTTATCAAGCAGTTTTTTTCGATAACTGAAAAAAATGGAATAAAATAAAACACCTACAATTATGTTTCTGACTGTATAGTGCATAGAATGAATACATCAACCACTTTTTAATTGTTTAAACAAATATTATTTGTTTAGATAATTACTTATCTAACAATAAACTTTTAGAATCATCATTAATTATATGTTTTATTTTATTTAATCATTTTAGTTATTGAAAAATAACTACCTGCGCAAATACAAATTTTTTAAACAAATAGAAACTTGTTAAACTTTAATACAAATGTATCAGAATTATAAAATTATGCAACAAAAAGTAGTTTAGTGTGCCATTTTGAAAAAAGTGGAGATCTCTGGCTGAATTTTAAAAAATTTTGAAAATAAACAATAAATAATTACATAATATTCTGAGGAAAATTTTCAACATCAAACAATGGCAAAATATTGCATTTCAATCAGAAAATACGATTATTTTTTACATTGTTTAGGAATATATAATTGTTTCAATAATTCACATCAGTTTACACAATTAAAAATTATTTAAAATGTCACACTAAATATTCAAATTGGCCTGGAACATGAGTTCAATCTTTCAAAAATTCCAAATTTCCCCATATTAATTAAAAGGGATTTTTGAAGTGCTCGATGTCACATGTTAATATCAAGAGTTAGGACTTTTTTTAATTGGAAAATTTTTAATCTTTAAAATCGAACTACATATTCCAAAAAGATGCAAAATTATACTTTTCCAAAGTTTAAAGGATTCAAATTAACAAATATAACATATCTTCAAAATTGATCTATTGCAAAAAAAAAACGATTCAAATTATATATCTTTAAAATATAAATTTCGGAAGTTGAGTAATTCATAATTTTGTATTTAACGTTGAAGAATTTTCAATTTTAATTTTTTTAAATTGTAGAAGTTTGAATCGTAAATCTTTAAAATCCCTGAGTTTTTCATTTAAAAAATTTACAATTAGAAAGTATGAAAGTTCAAAGTTTTACACGTAAAACTTCTGTAATTACAATAATTTACATGTAAGAGTTCTTCCATTCCAATTTATTGTTAATTAAATTGATGAAACTTCAACCAAAAAAATATATTCTTAAACACAAAAAGTAGTTAAAACTTTAACCAAGTAGTAAAATACTTTAAAAAAAATTATCAACCAAAAATGTTTTAATTTTAAAGAAAGAAAGCTTGCATTTAATCAAAAAAATTTGAATTTTTTACACTATATTGAAGTACTCAAGAATTATTTTTTAAACAACCAAAAGTTTTTTATAATAAATTTAAAAACAGTAACTAGAACTGTAAATGCATGGTTTTTTGATGCATGAGAATCGTATTTGGAAAAATACAACTTTTTGGCTTTTGAGGCGATGTCTACGTATTTCATCGAACCTTTTTTCTTTTCATTAATATTCATAAGCCTCGTGTTTTTTTTAGTAATTTGCGTTAAATTGAATTTCATATCCTACAGCCGAGGCGTCTCCAATTTCTTCAATACTTTTTTCAACGTCAGCAAATTTATTTCGATTTGTATTCGATTTCTCTCCCTCACTTCTCCTTCGACGAGGAATAATTAGAGGGAACTTTCATAAGTTAGATGCAATCTCCTCTTCGGAAGCCCTCGCTCCCTTACGCTTGTTCGCACAACTTTTAACTTGCGATTTCAACATCCAGCCTCCAACCCGCATTTTACATCGGAAAAAGGTAAACTTTTAATATATTTACAAGCCTCTTAAGAACCAGCTTTGATTTGATCCCGAGAGTGAAGGAAAATGAAGGTTTAATACATTTTTATTCGATCCTTGGAATTAAAAAAATTCATAGAGAGGGCCAACGAGGACTAAAGTACTACAAATGATCAAAATGTTCCTTGTTTTACCAAAAAATGTTAGGACAAGAAAAGAACAAAAAAAATACGAAAAAGTTCCTTGCTACCAAACAGGACGGTTCTATTTTCGAAAATCAAATAAGAAGTGTGGTAAAAAATTTACAAGAATACTTTAAATTTAGAGAAACATTAAACTTGCTTTTTTTCTTTTGAATATTTTCATGTAACTCACACCATAATAATATGTACTTAAAAACTCGTGGGTTTTTCAAAAATACCTCACTGCATACTTAAATGCACTTTGGAATACTTGGCTCTTCTCAGATATTTTACTTTATACCAAAATGTACTTTGAAATAATGAGATCTTCTCAGATGCCTCACGTCATACTAAAATGTACTTTGGAACAACTAGGTTTTCTCAGATGCCTCATTTCATAATAACATGTACATTAGATGATTTGGTTCGTCTCAGATACCTCACTTGATACTAACATGTACTTTGGAACATTTGGGTCTCTTCAGATGCCTCACTTCATAATAACATGTATTTGGAACACTTTGGTCTTCTCAAATGCCTCACTCCATACTAAAATGTAATTGAGATACTTGGGTCTTCTGAGATACCTCACTTTATACTAAAATATACTTTGGACCAATTAGGTTTTCTCAGCTGCCTCATTTCATAATAAGATGTACTTTAGATCATTTGTTTCGTCTCTG
>NC_046660.1:23248844-23287835 GCF_010883055.1 Belonocnema kinseyi
CTTCTCAGATACCTCACTTTATACTAAAATATACTTTGGAACAATTAGGTTTTCTGAGATACCTCACTTCATACTAAAATGTAATTGAGATACTTGGGTCTTTTCAGATACCTCACTTTATACTAAAATATACTTTGGAACAATTAGGTTTTCTCAGATGCCTCATTTCATACTAAAAGATACTTTCGATCATTTGGCTCATATCAGATACCTCACTTCATACTAAAATGTACTTTGGAACACTTGGGTGTTCTCAGATGCATCACTCCATACTGCAATGTACTTTGAAACACTTCTGTCTTCTCAGATGCCTCACGCCATACTAAAATGTACTTTAGATACTTGAGTTTTCTGAGATACCTCACTTCATACTAAAATGTAATTGATTTACTTGGGCCTTCTCAGATACCTCACTTTATACTAAAATATACTTTGGAACAATTAGGTTTTCTCAGATACCTCACTTCATACTAAAATGTAATTGAGATACTTGGGTCTTCTCAGATACCTCACTTTATACTAAAATATACTTTGGAACAATTAGGTTTTCTCAGATGCCTCATTTCATAATGAAATATACTTTCGATCATTTGGCTCATATCAGATACCTCACTTCATACTAAAATGTACTTTGGAACACTTGGGTCTTCTCAGATGCCTCACTCCGTACTATCACGTACTTTGGTATAATTTGGTCTTTTTAGATACCTCACTTCATACTAATATGTATTTTGGAACACCTGATTCTCCTCAGATACCTCACTTCATACTAAAATGTATTTTGAAATAATTAGGTCTTCTCGAATGCCTCACTCCATTATAAAATATTCTTTTGAACCCCTGGCATCTTCTAAGATGCCCCGCTTTATAGCAAAATGTACTTTGGAAAACTTCAGTCTGCTCAAATACCTCATTTCATAACCTTTTTCCGCCACAAAAGTACTCTTTTTGGCCGGAATCATTCTCACGCTTGAGATAATCTTATATGCAATCCTGCGGTATTCTCAAATACAACCATGACAGTCGAAGCAACAGTATTAGGCTACCGCACGGTCACATCACTCGCGTCAGCCACCGCACGACCACCAGTACCGTTCGTCACAGCACGACCATTAAAACACCACGCGATTTAAAGCCCAAAATGTGTCTGTCCCACAATATGCTCTGTACTCTTAGACCCCATAGAGTCATAAATCGAGTAATAATAAAATCATTCCCTTCATCACGTAGTTATGAATAATTTTCGAAATCATATAAGTTCCATCTGATCTTTTTTACCTCAAATTATTTTAAAAATTTAATATTTTTTGTACAGCTGTACTCGTTAATATGAAATTAATTTCATTCGGAAAATTGTAGAAGTTTAGATGGTATTTATACCCCAAGAAGATGCTGCTGTAATAAAACTAAAGTACCAACAATTTTTTAATATGATCCACTTTATTTGGACTGGTATAGGACAGGTATACTAGAATGGTGAATCTTGAACAAATTTGAATGGTTCTAGTAGTTTTTGTCATAAATTAAACTTTTTAATTAAAAATCATAGGATTCAAAAGAATAATAATAATTTCTAAATCATTTTGTTAGATTTTCGTTTTACATAAAAGATTGGCATTTTTAAACGAAAATAATTATCCTTTTAACAAGATTTAGAACTTTGGAACTATTTGGGATTATTTTAGTATTTATTGTTGAAAATTAATCTCTTTATTTAAAAACTTTGTATTTTAAAGGAAATTCAATTTTTTAACAGTTTAAGGACATAATATAATTGTATGCTTAACATCAGTATTACAGTGGATTATCAGTGGATTACAATAAAAGAAGGAATATTTCTTTAATAATTTAAGGATATGTTAATATTTCTCCTAAGAAAGCGACAATTTTTAACAAAATACACAGAATACACAGATACAACTTTTAAAAATCTATAACTCCTAATTACTACTTTCTATCATATTTTGGGTCTTTTTGCTAAAATTTTAAGTTTAGGTTTTTTTCTAGTATTTTCATGATTTCAGGCAGGTATCCGCCTGACTTACATTTTTTAAGGAGTGAAAGTAAGGGGGAATTCAGTGAGAGAATTTAGAAGAAGTGAAGGATCATTAAGGGAAATTTAGAGGGAAAAGTTAGGGAAAATGGGTGCATGGGAAAGTAAGTGGAGTAAGGGATAGTTGAGGAAAATTAGGGGAGAGGAAGTTTTTTAATGAGGGAAAATTAAGGGCGGTAAACTAGGGTAAATTAGGGAAACTGAGGGGAACCGAGGAGAGGGAAAATATGGTAAGTGAAGGAGTGTAAATAAGGATACTTGAGTGAGATTAAAGAAAGTGAGGAGTAATGCGGAGAGGTAAGCACAGGAAGTGTAAGGAACTAGGGAAGCGAAAGTGAGTGAACTTACTTCAAGTTACCAGAAATAGGGGAAATAAGAGATTAGGAATAAGAGTGTGATATGAGGGGGGAAAGGGGATTTAGTGTAGGAGAAAGAGAGGAATAGAGAGGGAGTTGATGAAGTAAGGGGTAATGTGGGGAGGAGAAGTAGGGGAAGTAACTGAAAAGGACAGAAAACAAGGGAAATTATTTTCAATAAGGTTGTGTAGAAAAAGGGAAGAGATGGCTGAGGCAGGAGATTAGACAAAGGGTGATGGGGGATATGAAACTGAAGAGAGGGGGAAGTAGAAAAGGAAGAATTTTCGGAAGTTGCGAAGGATGAAGTGAGTGCTGGAATAGTAAGTGGAGTGAGCGGAATAAGTGAAGGGAAAATGAGAGGAAATAAGAGGTAGGAAAGTAGGTAAAATAGAGGAAAGCGAAGTAGGTAAATAAGTGAAAATAAGTGAGTGGAACTAGTGGAAAAAGGAGAGGGGAATTGAGTTGTAGTATGGGATGTTAGTTGTAGTGGGAAAAGTGAGGACAAATTGGGGAGCAAGAGTAAAGGAACGGACTGAAAATGAGGGAAAGTAGGGGAAATGATTAGAAATAAAGGTCTGTAAGGGACAGGGAGTGAGAGTTGGGGAAGGGGATTAGGCTAATGTCCGTATTTAGTTTCGAAAATAATTTTTTTCGATTGAGAGAACGAGTCACTCTAGAAGGTAATCTTGTGGTTTACTGAAGAAATTTGCTAATCCAGTGGTGCGTCTCGCATCGACTGGGAATCTTGTAAAAAGCGTTCAAGCGTCGTTTGGGCTTCGCAGATTAACTTTCTCGACCGGAAGTCCTTCTGCGAAATTGCGGTTAGCCTTACCGAAAAGGTACACCATGAAACCTCTCTAAAAATTTATAACGGAGATTCAAAAAGAAAAAGGGAATTTATTGGTTCATGAGGAAGTAGAGATAAGAGGAAAAGAAAGAAAGAATGAAAGTGAAAAATAATTTTTAATGAACATTTAGAATCAGATTCTTATTATTATTTCACACAGTGAAATAACAATAACAATGTTTCACCAAAAGAGGTATAAATAAATTATTTCTTTTTCAACTAAAAGCGATGAAGTTTTAATTAGTAAATGTTATTTTTTATTCAAAAAGCCGATTTTTCAACCAACGAGAATACCTTTTTAACAAAATTCTGGAATTTCCAACAAAATAATTGAATTTTCAACCCTGAAATATGAATTAAAAAAGAAAGTTATTTTTCCAGTATTCATTCAAATTTTCTAAAAATATATTTAAATTTTTAACGCACGAAGAGGATTTTTCGCACAAAAAATGACTCTTTGACAAAATTATTGAATTTTTCATATGGTAAATAAATATTTAACTCAAAATATGAGTTTTCAATAGAAGTTTAGCTATCACCCAAGCAGCAGAATTTTAATTTATTAAAAAAATAATAATTTTTAGCATTTGAATTGAATTTTCTACAAAAATAGCTGAGTTCTCAACCCAAAAAGACGATTGATTTTTCGACTGAAAAGGTTGACTTTATAAAAAAATTGTTGAATTTTCAAACTGAACTTTCATTTTCAACCAAATATTTGAATTTTCTCCATAAACAGTTTAATTTTCAACCCAAAAATCAAAAAGTTGACTTCTTGACAAAATTGTTAGTTTGAAAAAAATGTTACTTGAAAATATGAATTTGCAGCCAAAAAAATATGGATTTTCTACGAAATAGTGTAATTTAAAAAAATAATTCAATCTTTCACCAAAAAGAATTATTTCTAACTTACTTGTTGAATTTTCCAAAAAATAATCATATCATCAATACAAAAATATAAATTAAAAACAAAAATAGAAGTTGTAACCAAATACGAAAGTTTTTAAGCAAAGGAGACTAAAAGGTCCATTTTTAAGAAAGTTGTCGAATTTTCAACGAAATAATTTATTTTTCTAATTAAAAATATTGAATTTTAACAGAAAGGTTTATTTTCAACAAAATATTTGAATTTTCTATCAAAATAATTTAATCTTCATCAGAAATGTATTATTTTTCAAACAGTTTTTAAATTTTAAATAAAATAATTAAATCTTTAATATGAAACGTAAATTTTCAATGCAAAATTTAGTTTTTAAATCAATTATTGAATTTTCTACAAAAAAAGTTTACTTTCCAAACCAAAAAGTCTAAAAGGGGGAAATTGTATCAAATTTGTTGAATATTCAAAAAAGTAATTACATTTCCATTAAAAAAATATGAATTTTTAACTAAAACTTTCATTTTTACACAAATAGTTTAATTTTTTGAAAAAAATTGAATTTCAAACTCAAAAAAATGAAAAGGTGACTTTTTGACGAAATTGTTCGAATTTTTGAGAATTAATTAATTAATTATATATTAATTTTTCTACTTGAAAATATGTTGTTTTTTAAATGCTTATTTTCAACAACATAGTTAAATTTTCTACAAAAATTATTCAATCGTCAACCAAAAAGGGTTATTTTTGAAAAAACTTGTTTATTTTTTAATAAAATAACTACACCTTTAATTTAAAATATAAAGTTTTAATAATAATTAAATTTTTAACCTAATAGTTACATTTTTAAATCAAAAAGACACTAAAAGAAGAAATTTTTAACAAATTCCTTGAATATCCAAAAAAGTAATTACATTTTCAATTGCGAAATATAAATTTCAATAAAAACTATCCTTTCAAAATAAATAGTTAAATTTTCTTTAAAAAAAAGTTAAATTTCAAATGCAAAAAAGACGAAAGGTGACTTTTTGATGAAATTGTTGAACTTTTAAGAAAATAATTAATTTTTTTACTTGAAAATATGTCTTTTTAACAAAAATCCTCATTTTCAACAACATAGTTGAATTTTCTACAAAAATAGTAAAATTTTCAAGCAAGAAGATTTTTTTTATCAAACTTGTCGCATTTTTAATCAAATAATTAAATCTCACATTCACGGTATAAACTGTCAATTAAAATTTAATCTTAAACCAAAATAGTTGAATTTTCTACAAACTTAGTTGAATTTCCAAACCGAAAAAACCAGAAAGGGTAATTTTAACAAACGTTTTGATATTTCGACCAAATTATTCATTTTTCTGCTTAAAAATATGAATTTAAAAAAAAAAAGTATATTTAAAAATAAATTGTATTCTGAGATTTATAGATTAAAATAAAATTTAAAGTAAAGTTTTATAATCAGTCAGGTTGCCAAATAAATAAAATTCTAAAACACTTTTTAACTTATGACTATCTTGAAGTTATTAACTAAATGAAAATCGCTTTGTCCACTTTTAATTCATTAAAAGAATATGTCACTGATTACTGATGCTATAAATTCACAATTTCTTGTTTAAGTACGAAATCTAAAGATAATTTTATGCATGATTACTACATTTCCAATTTAAAAATTAAAATTTTAAACTTTCGGCTTATTAGTTTAATAAATCGGTAGCCTGTGATAATTCTTTTCTTTTATACTTTATCAAGTTTTTATTTTTTTAAATTTGAATTTACATAGTTTAATTCAGAAAAAGAATAATAAATTACTAAACCAAAAACAGATTATTTAATTTATTAATTAGAAAAATTGATTTTCAAGCAGTAAAGACGAATTTTAAACTACATAGTTAAATTTTCAACGAACGAAATGAATTTTTAACCAGAAAGATGAGTTTTAAAACAAAAAATTTTTATTTTCTACCAGGAAAGTAGATTATCTGTAAAAATACTTCAATTTTCCATTAAATGGTTCATCATAAGACTTTTAAAATTAGAGATCAAACAATCGACGACTCGAATTTAGTGATTGTTAATTCTCTTTTGTTATAGCTCCTTCGGCTTTTACAACACATTATCATCACGTGTATCGTGAGGAAAAAAATCGAAAAAATCTTAAGATTAAATTTAGCAAAGCATTTATGTTGTTGAACATTTTATCGTAGATTGTGTCTTTTTTCAAAAACTTAATTTGTTTATTTATAATGCCATTTTCGACTGTTAAACGAAAAAACACCTATGCCACAGAAACATTATTTTCTAAAAAAAATTATCGAATTTTCAACTAAAGAAATGATTTTGGAATTAAAATGATGAATCATCATCAAGAAAAAACTTCAAAGAATTCGTTGAATTTGTAGTTCAAGAATTTACTTTTCAACCATAATAATTCATTTGAAACGAAGTTTTAAGCCAAATTTTTATTTTTATAAAAATAGATTAACCAGGTTGTGAATATTCAATCAAAAATAGAATAGCTACATTTTTCATTTGCAAAAATGAATTTTTAACATAAAAAGACTTTTCAACAAAATTTGGACAATTAAATTTAGTCAAATAATCCAATTATTAACAAAAAAAAAACTAATTTTTAATCAAAATTGTCAATTGCAAAGGGAAATTTTAATCAAAAAATGTAAGAGTTAGTTGTTTTTGTCAGCAAGTCTAAAATCAATATTTTTTATTATTGACTTTTATTTTTACATTTTGAAAAAAAGCTAGTTAGGATCCCAATGGAGCTTAAGAGAAACTTTTTGACATTGTATAAATAAAAATCAATATTTAAAAAATATGCTGATTTTAGATCAGTGCAAGAAAAATATTTAAGAAATGTTATCTGGTGAAAAACCGTAATATCACTAAAAAAACATTCAAATGTTTGTAAAATTATTCTCACAAATATCAGGCATGACGTAGTAATCAGTCGGCTTCAGACTGGTAATCCTAAAGGCCTAGGCTTGAATCCCCGCGGAGTTTGTGTGGGCCTTTTCTTTAAATTCAAGAATAAAAATCAATATTCAAAAAACAATTAATTTTAGGTCAGTAGGCAACAAATAATTAATATTAAATTATTTGATACATTTTATCTGGCCATAAAAAATATAGAATAATGAATTTTTTACCAGAAAAATTTAATTTAAACAAAACAGTTAATTTTTTAATAAAAAAAAAGATTTTTTTACTAAAAAGATGAGTTTTAAACGAAAAGTGGAATAGTTATATTTTAAGTGAAAACAATAGACGTTTAGCAAAAAAAAATAAGAACTTTACAGGAAAAAAATTAAATTTTGATCTATTAGGAATAAATGTTAAACAGTCTAGAACTGAAATTTAATGATTGTGAATTCTCTTTCGCTAAAGCTCCATTGGCAAGAAAAAAGCGACTTTTTAAGAAAAAATAAAAATTATCAACTATTAAAATCAAAGGTTAAACGAAGGACAACTGAAATGTACTAATTGTGAATGCTCTTTTGTTAAAGCTCCTTTGGCTTTAACGAATGCATTCTCATCACGTGTATCGCGAGAAAAAAAGGTCAAGAGCAAACATTTAGATCCTATTTAGGCAAAAAAAATTGTTTCCAACATTTTATTATACCTTGTTTGTTTTTCCAAAAATTTAATTTGTTTATTTCAAATGTCAGGATGAAACAAAAACTACGTGTATTATTGAAAAATTGTTTGTTAATAATTTTCAGTTTGCTTTGTGTGAACAACTATTGTCTATTTATTTTTTTCAAATCTTGTGTTGGTTTTCTAATAATGAATAAATTCGTTCATTTATAAAAAATATTTATTTGAGCAAAAATAAATAATATTATTGAGAGCTTGGATTTAATATTGAATTTCCGTGTTGATAAATATTTTTTAATAACATTTTTTAATGAAATTAAATTAATTAATTAAATTAAATTTAAATTACAAATTAAATTAATTTGTAGTGATAAGTCTCAAAATACATGGAACTCCAGATTTTTCACACTTCAAAGAGATTCCTCCGCATTTTTTTTTCGGAAGCTCCCTCTGGTTACATTTCGGAGTTAAGGTTACGACCAAACCACCGAGACGTTAAACCACGATTCCAGTATACACGGAAATATTAATGGACGCGGCGTGCTCTGCAGAAACCGCAAGTGAAATGAATTCTCTACTCTTCGCATAAAACTAAGCAGGAATCTTGGCAAACGGCCAGAAAAATGAATAGAAAAAATTAACATTTAAGATTCTTTCAAAAATTATTAATTCTACGAGCAAAATCTCTCCTTTGCTTAATGCAAAATAATTTTGAATACTAGTTTAACACAATAAATAATTATTATGAAATTTCATAATAGGAGGGGGGGGGGAATTCACGTTTAATATTTTGGTTGTAACAGGTTTTAAAATAATTAAAGCTAAGCAAATCCCGCATAATTCGATCAGGCTCGATTTTGATAGAAGTTTTTTATTTGTTCTTTATTTAATAAAAAAAATTAATTCAGGCCAAAATACCTAGAATCGATGAAGAAATTATCGAGAAAAGTTTTGCAATAGATTATAAAATTGTTATAAACAAATAAGTGAGCGAAAATAGATTCATGGCGATTGGCAGTGATTGGTGAAATTATTATTTTACAAACAAATTTTATAAACAATTATCCATCGTAGCTAGTTATGTTGAAATAAATCAATTTTGCTATTAAATTGGCTAAAAATTATACAAAAATGTCATTAAACTATGAGATTTATTCGTTGAATAAAAACTGATGACTTTTTAAACAAATTTAATTAACAAATTCACTGCCTGAGTAGTTTTAAAGGTAAAACCTTGGTTTTTTTCACATAATGGAGTGCAAATAACTCATTTCTAAACTTTTCGGAAGCTTATATTAAAATAAACAATTTTTATTGTTAACTACAATTGTTTAACCAAATTTTGAATCATCGTAGACATTTTTAAACATTTTCGTTTTTTTAGCGTATTAGCAGACTCTTATTTAGTAACGGCTCTATGCTATCGGTCGAACACAATTGATAATTTTTTAAATAAAATTATTTAACAAACGCAGTTTTTGGCTATTTCTAAATGTCTTCACTGATTTTTTTATCGTAACGAACTGTTAATGAGGGATTTTAATTTATTCATAACCTCGATCACTTTCTTAAAAAGTGCATAAGATAATTAAAATTGGTGCAAGCAATTATTGCTAACAATAAAAATATCTGATTGTTATATAAGTCCCTTAAAAGTTTAGCAATAAGTTATTCACACTTCATTGCGTGAAAAAATTATATTTGTACCTCTGAAAAGAACCCTTTGTTATTTATATTTATTTAAACAATCATGATTTGTTAATAAATGAATTATTATTATGATTTTCAAGCAAATTTTCGTCTTATCTGTGGCTGCTTTAATAGAAAAAATGAGATTTTGTTTCCACATTAGTACCTGCTATCGGTAATTGTTTACATAATTTCTTTATAAGATGACAATTTATTTATTATATTTCATTAATTTCGTTAAAATCGGATTTTCTTTTTTCATTCTATAAATTCAGTGAAAATCATTTCAGAAATCACTGCCAATTCTCACGAATCCATTTTCACTTACTTATTGGTTTATAACAATTTCAATAAATGTTTAAACAATTTATAAGCTATTAGAAAACTTTTATGGAAAGTTGCTGCATTTATTATAAGTATTTTTACAACAAAAAATGTAAATAATTCATTTTTGGTTGAAAATTGATATTTTTATTGAAAATTTATCTTTTTTTGGTGAAAATTCGAGTATAATTATTTTTAAGTTGTCTTTTTTGTTTGGAAATTAGTGTTCACCTTTTTGTTAAAAGATTAACTGTATTGAGAAAAATGTAACTTTTTACAGAAAGTTTTGTTCAAAATGATGTACTTTGTTGAAAATTCACGTTTTTAGCAGAACATTAATCTTATTGCTGAAAAATTAATCTTCTTGCTTGAGAATTTAATTACTTGTGTAAAGATTCATCTTTTTTAGTTAAAAATTATTTGGTTGACACACTCTAACTGTAATCCGTCGCTTCCTCTCATTTCCTAAGTACCCTAATTCTTTCCCCTTAATTCGATTCACGTCAGCTCCTCTCATTTTCACTACTTCCTATCACTTTCCCCATTTCCTCCCCATTTCACCACTTCTCTCACTCCTACTTTCCCTCCCTTCATCTCCTATCATCTAGTTACTTAGCCATCTCTTATTTACTCCAATTATACTTCCCCAGTGGGAGAACTGCCCCTTTCACTTCTTTACCGCACTAGCCTTCTCTCATAACCCTTACTTCCTATCACTTCTCAAACTTCCTTATTCCTCATTTCCATGAAATCTCACCAACCATTACTGCCCTTTTTTCCCATTATATCTTATTCACCCATTCCTCATTTACTCCAATTAATCTTTCCTTATGCTCTCACTTACCATATTCTTATTTACCCCACTCCATTACCCCTAATATCCACTGATGTTCCCCTGACTTTCCCTCACACTTCACTTTCCACATTTCTTCCCACTTTCCTAAATTCCTTATATTCTGCTCACTTCACCTGCACCACAATTCTCCTGCTATCTCTCTTACTTTTTGCTCATTCTGTATATAACTGTCCCTCATTTACATCATCCCTCATTTATCTTACATTTACCTTCCTCTGATTTACCCTACTTCCCATCCCTAATTTCCCCTTATGTGCTTCAATGCCCTCACTGTCCTAAATTCTTCTCATTCCATTCACTTTATCTGCACTTTAATTCTCTTACTACCCCTTTTCTCATTTCCCGTCATCTTACCTAACTCTTCTTCTCTAGTTTTTCCTTCTTTTCCTTGCCTCTCCATCCTTCCATTCTGCTTATTTCCTATCATCCACTACTTACCCATCCCTCAATTACTGTAATTCATTTTCCCTTATGTACCACTTACCCTCTTCCCATTTGCCCTACTGCCCCATCCCTGATTTCCACTTATGTTCCCCTGACTGACCCTCGTACTTCACTTTTTTAATTTCTTCTCGCTTTCTTAAATTCTTCTCATTCCGCTCACTTTACCTGCACTTCAATTCTCCTACTCTCTCTCTCTTCTCATTTCTTCTTATCCCTTACTTACATATCCCTCATTTCTTCTAAATACCCTCCCTTCATTTTCTTTGCTTATTGTCCCCATATTGACCCTATTTCCTTACGCCTAATTTCTCCTTATGTCTCCATACTTCACTTTCCTAAATTTACGGACTTTCCCAAATTCTTCAGATATCTCCCTCTTTACCTCCACCTAAATCCTTCTACTAACATTCCCCTCATTTGCCGTTATTGTACCTAATTCTCTTTCCCTAGTTTCCCCTCGCTTACCTTTCTTCTCTTCCCCTCACTTCCCCAACTTTTTCTGTCCGTATTTCCTCTTACTTTCCGTCACTTCTTCTACCCCCCTTCCCTCTTTTACCCTTTCCTCACTTTTTCTACTTTCATTCAAGATCCTAAAAATTAAATAAAAATAACAAATGAAATTAACGAAATTGAATATCAGTGAAGGGCGATCAGATTATGATAGAATATGAACATATTTGTTCACATTCTCATTCATGAGAGTGTAATTTGATCGTCTAAATTTTCGATCTCTGGTTTTTAATAAATCTTTACGTTTTGGCAATCTCAGAGTTCGAAAATCATAAAATTTCGTCGGTGCCTGTCGGTCTGTATGGCTGGCTGTATGTATGTATGTCTGTATATATTAAAAAATTCAAAGAATTTTAAAATTTGTATTTTTGCCTTATACCAGAAAAATTGAGAAAAATTTCTAAAACTCAGAAAAAATTTGTATTCATATTTTGAAAAAAACTCTAACTTTTTAAATATTTGTCTAATCGAAAAATTTATCTGAGATAGTTTTGAATATATTTTTTATCTAGTTACGAATATAAATGAACTTTTCTAATCTATTAGAAAAATATTTTCTTCTGAAAATTTTTGAAATTTTCAAAAGTATATAACTTTTCTAATTCTCATACATACATACATACATACATACATACATACATACATACATACATACATACATACATACATACATACATACATACATACATACATACATACATACATACATACATACATACATACATACATACATACATGCGGAAAAAATTTTATGATTTTCGGATTCTGTGATTGCCGAAACGTAAAGATCCATTAGAAACCAGAGATCGAATATTTGGACGAATGCATTGAACTCATGAATGAGAATGTAAAAATATTTTTCGGATAGATTACCAAATTTCATTCAAATTTTGCAATAGATATCAAGTATATTTAGAATTTATCTCAGTCATATTTTTCGATCAGCCAAATATTCAAAAAGTTCAAGCTTTTTCAAAATTTGAAAAAACTACATTTTTAAGAGTTTTAGTTTTAAACAAAAAGAGGGCATATTTTTTACATTAAACCAATGAGTGGTTTTTTATCTTTCCAGAAATAATTCCTGGTGACAAATTTTAACAAATTGGATTCGATTTTTACACGCTACTAATTCCGCAATGCACTCGAGTCATAAACTGACCAATAGGCGTTTCCTCTTGTCGTTCTGGCCCCTTGGCGCCATCCTTTTGAGCTTTGGCTGTCCACCCTCATATAGGTCTGAAACGCCCTCAGATCCCTCTAGACTTACTTTGTTGCATGTCAAATTTCCAGAAATGGAAAAGTGTCAAATCAAAACGTTCAGAAATCTTTTTATTTCTTGATGATTAACAAAATTTTAAATAATCATATTTATTTATCGAATCGTTTATTTCTTTAAAAGACATAATATGATTTATTACTCAATTCAACAGAATTGTCGAATTTTTAAACAAGAAAGAAATAACTATAACCAAAAACACTTTCATTTTTCACCAAACAATTAAATTTTGTACACAGAAATTCAATTATCAACAAAAAATATGAATTTTTAATCCAAAATGACGGATTTTTTTCCAAATGCACCAAATTTCAACAAAACAGTTAAATTATAGACAAAAAAGATCAATTTAAACAAATATTTGAATTTTTAACAAAACACTTCAATTTTCAACAAAATAGTTTCATTTTTAACCAAGTACTTTAATTTTCAACCTAAAAAGATGAATTTCCAACGTAACAGTCAAATTTTCGAACAAAAAAGAATTATTTAAATATCAGAACAGTTCTAATTTACAATAAATAATTAAATTTTACAGAGTACAGTTAAATCTTTAAGAAAATAGTTTAAATACATTTTTCGTTCAAAATTAATATTTTCATGTTAAAACTGCAATTCTTTGATTAAAAGTTGGAATTCTTTCTTCTAAAATTAATTGTGTTGTTCAAGATTCGTAATCATACAGGAAATTTTATTTCTTTCGCAGAAAATTGCACTACTTTCATGAATACTGTGTTTTTTTTTAAATGTGTTTGCTTTAGTAAACATTTAATTAATTGCTTGAAATTTAATTACTCTGTTTCATTGAAAATTTAACTTTTTGTACAAATGTCGACTGTTTGTCTTGAAAATTCAAAATTTTGGTAGAAAATTCAAGAATTTAGTGAAAGTTAAGTAATTTCGTTAATAATTCAATAATTTGGTTGTAAATGTAACTCTTTTGTATAAAATTTAACTGTCTTCTAAAAAATTGATTTCCTTGGTACAGATTCTTTTAAATTAAAAATTAATTTTTTTTTCAATTAAAAATTTAACTATTCCATTTTTGGTTAATAATCGGTATTTTCTGGTTTCAAAATTCAACTACTTGGTTGAAAATTTATGTAATTTGTTAGAATCTCTCCCTTTTTGTAAGCAACTAATCTTCTTAGTAAAAAATCTTTTTTATTGAAAATTAATTTTATTTAAATTAATGTTTGTTTGATAATTTATATGTTTTGGTTTTAAAATTCCACTGCTTGGTTTAAAATGTATGTAATTTATTGAAATTTCTATTTTTTGTAGAAAATTAATCTCCTCAGCTTAAAATTTTTCTTATTGATAATTAATTTTCTTAATGAATATTCCACTTTGCCATTTTTGATTAATCATTGATATTTTTTGGTTTCAAAATGTATGTTTCTTTTTGAAAATTCATCTTTTTGGTTCAATATTCAACCTTCTTTGGTTAAATTTAACAGTTCTTCATTCAAAATGAAAATATTTTCTTGGTTAAAATATAATTCATAGGTTTTTTTAAATCTATCTTTTTAGGTTGCAAATTAAACTCTGTGGTTGATAGCTGGAAAATTAATTTTAAAAATTATTTTTTTTACTGAAAATTTTACGAATTGGTTGCAGGATTCAACTTTTATGTTAGAAATTCAACTTTTTTGTGGAAAATTGGTCTTTTTGCCTCGGAAAATAAATAGTATGATAAAATTTAACTATCTAATAGAAAATACAACTTTTTTGTTAAAAATTCGTTGTTTTTTATTAAAATTAAGTTTTTTAAAATGAAGATTTAACTATTTCATTATTGCTTGATAAAATATATTTTTTGATTTGAACATATAAGTGGTTCGTTGAAAATTTATAAATTTTGTTCTGAGTACGTCTTTTTTGTAGAAAATTAATCTTCCTAATTGAAAATGTATATTTTTTGTTGCAACATTGAATATTTGCTAAAAATTCAACTGCTCTGTAAAAATATCATCTTTTTTGCATAAAAATTCTACATTTTAGAACAAAAAGCAAGATTTTTGTGGGTAAAAAATTGAGTTCTTCTTAAAAATTCATGAGTTTTATTTAAGAATTGATCTCTTCTGCTTAAAATTTCATCTTTTTTGGTTCAATACAACAGTCCTCATTTACTTTTAAATCCGGTACGTCTTCATTCACCTTATTTCCCCTCATTTCATCCTCACGCACTTTCGTACGTTCCCTACATTTCTTCCCATAATTTTCCCTCACTCCACCTACTTCCCCTTTTATCCTTTCTTATCACTTATTCTATTTTTAGTCCAATGGGACAAATTTTTACCAAATTATCGCGTACTCATTTGGTTTACAACTTCCTCTAGCACAGACACACGAGAGTCAGCAATACATTGTAAGTAAAAACGCAGACAGTGATAAAGAGACAAGCCAGAAGATGTTCAAAAAATGGGAAGATCCACTATTTCTGTAGAGATAATTGCTCACGTCCATATTTGAAATAGCGGATTTTATCCACTTTCTGTAAAAATATACGTCTGTGTACAATCCAGGTAATCCCGGCCTCGCACATCCTTGCCCTCCAGAAACAACTCCAGTTAATATACCATTGCAGACCAATCCACCACCAGAGTCACCCTGTGAATACAGAAATATATATTTTTTATTGAGATAACATCCACAAAATAATCCTCCTATACTTTCCCCTACTACTCATCCCATATTCCCCTACTCCCACTCCCCTCAATTGACTCTTCCCATTGCCTTCCCCTACTTTCTCCTCTATTTTCCCCTCTTCTTGCTTACCCTGCTAACGCTCCCCTTTCCTTATGTCCCTCCCCCCTATCCAGATTTTCTACGCATCCATAAAAATCTGATACTCTGAACTATTTTTCCATCTTTAACTTTTTCTGCTTCTCTGCCCCTTGTTTCCCGTCTCTTTCCTTACTCCTCATCATTTCACTAACTTGCCCTTTTAATTTTTCCCCAAATTGCACCACTTTACCTACCTTACTTCCCATTTCCTTGAACTTCGTCTACTTCCCCTTCCCTTATTTACTTTCACTATCATGCTTCTGCTATTATTTTATTTCCCTGCAAAACCCTTAACGCATTTCCTTATTTTCCCTACATTTCCTACCACAAGGTCCCCTCACTTCCCCTTATTTCATTTTTAGCCTATCCCATCACTAATTCTAGTCTTACTCCTCTTATGCACACTCAATTTTTCTTCCGTCTGCTTTCATTACTTACGCTACTTTCCTTTTTCTCACTTCACATCACTTTTCATACTTTTTCTTTCTCTCATCCTCTCATTGCCAGTTTCTTCGATTCACTCAGTTCCTTCTACTTCCTCTTCATTCATTTCCTTATTTCTTTTTCGCTTAGTTCCCCTCACTTTCTTTCCACTCTTTCCCCTACTTTTTTCACATTCTGTTATACACACTTCCTCTCCACTCATTTCCCTACTTCCTTTCCAGTTACTTTCTCTGACCTCCGCAATTCGTATTTACACACTTTCCCTACATTCTTTTCCCCTACTCTTATCTCATTTTTCCTACTTTTCCTCTCCTTATTGCTCCTAACATCCCCTACATTTTTTCATCATTTACCCTTCCATCCAATACTTTCCCTCCTCTTATGTACCCATATATTCCTATACGTACCCTTTCCTTATTTCTTGTCACTTTGCCTGCATTATTTCCTCTATGTTTCCATTACTTTCCTTACTTTCGATCTTCACATTGCTCCTTACTTCCTTTCCCCTTATTTTCCTTTTGCCCCTATATTGTCTTCCTTAAATTTCCTTCACTAATTTGCACTCGCTTTTCCAAAATTCTATGCCCTTATTTCTTTTCAATTTCCCTACTTATCTCCTCTCTGTTCCCACAAATTCCCTTGGTTTACTGCCCTAATTTCCCTTTCTTTCTCTAATCTTATTTCTCCTCACTTTTTCTCGACTCAGTTCCCTATTTCCCCTACATTTTCTCCTCTAATTTTCTGTCTCTTTCTCTACCTCCTCTCACCTTGTTTCTTCTTACTTTAACTACTTCCTATCCCCTTATTACTTATACCTTTTCCTATTTTCCATCGCCTAATTTTCGTAACATCCCTTACTTTCCCTTCACTTATTTTCCCATCATTTTCCATACTTTTCCTACCCTTATTTCTCCTCACTTCCATTCCGCCCATTTACCCTTTTTTCCGCCTCTTATTTTTCTCACTTCATAACTTTCTGTTTCCTCGGTTATCATAACGTCCATTACTTTGACCTCCCACATTCCCCCTTACTTCCTCCCCACTCATTTTCCGTCACTCTCCTTCTTGGAAAAAAATAAGATCAACGGACAGATAAGGTTTATAATTGAATAACATTTTTTTAATTGAAAAGTTGTATATAATTAAAAGTTTTCTTAATTAAATAATTTCATTCTGACTTTAAGAAACTTCAAATTTAATTATTTTAGATTAGAAGTAGGAAAATAAGATAATTTCAAAACGATAAAAATGAGCGAATATTTTTTTAAACGACAATATTTCGAGTTAAATAAAAGAAAATTAAATTTCTATCATTCATAATAAAATAGTTTAAAACTGAAAGAATTTTGACAAAATTTGTTAAAATTTAGAAATTCCAGACTGAATTTTTTCTAATTGGACGATTTTATTACAGTGAAGTTAAAATTATGTCATTTCTAATTCAAGGTGTTATTGAACGATTAAATTTTCCGTTGATGATTTTCGAAATTTAAAAATTTCAGAATAAAATTTTGCGAATGGGAAAATAATTTTAAAAAATAGAAAAATTCAATATTTTCAAGATAAAAATTTTTTAAATCAGAAGAATTTTAATTTTATTATTTTTGAATAGGATCGTTTAAAATTTGAAAAATTCTTTATCAGATGTTTTTAAAATTGAAAAATGCCATATTAACATTTTTCAAATTAACAAGAAAATTATTCGATAGTTTTAAGGTTAAATATTCTGAAAGTCTTAAATTTGAAATTAATATTATAAAAAAAGAATTTATTTTAACCTCGATTTTCACATTGAGATTGATTGGAAAAATTATTCTAGGCTCGAAAATCAATCGCATCAATTTTTAAAATTTCCTTGGAATTTTCCAGCTAAATACTTTTTGATTTTAAACGAATCATTCAACAAAATCATCAAATAAAAAGTGAGAAGTTTTATTATGGGCATGTGAAAATGGAAAATTGAAAAGAAATGATACAAAAAAACTTACTAATGTTTAGTTTAGTAATCGTTTAATTCTTAACATTTAATTTGAAAATATTATTCACTCTTTAAATTCCCCAGCTAAATATATTTTTAATTTAAATTTATTAATTCATTTCAATCTTAATCTAAAAATTAGAAAAGATAAACTGATTAAGGTGAAAATTAAAAATTAAAAAAGAATAATACAAAAAAATATGAATGTGTAGTAATCGTATAAATTTTATTATTTTATTCAAAATTATTATTCAATCTTAAAACTTTGCAGCTAAATATTTTTTTAATTGCAAATGATTCATTTATTTTAATCTTTGTCTCAGAATTGAAAAATTTCCGTATATAAACGTGAAAGTTAAGAGTGAAAAAGAATAATAAAAAAGAAATTAGAATGTTGTCATAATTTTTTTAAATTCCTTTATTTAAATTCAGAGTTTTGAAATTTAAACAATTTTAAACTATAATAAAGAAATAAAACGATATAAATTAGGATTTGTAAAGAAATAATTTTTAAATTGTACATCACGATTTTTAAACTGCAACAATTTAAATGAAAAAACTAAAATTATTATTAATAATTTACCTGACAAGAATCTTTTAATCCTTCTTCATAACCTGCACAGAACATTCCATCAGGAACGAGAGAAACTTCATGAAGAAGTTCTCTGCACTTTTTTGTAGAGAGGATAGGAAGGTCTATAAACATTAATTCGTTGCTAACGATACGTCGATTCTGAAAAATAAAAAAATCGCTATAAAAGAGACAAATTTTTATCACAGATGAATTTTAATTTGGAATCCTTTATTATATAATAATTATTATAAATTATGATTAAAACAATTACCTCATTTAGATACCCCCAGCCTGATACTTGACACAAAGTTTGTGCCTTCGTTCTTTTTGTTGGAATTTTGGCAATCTGGACAGCTTTATTTGGAAAAAACGGAAATTTGAGCTGAAAAAGTTAATAATTTTAAATTAATAATAAATTTTTAAAAACGTACGATGTAAATTACAGGCTTCAAATTCTTTCTCATTTTTTCAAAATTCCTCTGTTTAGATATTTAATTGTTATGTTAAAAATTTAACTATTTTAATAAAAATTATCTTGTTTGATCAATCATTCAACTGCTTTGTTGAAAACCAACCTTTTTACGTTAGAAATGCCAATTTATCTATAATTTTAGTATACAATTTATTTTAGGTATTAAAATTCATTTTCATGTCTTGAGGATTTATCATTTTGGTTTAAAACGAATTTTTTGTTTTAAAAATTTAAATATCTTGTAACAAATTCGTTGTCTGTAACTGGAAGTTTACTCATTACATTTTTTTATTGTTTCATTAAGATTCATTATTTTCGTTAAGAAATTATTTACTTTTTCCAAATTTTACCAATTTGTTAAAAATTTCTTCTTTTTTTTTTGCTGTAAATTTACCCAATAGAGTTCGTTGGCCTTTAAGATTAATTATTTTAGCTAAAAATATATTTCTTTGATTGAAAATTAAAAAATCATGTTGAAAATTAGTTGTTCAGAAAAAAATTAGCTAATACATTTGGGTTAAAAAAAAGTTCTTTTTAAGTTGAAAATTAAACTATTTAGTTTAAAATTCAGTTTATTTCTTAAAAATTATTTATTTTATTTAAAAATACATCGCTTTGGTTGCAATTTTGAATATTATATTAAAAGTTTGTTTTTAAAATGAAAATTTAACTAATAAATTTGGGTTCCAAAATGTTCTCTTTTAGTTGAAAATAAATTTTTTTCCTTGAAGATTCATTATTTTAGTTTGAAATACATTGTACTATTGTACAATTGTACTATTCAGTTGAAAACTCATTTTTTTATATAAAAATTTAACTATTACATATTTTGTTGAAAAATTATCTTTTCACGCCTTTTGTTGAAATTGCAAATAATTAGTTTATATATTTTTTTCATAGAGAATTCATCATTTTAGTTGAAAATTCAATATTTTGTTAAAATCTCGTTTGTTTTTTATATTGTTTTTTTTTCTAAATTTAATCTTCTGGGTTGAAAATTCAACTGCTAATTTAAAAGTTAAACTACTAAATGAAAACAAAATTTTAGGTTGAAGAATTATCATTTTGCATGAAAACTTTACTATTTCTTTTTAATTTCTCGTGCAATATTATTCTGTTACACCTGGTTTAAAAAACATTTTAAGCTATTCTGTCTGAAATTAGATGAAAAATTTAATTTAAAAAAAAATACTTGATAAATCAAGAAAGAGTAATTCACTTATAAAGTCTAATTGATAATGCACAACCGTGATTAAATAACGCCCTCTTATCTATATGTGTCACTATCACGACATACTTCCAAAAGTGCGATGTCGTTCTCCAAAGTGTCATATTTAAAATCTTCATGAATAATAATTTTTTGTACATTCCTTTCTTCATTTGTTCTGGATGAACCTTGTAAAAGTACATTACCAGCTACTACTTTTATGGTCCATGGTTTTATTTCTACATAATCTCTGTAAGCAAATATTTTAATTATTTACTTATAAAAACACATCTCCTTTCGATAAAAATTAATACTGGCAAATTTTAATTGTTTATAATCAATTATCGTTCTCACGTTAAAACCAAAACAATATTATTGTATACTATTTTACATTATTTCTAAATTTGGACAGATAATAAATTTAAACTTCTCAAAATGATCAGCTCTATTAAATACAAAACCAGATACTTTGCTTCATAATTTTGGCAGAACTTCAACTAAAGCGATCGTATACTTTGATGCTGTGAGTTTGTCACGTTTCATTTAAAATTACATGCTACATGCTCAACTTATTACTCATTCAGATTTTATTCAAGATATAAATCTTATAAACCATTTTGTTGCCGCCATTAATCTTTTAATTTGTTTTAACATTTTTTTAATATAATAATAACCCCTTACAGGTACATGCAATGAGCTGCAGTCAGAATCCATTTTGGATGGATGATGTTTCCTCCACAAAAATGTGTTCCGCTCCAACTTCTTCTCAAGGAAACCTGATTAATTATGAATTATCAATTCAACAGATAACATTTACAAAATACGATTTCCTCTTATATTTATATTAATAACTTGTTTTTAATTACCTGTTGAGGAAACTGACCCAGAAATGCTTCCGTCCCATTTACTATTCGACCATCTAAATTCGATCGTATCTCCAATTTTTTTTCCACTTCAGTTATATTTTTAGTAGGATTGTCAGTTCCTGTAATAGTAAGAATTTCTCATCAGATAAATTCTCGTTAATGTTGCAAGAAACTTATTTTTTAATAGTTTAGATAAGTAGGTTATGGTAGTTAGCTAGGGTCGTTTTTGAATAGAAAATTGAAGTGATCAAGTAGAATTCCTGTATAATGTAGCTTAGCATCAAAAGAGAACCATGGGAATGGCTAATGATGCAATGGGTCTAAATTACAAGTTGCAATACAGCAACATCCTTCAATTTTAAATAAAATTCCTTTTTTTGCTGATAGACTATCTTAATTTATAACATATTTTAGAGTTAATAATTTAAATTCTTGAAAATTTTTCGATATTTTTATTTGTTATTAATTGTTCATTATTGCTGAGATTTAGAGCTAATTTTTAGAAAATACTTGACACAAATAAAAAAAGCAGTCAATTAATTTGAGTTCAAGTTTTGAATTTTGCAAATTCTTTCTAGACGATATATATTTTCCTTTATTAAGAGGAAACAATGAGATAAAACCCTCAAAACTTGTCAGTAATTCATTTATAAACAAATGAGAGTCATAAGTGAAAAAATTATGTAACAGTATGGGAATTATATGTGAGTGTTTGTAATTTACGTTACAGCTATCATGAGCAGGCGTCAATATTTGACTGTGAAATGGCAGTGGTCATAATGATATTTTTTTATCAAAATATTTTTCACGAATATGACATATTTTTTTTTCTTTGAAAATCTTTTCTTGCTTTAATTTTAAAGGTTTCATAGGCGCAAAGTTTGTAAACTCGAAGTTTAAATTTTGAATTGTCGAAACTAAACATTTAAATATTTATAATCAAACCATTAATTTATTAAAATATTATAATATCCTTAAAAGTAATTAAAAATTTGACATCATTATTTTTGAGTCCTGAAGCATCAAAGTGATGATTAAAACTTGTTCTTAAAACATGGGGTTTAGGCATAGACACTATTCGTACGGAAATTTATATCTAGAAACGCCCCTACCTAACTATTGAATAACTAAAACTCTAGAATTTCAAGAATGTAATTCTAAAATTAAAGAATGTAAATAATTCAGTATTAGAATACAATATATGGTACTGTTCCTATCAGTTTACTATCTTCACAATTGCAATCTGGCCATTTCCGTGAATGATAACACAGAAGATTGTCGGAAGCGCTTTCACAGTTTTATTTCTTCCGCTTAAAATAAAAATTTCATTGAGATATAATGTTTCTCAATGTAGAATTTAAGAGTTACTACCCATCAGTGAAAGCTTTTACTTTCTTTAATCCGCGTATCAAATCCGTATCCAGTTTATTGATACTCGAAATATTAAATAATCAAAACAATAATTTATCAAATGCCTCACATGTAGAGAAATAAAAAAACCCGAATGGGAACTGATGTCTTTAAATTTCATAAATTTTCATTACAGCATGGTACAAAGGTGTCGTAAGACTTTAAACCTGCCCAATATAATGTCTCGAACCGTCGCCTTTGAACAAAATTTCTCACATGCATTTTTTTGATTTTGTGAAATCGATATCATACTCAATTCAGGGGTTGATAAAAATATCTCAGAATCTTTAAAAAATCATAAGCTTTTGACAATAATATTTAAAATTGTTCAATCTTTTAATAAAAAAATTAGGATAGGCAGATAAATATTTCATAAAAGGGAAGAATTAAGAAAAATTATTTATTTTAACTTGCGGTAATACCATATTAAAAAAGACCATATAATTCTTATATTCTCAAAGTCTCTGAAGAAATTAAAAGAAAAGTTGAATTGTGTTATCCGTGGATAAAAGAGTTTATATGCAATTCTTAATAACACCATAAAAGATAAAGCAATGTTAACACCTTAAGGTTGATAAAAAGTCAACCTCGAGCGCTTTCAAGCTGAAAGAAAAACTTTGAAATAAATAAGGAAAGTCTGAATTTATGCTTTTTAATAATTTTTCGAGTTTGTAAGAATGATTTATAAACTTTCGATTCTTATACAAGACGACTTCAATAAAGTATTTCACTCGTTGCAGTTGAACACCCCGTCGGAACTAATAAAATATTATTGAAGTTGTTGTATATTTTTCCAATATTTCTTAGCACCTATGACCGATAAGATCTTGCTTTGAAAACTTTGACGTCTTATTAGAAGTGAGCAAAGTGCAAAACATCTTTTCACTATTTTTCATCGTGGAGAACCGGAAAGCTATATTAACTACACCAGTTTATTGCACAGAAAATAAATGAGAATAATATTTTCTTAAAGCAATTGATAGTCGTTTTTCTACTTATAATGTTCATAAACACACATTCAGATCAAAATTATCCTCTTATGCGGTCCCGAAAATTATTTTTCAATGAAAGAAATTTTCGCCAAGAAAAGATCAACGAATTGGTTCTAAATGATTTTTTTTAATATTTAAAAGTTATCAGATTTCTCATATATTATTTTCTGATCAAAAGAAAAATGGTGTTCACAAAAAAAAAAGATCGGCAAATTAGTTGTCAATTAGTTTTTGACGAATATACCAAATTTGTAACGTTTTCAGGTATGTTGCAACAAAATTTGTAACAGAAAGACAAATTTTCAACAAAATATTTGAATTTTCAACCTAATAGTTAAATTTTCAACAAAAAAGATAAATTTTTAAACAAAAATGGAATAGTTAAATTTCATATTAAAGAACATCTTTTGCACAAATCAGTTAACTTTTAAACAAAAAATTATTTTCAAACAAAAAATACTTAAATTACCAATTAAATAAATAAATTTTTAATCAAGATTAGTTGTTCTACCAAAAACAAAAATTTTAATGTAAAAAAGATGAATTATTAAACCTAAATGAAATAGTTAAATTTGATGTTGGAAAATATTTTTTCATTAAATCAGTTAAATTTTCCACCTAAAAAAATGAATTTTTAACAAACAATATGAATTCTCCAACAAAAAGTATAAATTGTTAATTTAAAAAAATAATTTTGATCAAATTAGTTGAGTTTTCAACCAAAACACCTCATTTTCGTCTGTAATTTTGAATCTTCAAACAAAAAAATGAATGATGAAAATAGTAATTCAACTTCCAATTTAGTACTTATATTTGAGAGGAAAATGATTTTAATTAAAACAAAAAGCAGTTAAATTTAACCAAAAAGATAAATTTTTAACAAAATACATCAATATTCAACCAAGTAGTTAAGCTTTTAACTAAAAAAAATTAATTTTGGGATAAAAAAGATAAATTTTCAACTAGAGACGGATTAAAAAAAAAAGATTAATTTTGAGTCAAGAAGGACTATTTTTTAATGACACAGACAAATTTTCTAAAAAAAATGCAACTTTCAAACCAATTTGTTGAATTTTAAACCAGAAAGATTAAATTTTAATTAAGAGTATTAATTTATATATCAAAAAGAAGAATATTGAAAAAAATACATGAATTTTCAACCGAATCGTTTAATCTTACACTAAAAAAGATAAATTTCTAAACCAAAAATGGAATATTTAAATTTAAACAATTATTTGAGTGAATTTGCTAGTGCTATAAAAACATTTCAAAAACATTAATTCGCAACAAATTATTTAAATTTTGAACCTAATGAACCTAATTTAAAATAAAAATCATGAATCTTTAACAGAAAAATGATTTTTTTATAAAGTAGTTCATCTTTCAACGAAGTACTTTAATTTTCAAACAAAAAAGATTAATTTAAATAGAAAAATGTAATAGTCGATATTTTAGCCAAAAATAATTTTAACCTAAAAAGACCAATTTTTACAAAGATACATACATTTTCAATAAAATATTTAAATTTTTAATCAAATAGTTGAACTTTCAATTGGAAAAAAATGATTCTGAAAAAATATCTGCTTGTTAATTATCTTTTGCGAAAGCTCCTTCATCTTTAACGAAAACATTCTCATCACCGTCTGTCGTTAAAAAAAATAGTTAGAAGCCAATTTTAAAATCTAGTTCAAAAACGACGTTGTTATTAAACATTTAATTTTAACTTGTGTCTTTCTGTCCAAAAATTTACGTTTCTTTAATCTCATATTGCATGATTACAACAAATACTACGCGCCTTATCAAAAAATGATTGATAACAAATTTGTAGCTCTTTTTTGGGTAAACAACTTTTTTCTAATTATTTTTTTCGTAGCTTGTAGCATTCGCCCAAAAATGTAATTATTTTATTTTAAATGTTTTTTTGTACAAGTAAGACAAAAATTACGCATTCCTTCGAAAAGTAATTGCTAAACAAATTTTTAGATCTTTCGAGGCGCACAATTTTTATTTATTCATCTTTTTTTTATCTTGCATAGCACGAGATACAAGTTTTCAACTAAAAAGTTAAATTTCTAACCAAAAAGAGAAATTTATGACTAAAATATAAATCGTCATAAAAAAATTCATTTGTTACAGATTAGTAACAGCAGCAATGAACTTTTAACAATAGCCGAATTTTCCAGCAAGAATATTAAGTTGTACTTTTAATAAAAAAAGATTATTTTTCCAAAAAATGAAAAGAATTTTTAAACAAGAAATATTTTTGAATCGAAAAAGAAAGAAAATTGTATTGAAATTTTTGAATTTTTAATTCGAAATGATAATTTTCTACAAAACATTTAAATTTTCAAAACGAAAATATTAATTTTCAATACAGATTTTTATTTTCTACCAAAAACTTTAATTTTGATACTACGAAGACAAATTTTTAACTAAAAATGGACTTTATAACATAATTAATGAATTTTCAACAAAAGAATTAATTTTTTAACTAAATAATGATATTTTTGACCGGAAAATAGAAATTCTCAACTAAAAAAGTAGTGACTTTGAAAAGAAGTGAATATTGTTCAATTAAAAATAGTTCGATTTTTTGATTGGGTTTTATTATTTTAGATCACATTTAAATAGGGAAACGTAGAAAAAGGGCAAAGATGAAAATAGAAAAAATTCTGCAAATCCAGCGGTAAATAATCAAATATTGTTATGAATTATATAATAAAAGAATAGTAGTTTAAATATAATTTAATGGCAAATTTTAATACTTTTAAAATTTAAGTTCAAAAAAACTTGTTTACTTTTTTACTTTGCAGTTTGCTTTCCACAAAGAATATTAATAACTAAAATATTTTTTGTATGAAATTCTTTGGTGCAGTATCATTTACAATAATAAGGTTTAGGAAATATATGATTATGAATTTAGATAGTGATCAACTGAGCCAAATATGTGTGAGAGTGTTAGTTCCAGAAAATTCACTTTTGATTGTCGATCAATGATAATTTTTTTATCCGAGAGGAGAAATATTCATTTTTAGGAATCAATAAATCCCTATAATGAATTTCCTGTGATCTTTTAAATCTTTTGCAACATAATGCAATATTTATTAATTTTCCGTAGTCCCATGCAACGTTGCAATCTTGCAATCTAGTGTTCCCCAAAAATCCGAGTAATTAATCTTAATCCAGGCCAATTTTTCTAAAATGTGCACTTTTTACTTCACAATTATTTTTCACTGAACACTGACGAACTTTCAAGAACTCTGAGGAACTTTGAAGAACTTTAAAGAACTTTGAAAAACTTTAAGAAACTTTGAAGTACTTTCAGGAACTTTGCAAAACTTTAAGGAACTTTAAAGTACTTTAAGCAACTTTGAAGAACTTTATAGAACTTTGAAGTACTTTAAGGAACTTCGAAGTACTTTAATGAACTCGGAAGAACTTTAAGGAACTTTGAAGTATTTAAAGGAACTCTGAAGTGCTTTAAGGAATGTTAAAGAACTTCGAAGTACTTTAAGGAACTTTGAAGTACTTTAAGGAACTTTGAATTACTTTAAGGAACTTTGAAGTACTTTAAGGAACTTTGAAGTACTTTAAGCAACTTTGAAGAACTTCAAGAAACGTTGGGAAACTTTGGGGTACTTTAAGGAACTTTGAAGTACTTTAAGGATCTTTGAAGTACTTTATGGAACTTTGAAGTACTTTTAGGAACTTTGAAGAACTTGAAGGAACTTTTAAGAACTTTCAGGAACTCACCTTGAACGAAATTGCACAATAATAAATATAAGAAATAAATTAATATCAAGCGAGACATAGTTCTCTCTATCACGATGATCGCACCCACCACTCTCGAGTCTTCAATTGTTCAACTGTTATGTATAAATCTCCAACAGAATGCTTCCTTATCAGAGTGACTTTATTCCTGATTAAAGGTTTATCGCATATCGTTATCAATTATCTCTCATTAATTGGAATAGGGATTCTAGGTTGACATTGACAAATCGGAATATTTTGAAAAAAAATTACACTAACATTACGCATCAAGCTCTCTGACCAAAAGAAAACTACTTAATCTCTGAATATGATTTAATGAAACTTTAACTAATTAAATCGATACTTAGGTTACTTTTTGAGAGAATAGGAAAATTAATTCTTAAAAAAGGGTGAATATTATATTACATTACCTTTAATTAAATTAAAAACTCTAAATTTCTAAGATGTTAGCTAAAAATATTGCATTTTCAAAAAAGAAATGCTTCTTTATCAAACGGTTGAATTTTACCTAAAAAATTGCAACTCAAAAATTTGTAAACAAGGGGATGATCTTTGACACAAAAAGATGAATTTTCAACTAAAAATATATGCGTCAATTTTTCAGTTAAATAAGTTAATTTCTATAAAAAGAAATAACTTTCAAAAAAATTGATACATTTTTAACCAAAGACATGATTTTTTGTCAAAAAATGCATTTGCCACAAAATAGTTTAATTCTCAACTAGAGGACTTGCATTTTCAAAATGACTCGAAAATATGAATTTCCAACTCAAAAATATTAATTGATAACCAAAAAGGAAATATATTTCGAACAAATTTTTGTTTAAAACTTAACATAAAATTTGAAGAAAAAAACGAATTTTTATCAAAATAATAAATTTGACGTTAAATATTTCAAGTTTTAACCACAAATGAAACAATTTCATTAAAATAGTTCTATTTTTAACTGAAAAATATAAATTTTCGACCTAAAATGAAATAGTTAAATTTGCAATTAAGACAGGGTTTTTAATAAAAAAATTATTTTTAAACAAAGTTAATATTTTCAACCAAAGTGATAAATTTTTTAAAGAAATAATCAGTCTCCAACAGAAGCAGATAAATTTTGAACCAAAAAGATTTATTTTGAACCAAAAACATTAATTTTCCACGAAAATATACGAATTTTCAACAAAAAAGATCAATTTTCAACCAAAAATGTAATACTTAAAAATTAAGTTTAAGAAACTTAATAACCAAGTTGTTGAACCCTCAAAAGCAAAACACCAATTTTATATAAATCTGTTAAATTTCTATCTATGTAGTTAAATTTTTATTTGAAAAAAATAATTTTAAACAAACAAACAAAATAATTTTATATAAAATAGTTTAATTTGGTACTAAATTGTTGAATTTTTCACCATATTGTTGAATTTCCAAGCGAAGAAGATGAATTTTTTATAAGACAATCGAATTTTCAATTAAATTAAATGTTTTATTAAAAGTTCAACTAAATACTTAAATTTTTAACTTAAAAAAGTTACTTTTAAAAAAGGAAAAAAATAATTTTCTACAAATCTCTTTAATTTTGTAATAAATAATTGAATTTTCTAGCAAATTGTTCAATTTTCACCTCAACAATATGACTTTTTGAAAAAATAATAAATTTTCAATTGATCAAATAAATTTTCTACAATATTTTTGAATTTTTAGTTAAAATAATTAATTTATAACCAAGAAAAAAAATCGGCATTTCAACTAAAATTATTTTTGAACAATGATTGTGATGCAAGTCCAAAATCTATTTAATAAGTTCTTCGTTTCTTAAAAGTTTGAAATAATTAGTTGATTTTTTTAAGTAAAAAAATTTATTTTCATTCAAAAAATAAAATAAATGAATTTATATTCATGGCAATCAAATTTATATGAAATAAAATAAATTTCTATAAAAAAGTTTAATTTTGTACCAATAAGTTGAATTGTTTACCAAATTGTTGAATTTTGAAACGAAAAAGATAAGCTTTCTATAAAACAGTTGAATTTTAAAATAAATAGTTAAGTTTTTATTTAAAAAAATTAATCATTTACGAAAGGAAGCTAATTTTCTATAAAAAATTTGAATATTATAGCAGACAGTTAAATTTTCTCCCAAATTGTTTTAATTTTCATTCCAAGAATGTAAGTTTCATACAAAAAAGGTAATTTTCTACCCATCAGTTGAATTTTAATCAGTATAGTCAAATCTTTAGTTGAAATAATTAATTTTCAAAAAAATAAATTTTAACTGAACATATGATTTCAAGAAAAATGTAATAGTATTTCAGTAACAAATACTTTTATTAAAAATAAAAAAAACGTTATGTTGAACATTTTTTTAATTTAAACTTATTGATATAAAAAATATTTTACAATAAAAATACGAATTTCAATCAAAAAGATGCATTTTCTCAGACGAATAATTTTCTACCAAAAAATATAAGTTTGCAAGAGACAGCGTCAATTTTCAATCTTAAAAGATAAATTTTGAACATTCATTCAAAAAAAAAAAAAAATTTCGCACAAAAAAGTAAATTTTCAATTGGAATAGAATAACTTTTAACCAGAAAGATTTATTTTTTGCAAATATACAAATTCTACGAAAAGAGATGAACTTTTAAACAAAAAAGATAAAATTTCAAGAAAATAGTTGAATTTGCATGCAAGAAAAAATTCGGTTCTAATAGTTAAATTTTAATTTTAAAAAAAAGACAGAATTTTCTACAAAATAGTTATAAAGAATGAAGTTAAAACAAAATAGCAAAACTAAATTTTCAACAAAAAATAATTTTTTAATCAATGAAACAGAAAAACTTTATTGGAAATTAATATATTTAAAAATTCCTTTTCCTTTAAAAAAAGATTATTAAAACTACTTACATAGTTTTACCAAAATTTTGATTTACTTTGTTCTCAATTTAACCTGAAGAACGTTCGCTCAATTGGACCAAGTTTATTTATTACTCTGAATCAGACACATTAGCGATAGTGGGAAACTCCAGAGAAAAGCATTACGTATCGAGGCACCTCAAATCAAATTCAAATCAGATGAGTGACGTAAGTGAAGATGTGAGTCTATCATGGTAAACAGCTTCGATATCGAAATTGTAATTTGGTTTCAACCGTACATTGAGATAATAACTGATAAATCTATGCAAATATGTTAGCAACATTTACCCTTAACCGGGTAACCCGGTTTAGATCAGACTGTTTTGAAAGTCCAATGCTTTTTTTTTAATCCGACATCCTAATTTATCTTAATTCTTATGCAATTAAATATAAAATAAAAGTTTGTTAATAATTTTACAGAAAAAATTGCAAAATTTTAGGATTTTTATGAACAAAAAAGAAATTAGATTATAAAATAGAAAATTATGAGTGTCCCGTATTCCCCAATATGTCTTGGTTACCCTTTTTTCACGGTTTTCATTTCCGCTGTCCATTATCTTTTAATACCAAAGCTGGAATCGATTCACCTTTAAGTAAACCAAAATTATCACCAATGTACATTGTGTATAAATATATAAAAAGGAGAAAATATATTATCAAGCAACTCTCTCGAATTAAAAAATTAAGCACACTCAATTTCCGAGTAACACGCATGCTTATTAAATCTCCAGAAAAAAGAGTAAAAGGAAGTAAGACAAAAAAGACGATTCTCAAAGAAAATTAAATGCACATTGCGCAATAAGAGCGATAATGAGATTTTCGCCTCTAATAACAGAGGCGTTCAGTTAAATCGGTTATGGCTCTCGTCGAAGCTTCTTATATGTGTCGAAACGACTACTTTCTCGGATGGATAAAGACAATTCGCGGTCGAGTGCCACTATGGATAATGTGAAAGGATAAAATAAAGGCATACCCGCATGCTTGAACCGAAGAAGTTAAAGAGCATGAAGGAGATGGGACGGCTTATATTAAACGGAAATAAGGAGGGGAGTTTGCACGTTCAGAAGAAGAAAAGGGAACGGGAATTGATTATGTGATAGTGGACAAGATAAAAAGGAAGGTCAAGAAACTAGAGGCTGGAGATTATATAGATTCGGATCTCTTCTCAGTAATTGTGACATAATAGTGAGAAAGGAGTCATGATAACACTAAGGATAAGAAATTAGTCTAAGTAAATACAACTCCCTAGCAATAGACGAGAAAACCCTTATCAAAAGTCAACATCAACCGTTAGTGGCGCTTAATAATATCTCCTAGCAAGGGTAAATCGCAACTCTTAGCGATTGCTACTAACATTCCCTAGCGACTGATTATTTATAGTAATAACTCTTAACAATGATCAGTACAACCCCATAGCAACGGTCAATAACAACCGGGAACAACGTTTTGCAACATCTTCTGGCAATGTTTAACAACAACCCTTAGATACGATCAGTACAACTCTCTAGCAACGGGAAATAGAAGCTTTTAGCAACTGTTAATTCCATAGCAACTGACAATTACAACCCTCAACAAAGGCCAATAAAAACCTTTGGGAGTGGCCCTTAGCATTCTCTAGGAAAGAAAAAAAGGCTTTAGTAACAAACAATAATAGCATTTCGAAACGTCCAATAACATCCTCTGATGATGTTCAATAGAAAACATGAGCAACTGTTAATAAAACTTCCTAGAAATGGAAAACAACTATCCCTAGGAACGAACAAAACAAGTTTCTAGAAATGCAGAATAACAATCCCTAGCAACGGATCATGGTATCCCCTAGCTCGCGGAAGTAATAAACTTAGAAACAATAAAAAATAAACCTTTTAAATGGCTAATAAAATCCCCTAGCAAGGGGCAATAAGAACCCTTAGAAAAGATAAGTACAAATCCCTAGCAATGACCAATAATCCTGCGAAGCACTCAGTATAACTACGTAGCAACGAAGAATACCAACCTTTTAAAACGCTCTTTAATAACCTTTATTAATGGTAATTACTACTCCTAAGCAACGGATGATAACAACCCTATGTTTAGAAATGGTCAATCGTAATCCCTAGGAACGGACCATGAAAACTCTTTCAAATGGAAAATAACAAGACCTAGAAACGGTAAATGGAAAGCCTCTTCAATAGTTACAAACATCTTCCATCAATTGAAAGAACCATCCTTAGAAACGATAAATACAACTCTATAGCAACACAGAATAAAAAACCTTAGATTCTCTTAATAAAAATCTTTAGCAGCGGAGCAAACAAGGCTTAAAAACGTTTCACAACTATCCTTAGCGAAGGCTAGTACCATTCCCTAACAGCGGACAAGAGCAACCTTAGCAACAGAAAATATAACTTCTCATGAACACAGAATAACAATCCTTAAAAAAAACAATAAGGCTTCCCAGAAACGGTCAATAACAACCTTTATCAATAGTGACGAACAGCCCTTAACAACGCTGAATAAGATTCCCTAGCAAGAGTCAACCACTACAGATAGCGACGGCTAAAACAATTCCCGAGCAATGGACAATAACAAACCATGATAAATATTAGTATAACTCTATCACCACCAACATTAAAAATCCTTAGAAACAATCAACAATACACCTCAGTAGCGATCAATATAATGCTCTAGCAACGGTCAGTAACAAACGTAAGCAAGGGTAATACCATCCCTTAGCAACGCTTCTTAACATCACTCAGCTATTGTCAGAAACACCCTTTAAAAGTGTATTAATATATTGTAGCAGTGACTAATAAGAATCTTTTGCAACGATAAATGTAACTCCCTGGCAACTGGGAATAACTACTCTTAGACAGCTAGTATTATCCCGTAGAAGTGAATAAGAACAACCCTTAGGAATGATCCAAAAAGCTCTTCAGGCAAGACCAATACAGCTCCTAGAAGAGATCTATACAACTCTCTAGTAAAAATCAATGCCACTTCTTAACAACTGACAAGAACAACAAGATACCCTTGCAACAGTTATTAACTACAATAAGCAATAATAAACCTTATTAACTATCAATATCATCCTCCAGCAACGGTCAATAATCAACTTTAGCAAGGGTCTCTACCATCCCCTAGCAATGTTTATCGACATTCCTTTACTGTGGAAATTAACACACTTACAAACGTCTATTGAAATTCTCTAACGACAATTAGCAACTGTTAAAAAAAAACTACCTATTAACGGAGAGTAGCAATCTGTGAAGAACCCTCAAAGCTGTAAATAGCAACCCTAGAAACGAAAAATAACATTTCCTTGCAGTGGTAAATAAAAACCTTTAACAACGATCCATATACCTTTCCTAGAAACCGTTTAATAAAAACCCTTAGGAGCGGTTAATAACATCCCCTATCAATGAAAATGAGAATTTTTAGCAACGATCGAAACAATTGTATAGAAACGGCCAACAACCACCCTAACCAAAAAGCTAATGACATCCCCTAGCAATACATAATGATAGACTTTAGCAACGATCAATACAACTTGCTAAAAAAGAAGACTAATGACTCTTAGCAACTGTCAGTAAGTACCATTAGTCCCATACTATAATGAGGGATCTTGAGGGTTAGGTTGTGTTCCGCGAGATTAGGGGAGTGGCGGGGATTTGGCGTGATGAAGTGGTTTAGGGGAAGGGTGCGTCCAAGACATAGAGGGCATTCCGTGGGTTAAGGGGTATCTAGAGAGATAGTTGAGCTTTTGTGGATCAAAGATCATACCGAGGTATAGGTTAGGTCCTGAGGGGTATAGCGTCCCTTGGGGTAAATAAGTCCCAAATATTAGGAAGGTTGCTCATGAAAAAGCACGACGGACGGACTAATGGACATCCAACCGAAATCGTCAGGGTTTCTGCCTTGGACTATGAAACCTTGAAACGAAGCAAAGCTAAAAAGAATACCAAGAGGGTACTGGCCAATAAAAGTAAAAGAACAATTAATGGAAAAGATCAAGAATAGCAAAATGTAATAAGGAAATGTGAATAAAGAGAAAGAAATAGTGATAGTGAGAAAGAAAAGAAGTGTTATAGGACACAATCCAAAACTAAGTTAATAAAGGAGGAAGTAGCAGAAGATAGAATAAGGAATGTAAAAAGAAATAGAAAGCGAGAAAGGAATTAATAAAATGGAGCAAAGGTGAAGTGATGAAGAATGTTAGAGAAAAAAGTAGGAAACTGACATGTGTGATACAAAGAAGACAACAATAAAAGGATTAAAGAAGAGGCGGAGAAGAATAGGACGAAAAAGAGGTTTGGTAGATATTCAATAGAGGGATAAAAGGGCGAATAAGTATGAATTAGGATATCGTAATGGTAAAATATCGTAAGGATATATCGTATAGGATATCTTACTGGGAAAACTATTTAATGGATTTGCTAAGGGGAGTAGAAAAGAAAGTTTGAAACAGGAGAAAATATGCAGTAGAGTATAAAGAGGGGAGGGATGGCCAGAGTTATGCAAATAAGTGCTACATCAGTAATCAAAAAACACAAACTGGAGGAAGCTAAATATTATGGGGAAGTGATACTGATGCCAATATTATTTAAGTTATGTGCATTTTTTTGTTTTTTTAGAGGAAATAAATAAAGAAGACAAGGTGAAAAGTACAGCCGCTGATCTAGTAAATAAAAGGATTGAAAATGAGGAAAGGGCAATAATAACATTGTTAGTACACTTAAAGGCTGGGTTTGACTTATTGTACCGATTCTAGATAGAAAAAGTTATGGTGAAAAGGGGAAGAAAAAAGGGTTTTATTAAGAGAGAATAGGAAATTTTTAGAGACACAAAAATGAGGGTAGAGTTAGTAGAGCAAGTAGAAGATAATTTTTGATTGAGAAGTAAGAGTTGTCCTCTGAGCCTAGATTTACCTAATATATTCATTTTAGACTTAAAAGAAAAAATTAAGGGAAAAGGATGGGAAAGAATTAAGATGAGAAAATAAAATTTACAACTGAATGCGGACGATATAGTGGTGACAACAGAGGATGAACAAGGGATGACGGGCTTGATTACAGGACTAAAGAAATAATTAGACGAAAAAGGGTTAAATCTAAATATAGAAAAGACAACGGTAAGGAGATTTGGAAAAGGAGGAAGAAGTAAAAATTATGGTTTGGGAAATGATAGAAAAGTAAGTTAGAAGAAATAAAGTTTTTTCCATATTTGCTATAGATCTTGCAAACGAATGAAGATCGTAGGGCTTATAAAGAAGAAAGGATACAAAAGTCTAGGGTAATCGAATAGATATGAAGAATAGGGAAAAGAAGGTTAAAAAATGATTATGGAAAAGGAATGTGATTATTGGATATGCTGATGTGAACAGTATCAGGCTATAGTGCTCCATATTTTTACTAAAATATAGGGATGAAAAGAAAGGAAAGAGATTAAGACGCAAAGAGGTAAAAACGGAGAGGATTCAGTGAAAAGGGATTCAAAGTAGGAATAAGGAAGGAGAAAAAAGGCGATAGAGTTAGGGACATGTGGAAAAGAAAGAAAGGAGGAAGCTCTTCAGGGTTAGAAATATAGGAGAGGGAACCAGAGTAATCTCAAAATATTGGAGAACAGAGACAGGGAATAAACAACACTTAGATTCTGTAAGGGAAGGAGTTTAATTCTAAAAGAAAGAGCACAGATATTGCGGTAACTGTCAAGGGGAAAGTGAAACATAAGTATACATGGGAAAGATGTAGAAAAAGAATTCAAGATAAAGTAAGCTCAAAAGAAAACGTGGCAAACATTTCAGGGTTTGTGAAAGGGACTTGGAGAGAGAGGATGATCACGAATAACAAGATTTTTATTGATGTAGATGTAGCAGAAGAATTGAAGATAAAGTAAGCTCGAAAAACACCGCAGCAAAGATTTTAGATAATTGAAAAGGAGATTTGGAAAAAAAGATGCAGAAGGATAGCTGGATTTATATTGCTAAAAAGTTCAGAGAAACGATGTGTTGAAAAAATGAAGAGAACAGAATCGGCTAATAAGAAGAGGAAACGAGATGGACATAGAAGAGAAATTTAATTTAAAGAAAGGTAGCAAGGGAATGTGGTGTAGATTTTGTAGGAGGATAGATTAGATAAAGAGTGTAAGGATGACCAAAGTAATAAAGAAAGACCTGAAAGGAGAGAAGATGACCAAGAACAGGAAGATTTATATTGGAAAATGATTTCGGGAAAAAGATGTGTTGGTAAAAGAAAGAGAACAGGGAAAGGGTTATAGAAAACGAATTTAATTTAAAGAAAGATAGCAAAAGAATGTGGTGAATTTTATGGGAGGATAGAGTAGGTGAGGAGTGTAATGATTGGCAAAGTATTGAGAAAAAGAGAAAATGGTAGAGAAGATGAACAAGAACTGCAAGATTTATGTTTAGGAATAATTTCGGAAAAGAGATGTTTTGGTAAAAGAAAGATAACAGGAAAGGTTATAGAAGAGGCATTTAATTTGAAGAAAGAGAGCATAAGATTGTGTTGGATTTTATGTGAGGACGGCTTAGGTGAGGTGTTTAATGATTACCAAAGCACTGAAAGAAAGGATAAAGGGAGAGAAAATGAACAAGAACAGCAAGATTTATATTGGGAAATAAGTTCAGAAAAGGGATGGGTTGCGAAAAAAAAGAAAACAGGTAAGCATATAGAAGAGAAATTTAATTTAAAGGAAGATAGCAAAACAATGTTATGAAGATTATATGGGAGCATGGATTTGTGAGGAGTGAATCAGAGCATCGGAGGAGGTTAGATGAACGAATAAGAACGGGAAGAAAAGTGAATGTAAAAAATTATTGTAAGAAAAATAAAAGAAAAAGAGGAACAAAAGACAATCGGCGGTCGAGTGTAGTGAACGTGAAAGGATAAAATGAACACATACCCGCATAATTAAACTGACGACCAGAGATTCTTGGGTCATTCCACAAATGTCGGAAAAACAAGAATATACTCGTTATATCCTTACTCGTAAATATGCGCTCTAAGGGTGCATTTATGTCGGGCACTGCTATTATAGGTTCAGCGTGTGTGCCATATAAATAATGAATGATTACGAACCACTTAGGCTTAAAATTTATGTTATATATTCACAAGTAAGGTGTCCAGTTTGCCGATGCAACCGGTATATGCAAGTTTCCAATTGACTTGATTCCTTTCCGAGAATCTGATGCAAATTCATTTAAAACGAATGACAAGTGCTGAGCTCTGACAGTAATCAGTATCAGTGGTCTCCATCATTTTGTAGAACATGTTGCATTTCTAATGACAAAATTGATTAAGTTTTTACGAAGTAAGGTAATTTATTCTCATTTTTGTTGAATGTAATTACTTAAAGGCCTAGAGAAATGCGACTAACTACGATTATATGATTAGAGATCATCACAAAGTTGCTAATTCTTATCATGCAAGATATTGCAAGTAAGGAAACTGAGATTAGAGATAATACTGGCATCATGATAGTTTTTACAATTCCAAACGGAAGTGGTTAAATACTGGAATAAATGAACGACGATCCTTTTAATTACTGTATTTACGGACTCTTTTTACTATTTTATTAAGTTCGAAATGTCAAATAATTATCTCGAATAATATTTAATAAACAACATACTATCAATATCTGTTGATATATATATATTGCAAGAAGAAAGACATTTCTTTAAAAAAAAAAAGCTTTTCTTTAATTGAGAAACCACGACTTTGAATTTTTATTTGAAAAAATGTTCTTTCAATCAAAGAATTTTTTGATTAAAGGATTTCAAGCACAGTTGGCTCGAGATACCAATAACCCGAAGGCCGTCCGAAGTTAAATTTTTTTGATGGATATAAAACTTTTTTTAAACTGAAATCGTTGAGATTTTTTTTTTGTTGAGAAAAAGTTTTAGGAACAAAAATAATTATACTTAAAGATTAATTATTTATTTATTACTTATATTATAGTTTAAGTCGGATGTCTGTCCGTTCGTCGTACTTTTTCCCCGAAGGGCTGTGGAGTATTGGAATTAAGGAGGGGGATGCAAGTGCTTGTAGAGGAGTCGAACAGATAGGGTAGAAAGCAGAACTAGTCAAGGGTTAATTAAATGAGTAAAAGGCTGGATGCAGAGTATACGAATGAAAGGAGGAACGAAGGCAAAGGAGAGTATGGATGAGCTTCAGAACTAAGAGAAGGTAAAGTAGGAGATGATAACGATGAGTGAGTGCTAGAGAGTCAAGGAAATGCAGGAGGAAGAAATGGAGGTATGGTGGCGTGAGAGGAGGCGATAAGAAGTAGGAGGAAGAGGGTTCAGAAAAGAGAAACTAGGGGAGAAGAAGAAGTAGGTGAGGAGAAGACTCATGAGAGTTACAGAAGAAAAAAAATAGGGGAAGGGATGGTGAGATAGGATTTGATCCGTATTTCTGGACCGAAAGAAAGTTTTAAAAATAGACATAGGGTATGTCCCATCTTATCTGAAGGTAAATGTCAAGAAAGTGAAGCTCTGTAAGCGACTCAGTATTCATTCAACACTTCACTGATTGGAAGCTCAACGAATACTAGAATGCCAAGTGCTGGAACTAGAGACCGGTAGGAAGGAGGGATCTTTTAAAGTAATTCATTCTGCTATCGTGTCGTAGTAGGGGAGGGGAACTACGAGGGTGGATTGATAAGTTTCCGGCCTGACCAAGAGATGGCGCCACTAGGCCTACGTTGAGGTGGCGTTCTATAGTACCATCCTTAGATAGCTTGTAG
>NC_046660.1:23287935-23299411 GCF_010883055.1 Belonocnema kinseyi
CAGCCTTGGAGGAGATTATGTTGAGAAATAAAAAAAAAAATTCTTAAAAACGTTGTTTTTCTTGGTCAGGCCGGAAACTTATCAATCCACCCTCGTATGAGGGAGGAAGGAAAGTGAGGGTAAAAGTGGAGCGGTGAGCGTTAGGCAGGGGGAGCACCAGAATGAAAGGGTAATCGATGAAAGGGTGCAAGACAGAGGAGTAGTATGAAAGTGTAAAGGAATTGAGGGAAGAAGAAGTAGAACAAGATAAGGACGAGTGATGGCTGCAACAAAAAGGAAAGCTGGTGAAGGGAAAGGAAGAAAATGGGATACGAAGTATAAGGAAGGAGAGTCAGAAAAGGCTAAGAAGAGGAGATTGATATGAAACAGCGGTTGAGAGGAATGAGAACGTGAGAAGGAGGTAAGAGAAGAGGGGATAGAAAGATTGCATCGTATTAGGAAGAAGTTGTAGAATAAGCGGGCAATTTGAGCGAATTTACGAGCGTCCTAATAGGCTAAAAATTCCTCTTTGGTAGACTAATGGTGCCTACTTTTACTCATTTTTGTACTGATAGTGATATTATACCCGAAATCTTGATAAATATTGATTATCAAAATCCTTCATCCTAATTCAGTTTCCCTTTTGACTTTAGCCTTGAAGTTTGTTATTCTCCAGTGAAACCGTGTTTTTGAGTAGAAAGAAAGTATGAAAAACAGATAAGGGGTATATCTCAATCACTTTTTAATAAAAAGAAGCAACTAGAGCTCTCTGAGCGACGCGGTATTCATTCAGTACCACACCAAGTTGGAAGTTCAACAAACACTAAAACGCAAAGTGCTGGAACTAGAGGCTGGTGGAAAGAAGGGACCTTTTAAAGTAGCTCATTGTGCTATCATGTCGTAGTATGGAGCGGAAGGGAAAGGTGGAGAAAGGAAGAAGAGAAAGAAAGACAGGGAATAGGAAGTAGATGAAAAGATAGAGCGAAAGAAGAAGGGATCATTGAGAAGTAGGGGTTAAGAGTGATAATAACAAGAGCAGGGGGTAAGAGGGGATGATAAAAAGAGAGAGAGCGTCCTATCGAGGAGAAGTGTTAGGGAAAGCGGGAAATTTAAATGACCTTACGAAAGTCTTAACAGGCTCTACTCCTCTTTGAATACTCATGATGCCTACTTTGCTTAATTTTTGTTTTACTGATAGTGATTTTCCTCAAATCTTGATTAATTTTGATTATCAAAATCCTCCATCCTAATTCACTTTCCACTTCGACTTTAAACCGAAAGTTTTATATTCCGCAGTGAACCCGAATTTCTGATTGCAAAGAATGTTTGAAAAAACAGACAAGGGGTGTATCTCAATTACTCCTCAACAAAACTCGAAGCAACTCAAGCTCTGTAAGCGACTCAGTATTCATTCAATACCACACCAAATTGGAAGTTCAACGAATACTAGCATGCAAAGTGCTGGCATCGCAGGCAGACAGGGGGCTCTATCAACGTAACTCATTGTGCTATCGTGTCGGCGTTGCCCGAGCGGGAGTGCAGAGGACTGATACGAACCGCCATTACCCATCCCACGTGTTACCCTTGTTCAAACCCTAGGTACAATCTCCACGTGGATTCACAGAAGCTCCGGGAATTGTCGATATATACTGGTTAGCTTTGAGTATGGGATGTTGTTCAATCTATGATCTTTTTGAGCCTCTGCATCCCAAACAAGCAAATGCATTGGTTCTCTTCATTTCCGAAATTGAACCAGTATTCATGGATCTGGAAATAAATATCCAGTCTCGTGGTTTCCTATCTTGCAAAATAAAAGCCACGATTTTTTACAGAACCAAAGTAAAGTACAAAGCAAAATAAAGAATCAAGTCTGGTGATAATGTGAAAATAGCAAAGGCTTCGAAACTGGTAAATATACAAGAGTTTTGAGAAAAAAATTTTCCAGGCCAGCCAAAATAAATAAATAAATGTTTAAGATTACTTAGACTGCAAGCGGCAACTTTTGGATCTACTTTTATAACTAATTAATTTTGTAACAATATTTCAACCGAATTAGAAATCTTAGATTGGAATAACTGGACTAAAATTCAATACATTTAACGAAACATTGGCCTTAATTGGCATCTCCTACTAGCTTCAAAAAATTAAAAAGTTCTTCGGATTAAAGAATTTTGTATTCAAAGGTGTTTTTTAATTTCCAAAAGAAATTTTGTAATTGAAAATATATGCCAAGTTATAGAATGTAAATATCTTTTTTTTTTATTTGGACTTCGAACAGCTTATGTTCGTGTCTGGCCATAAACTTCTGTTTCTACTTTCGTTGCATTTTTGCTTCTTTTATACCCAATTTAATTTACAAGTACAAACTATTGGTACCTGGATCTGTTATATAGCCTTGAATCAACATTGAGTAATATTCTCTAGTATTCAAAGAAAATGTAAAGTCAAACTAAGATCATTGAAATAAGGTTGTATTTTAGACGATAATCCATTATACAAATGCACTTTGAAATTCTTTGAGTTTTTTCAAAATATGCAGATATATTACAAAATATTCCTATCAATTCTAGAATTTTATAATATGCTTTTACTTTTCAAAAATATTCTTGAATGTTTTAAAAGTTTCTGGAATGTTTAGGAATGGTCTAAAAATTTGAGAAATTTTTTTAATATTATTGAATATTCTTGTGTTTTGTCAAATTTTCTATACTATTCTGAAATGTCAAATAATGTTCTAGATTTTTTTAATGTTTAACATTATTCCACACTTCCTAAAGATTCTTGAAAATTACGTATTTTTACATTTTTTGAGTCATTTCGAAATATCCAGAAACATTTTGGAATATTTTTGTAATATTTTGGAATATTCTTGTAAATTTGTTGAGTTCCATAAAAATATTTTTTTTACTTTTTTAGAACATTCTACAATATTATAAAATCAGCTGCACTTTTTTATTATATCCTATGTGAAAATGTGGAAAACTGGAGAAATTTCGTTTTTTCACAACTATGCTGGAATTTGTTGTTTTAGTTTCATTTGTCGTAATATCCTTTATACATTTGATATTTCTCTTTGATAATGCCTTTTGTAGTTTTATAATTAAAATAAAAAACTTTATTTCATTTTTAAAAGAAAAGGTCTCCTATAAAAGTATGACATTTTTAAACAGATCGAGGCTTATTTCCCTGTAACCCTCTTCGAAATAAAAAATTGGTAAAATTTGAATAACTTGATCATAAAAAAAACGTACAATACAAAGATTAAATCCGTTAATACTTATGCAGCAAAAACCTGTTAAGTTTTGAAAATCGTTTATCAGTCAGTATGCCAGCAATCAGTGACATTGTTGCAAACAAAATAAAAGATGTTTGAAACAAGACAGCTGCTCTACCTTGATATAAAAAATTATTGATAAAACATCGCTAATTTTTAAAACGAATACAGATATCTCCTGAAGCCTTATTAGGAGAGAAAATATAAGAAAAATCCTGAAATCTACCAGTAGCACCAAAATATTTTTAAATTGTTCTAATTAAAATTTTTTTTCTTTGAAAGATGTTTTTCTGATTCCCCAAAAAATGTTTTAATTGGAAATACGACAAAATATACAAATCTGGATTTAGTTTACTCTTTTTCCAAAAATGTGAATCTAAAAACCTTTATAATAAAAGGAATGTGTGTTTTATTCTCGTCTGACTATACAATTCCATTTCTACTGCATTCGGATTTTTTTTTTTTTTTATTTAATTTAATTTACTTAAAATTTTATTTAAAACTTTATAGTGGTAAATTTAAGCCTTGAACGTTACAATTTTAATTCCTACATTCACAAATTTTGCTAGTTGTGAGTAAAAGTTTTTAATTTCGATTTATAAATAAAAGTTTAGCAATTTTCGTATTTTTCAAATTTTTGTTTAATTTTACAAGAGGAAATTTTAGTTTTGCATTTTTTCATGAAGTTGTAGAGACACATTTTAAATTTTAAAGATTTTTATTGAGCTGGAAATTTCAGAAAGCACTATTTCATAAATTTTTAAAAGGCTAATTTTGCATTTTTCAAATTTTCATAGAGTTGAAAGGGAGAAAATTTTAATTTTTAATATTTTCTGAATTGGAAGGTGGAAATTTCTTATTTTTAATATTTTTATGCAGTTTAAAGAAAATCATTTTATTCAATTTTTTCTGAATTGAAAGGAACTTTTTTCCTTAAATTTAAAAGGGAAATTTGGTATTATTATGATTTGTATGGAGTTGGTAGGGATGGAATTTTATTAATTTATTTTGTTATCAAATGGAATAGGCGATTTTTTGGATTTTTTAAATTTCTGATCAGATGAAGGGAAGAATTTTTCTCTGCATTGGAAGAGGTTTCTTATTTATTTTTAAAAACTTTATTGAATCGGATAAAATTTTTTATTATTATTATATGTTTTTTATAAAAAAGGCCAATATTTTCTTTTTATATTCATATGTAACGAAGGAATTTTTTACCAAATTGGAACTGGAAGATGCCTTATGTTTAACACTTTTAATTATGCGACTCAAAAGGGAGGATTTGCTTTAATTTAAAACATGGAAAAATAACAGTTGTTAAACTGAAAAATAAATTTTTTAAACTCTTATCCAATGTAAAGATCAAATATTTAAAAAATGGAAATCCACGCATCATTTGCATTACTATAAATTAAAGAATGAACAAACAGATTTTTAAATCATGTAATTTTTTGATTTCTAGGCTTAAAAAATTAGTTTATAAATAAAAATTAGTTTTCACATTTTCTCAAATTTTCTTTTAAACCGTTTTAAAATTATCTATGAAAATTTGTTCAGGAATCTAACGAAAAATTTGTTCCTATCTTGATTCTCAAATTTTTCCTGCAATTTTCTGAAAACCCTGCAAGATTAAAAAACTTACCTTTAAATCGTCTACATTCTCTTTTGGAAATTGAACAAAAATTAAATATTCTTCTAAAGTTAATTTTAGAAAAAATCATTTCTTGTTTTTGTAGGAATCTTGATTGATTTTTTTTTAGTTTGAAACCTTTCAAGATGCTTCTTAGAATTGTAAATTTGTTGTTTGAAATCTTTAAAAATTTACATTTTGTTTCAAATGTTTTTAAATCTTCCAGTTTTAAATTATTCTTAGCTCTTTTTAAAACTACTAAGAAAATCTTAAACTTTCTATCAATTTTTCACAAATTAATAATTATTTTATTGTTATTTATTAATAAAAATTAGTTTTTAATTTTTTTAGATATTTTTATTATTAATAATTTTTTAACTGAGATGCATTTCCCTGACATATTTAAAATTGTAAAAGAAATTTTTTCAAATTTCTACATTCCTAGAATAAACTACCAGTATTTAAAAAATAACGTTAAAAGCAGTTTTCAAATATTTCGACTTTCTTGAAGTAATGTATTTTTTGTAAATATTTATCATTTTCTACAATACTTAAAAATACTTTTAAAAAATTCTGTTTATTGAAATGCTGTACATTTTTGTAAAAAAATTATTCCATCAGAGAGGCTTGACAGAAAAAGTTGTTGATTTTCTTCTTTTTTGCCTTTGAGGCAGCATACATTGTAAGAGAGGAATAGGATAATACCTTGAGGGATACGGCTTTCGCTACAGTCCGAGCATTCTCAAGCCCGTATCTCGATAGTTTATCGCAATCTGGGATAATTAGTAACGCTTGAGAGGCAGAAAAATAAATAAATAAAAGCCCGGAGGGCTGATTGCATCTGACGCGCTAGTGGGGCGGCACAAAATTATTGCCGGACCCGACCTATATAGGTCCACAGGTGTCTAATCGAAAAAGTCAAACATTACTCTTTTTTTGCTTTTTGTTGGGAAACCCTATATCCGTCAAACCTAGAAATAAAAACCACTAGCCTTTTTCAAGGGTTCAATGGTAGTAAAATAACCCTTCAAGATATTATAGACCATGTTAGGGTCCTGGGTTATGGAATGAAATTTCTAAGAAGAACAATTTATTGTCATACAAACTCACGAAATTGAATCCCCTGTCTTCAGGCGGGATCCGGACCACCAGAACTTAGGGGAAAGTACATAGAAAAATTTTCAGAGATACCGGGTCAGGAATCAACCCCGGATATCTAACGTGAAACTCGAGCGCCTAACCACCTTAGTCACCGAAACTCTTTTGAGGATTTTATTACTATCATTATTATCATTTTCTATTACAGAGAATAATTTTTCAGAAAAAAGAACGAAATTTTTTCAGGATTTTTATAGTTTAAAAAAAAATGTCTTAAGTTTGTTGCAAACATTTATAATAATTTTTTAATTTGAAAAATCAATTTTAAGAAAATATATGAAAATGTTTTAAAAAATTATTAGATTTAATAACAACTAAACCATTATTGATTTGAAAAATAATCGAGTAAGCTTAAAATATGTCTTAAAGTGTACTATAGATTTCAAAATAATTTAAAACTGGAAAAGATTTCGAAAAATGAAAAACTAATTCATTTAGATTTTAAAAAATTACAGAATAAAGTTTGAATTCAAGTTTGATGGGAAAATGTAAATTGATTATTTATTTTTAAAAAAAAATATTTTAAGAGAATATTTAAAATATTTTTAAAAATTGTCGAATAGTAAAGGAAAATATAACAATTTTAATTTGGATATGAATTGCGTAAGTTTAAAATGTTTCAAAGTTTTTAGAAGATTCCAAAATTATATAAAGTTGGCAAAGATTTTGAAAAAATACGTCCTAAGTTTGTTGGGAAAATTTAAAATGACTTTTTATTTCGAAAATTAATTTTAAGAGAATATTTAGAAGGTTTAAAAAAATTTCTGCATGATAAATTACAATTGAACAATTATTAATTTGGAAAATAATCGAGTAAGTTTAAAATATGTTTAGAAGCTTAATGAAAGTATTTGATATAAGTTTTATTAATACCTGAATTTCTAACTGGAAAAGTTTAATTTTCAACCAAAAATAAGATACTTATATTGTTAATTAAAAAAAATTAATCATTAGCTAAAGAGGAAGAAAATATTCAACAAAATAGTTATATTTTTAACAGCAAAAATTAATTTTCAAATACAATGATCAATCATAAAAAAGTGAATTTTTAATAATAGAGTTTAACCCGGAAGATTAATTTTCTAAAACTGGGAAAGTTGGATTTTCAACCAAGGAGGTATATCTCAAATAAATATGAATTTTTAACAAGCTAGTTTAACTTTCACTTAATTATCTGAATTTAGAATTAAAAAATATGTTTTTAGTAATTAAATAGTTCAATCTTCAACAAACAAAAATTTCCAGTAAGAAAATTAATTCTCTACCAAAAACCATAAATTTTCAAAAATAGACATGAATTTTCAATGAAATTATTCAATTTTGAAGTTAAAAGAACAAAGTATCTACAAAACTGTTAAATTTTTAATCAAAACTTATGATTTTTAATTTAAAAATATAATTTCTTTTTAAAAAATTAGTTTTGTACCAATTAGTTAAATCTTTATAAAAAAAATAGTTTCAGTTGGAACAAATTACTTAAATTAAAATGAGAAATTTGTAAAAAAAACGTTAATTTTTAACCTAATACTTTAATTTTCTGCCAAATTATTGATTCCTCAAAGAAACCAGATTAATTTAGACCAAAACATTTGCATTTTCAACTAAAAAGGATGAATTTAAATCCTGGAGGATTAATTTTTCTAAACAAAGAAGAAGAATTTTTAACCAACTACATTAATTTTCAACCACATAGATAATATCAATTTAAAATCAAATATTAACTTTCGAACAAGAATATGAAAGTAACATTATTTGTAAAAAAAACCTTTATTATCAACGAAAAAAATGAAATAAGAAAATGTTCGTCAAAAACATTCTTTTTATTATATGTTAATGATTAAAATATGAATATTCAAAGAAACGGTTTATTTTCATTGCGAATACACTTTTTCCGAATAAATTTTATCTCAATATTCAGCTTCAAAACCTTAATTTCGATAATATTGGATTTTAAGTTTTTAAATTTTAAATGTTTTAAAGCTTTTAAAGCTTCTTTTTAATTACTAAATTTTATTTTGTTCAGGTGGGGGGCTTCAAATTTCATAAGGAATTATTTTTATAAATTAAATAAAGGTAACCAAAATTTGACTATTTTCGAATGATGAATTCTTTTTTTACTGCGAAAAAATCTTAAGTACAAAGCCTACTCAACCCTTAATGTATAAATTTGTAATGCTGAAAGACTTTGAAAAGAAAAAATCATATCTTTTTTTAATTTGAAAAGTTTATTAATTTAGAAAATAAATTTAAAAAGAACATCATTTTCAGGTTCAGACGCAAATTAAAAACAAAAGTTCGAGGTCATTAAAATTGATCGATTTCATCAACTACCTGCAACTAAATTTAAAAAAATGTTAATCTCCTTATTTTAATGTAATATATTATAATTGTCCGATTTTTGGTTCCAGATTTAATAGAACGAATAATTTAAAAATAAAAAAATATTTGTGTGAAAGCTTTTTCCTTTTTGGTAATTAAAACTTCTTTTTAGTTTTAAGCAAAGTGCAGATTAGCTTAATTTTTAACGTTTTTTAATTGAAATTTATTCATTTTAAATGTTTTTAATTCTAAAAAAGATTATTTAAATTCCCTTAAATTTTTAATGATCCCATTTTTTAAAATCTGATCTAAAGTTATTAAATTTCGGACGATACGAAGTTTTCCTATTTTCAAAATTTTAAACTAAAATAATTCAATTTCGAGATTCTTCAAATCAAAATATTGCTATTCAATTTTGAACGCTTTTAATTAGGAATGGTAAAATTTTAAATCCTTTCTAATAATATTGTACAATTTTAAATATACATTTAAATTATTAAATTATTTATTTCAAAACTATTTTATCTAGAAATAAATTCGATTCGTGAGATTGCCCTTGTTCAAAAATTTTACAGGTGGTACGATTGTTTATATACTTAATTTTAAGGAAAAACAAATATTATTAATTTTCCGAAGAGTTTCTTCATAGAACTCATTCATCAAAGTTAAGTTACGAAATGCGAGACGAAATGTAATCTGTTCTTAATTTTCTTTCTGTCAGTAGAAGCCACTTGAGTGATTTTCCAAGTCGAAAAATTGCAAAAGTGGCGTCTTGCTGAGCGTAAACTTTAGGAGGCAATGAGGTTCACCTCGGGGAAATTAAAACGAAATAAGCAAAAGTCTAATATCGGTAAAAAAAGTTGGGTACTGACAAGGTCGATGAAAACTCGATTTCCCATCCGTAGAGTAAGAACTGTACCAGTGATGCGCAACAGACGTCCTGCCGTATACAACAAGGTCGACGTGATCGATACATTACTTCAGAATTTTATTCTTCCTCTAACACCACACTGAATTCTATTAATATTGAATGAAAATTAGCTTTGTCCTGTCTAGAACTTCCTAGAACTTTCTAAAACCACCCAGAACCTTGTAGAACTTTCTAGAACTCTCTAGAAGTTTCTAGAACTCCCTAAGACTTTCTGGAACTTCCTAGAACCACTTCTAGCTCCGTAGAACTTTCTCTAACCTCCTAAAACTTTTTAGAACTTCCTAGAACTCCCTAGAACTACCCAGAACTTTCTAGAACTCCCGAGAACTTCATAGAACTACCTAGAACCCCCCAGGAATTTCTAGAGCTCCCTAGAACTCACCAAAATTCCATATCTTTCCTGAACCCTGTGTCATTGCTAGAATTATATTTTTTTCCTCTAGTACTTCCTTTAAATCCTCTGATACTATTGTTGTATAAATCCTATTATTACTCCCTGTAATGTTTAACTCCTTTCCTGCGTCTTCAATCCACTTACCCTAGAACTTCTTCTTTTCCCTGGAACTTTCTAGAACTTCCTAGAACTAGCTAGAACTCCCTAGAACTTTCTAGAACTCCTAAAACTAACTAGAATTACATATCTATCCTAAACCCTGTCTGATTGGTAGAATGATCTTTTCTTTCTCTACTACTTCCTTTAACTCCTCTGATACTATTGCCACAGAAATCCTATTATTACTGCCTGTAATGCTTAAACCCTCTTCCCACTTCTTTAATCCCTTTTTTCTAGAACATCTTTTTCTCTCTACAACTCTCTAGAACTTTCTAGAACTACCTAGAACTCTCTAGAACTTTCTAGAACTCCTTAAAACTCACTAGAATTTCATATCTTTTCTAAAACCCGTCTAATTTGTAGAATTATCTTTTCTTCTTCTACTACTTCCTTTAACTCCTCTGATACTGTTGTCACAGAAATTCTATTATTAAGCCCTGTTATGCTTCACCCTTTTCGCACTCCTTCCGCCCACTCTTTTAATCCCTTTTTATAATATTTCAAAACCTCGTTCAGGATATTATCTATACCAGCTGCCTTTTCATGTTTCATTGACTCCATCTTCATCACTATTTCTTTCTTCGTAATATCCTTATTTCTTTCTTTACTTTCGCGTCTTTTTCACTTCCCTCTTTTCCTCCTTTCGTTACTTTCTTTTCCACTCCACCTTGAAATTCCACAAAATATTTTTTATATTGTAGCAATTTAACCTCTTGATAAACTCTTTTCCTTTTTTCCTCTCTCTCTATTAACTTTTCTTTGTATTTCTTTCTTGAAGCTAGCCTTTTTTTCCTTTCACTGAGATATTTCTGAAGTTTATTCTGAAATATTCTTCTTATTTTCTTTATTATTATTCTAAACTTCTTTTTTACATTCCCCTCTCTCATTTTTACTTTTTTCATTTTTTCCTCTAATCCTTCTATTCCCTCCACGGATCAATTACCTTTTACTATTTTTTTCTCTTTGGCTCTTTTCCGTTCATCTCTCTTTCCTCTACCATCACTAATGCAGGGAGCTCACCCTAGTATACGTACGCTTCTATCTCTAGCCTCCTTATGTTCTTACTTACCTCATCTTTAGCAATAGCATTTTCTATTACTGTTTCTTTCCTTTTCCTTTTTCTTACACCCTTTCTTCACCTTTCTGTATATTCCATTTTAAGATAAACCATCTCAGCCACTCCAATCTATCCAGTATTTTTCTTTCTCCTCCATTCACAACTTTGTCTTTGAAATTCCTCCCATTCTTTTTCTTCTCTTTCTCCTGTTGTTCATCTGCCGTCTCCTTTATATTATCATTTACATATAACTCTATTTTCTTCCACCTCTCATCACCCATTCTTATAACATCATCCATGAATTCCTTCTTTTTTCTTTCCACCCATTCCTATATTTTTACTTTCCTGTAAAATAGATTCATCTGACCATATATATCTTCCCTTTTTATCTCTTTTTCTTTCCCACTATTATCTTAACTTCGTCCATTCCATTCCCTTCTGATATATGACACAATCCACTCACATGCTAATAACTCCTCTCTCTCTCCCCCCTCTCTGTCTCTCTCTCTCTTTGCCCTAATCCCACCATATACCTTCTACCTATGTTTTCCCATATTTAAAGAACGTTCTTTTTC
>NC_046660.1:23299511-23301275 GCF_010883055.1 Belonocnema kinseyi
AGGATAATAAAAATTATATAAATATTCAAATAAAATAAATAAATTACACTTTAACCATTAATTTCTCCTCAATGCCCTATGCAAAGTAAAAGTGGAAAGCGTGGACAAAAAAACTTTTTTCATACAAAAATTATCGTTAAAAAATAACTATTTTAGCTAGATCTGAATAAATTCAATGTTCAATTGAATTACAAGACTATTTTAGTGAAAAAAAAAACATTCACAAAAAGTTCAGGCGACAAGAAGCGAGCTCAGACTTTATATTTATAAATCCGGAGTGCTATCGCCTGATCTAAATGGCGATCAATTTTTTAACTACTTCTGGGTTTCAACTACTTTGTGAAAAATTCATTTTTCCAGTTGGAACTCTATCTCGCTGGTTGAAAATTGAACCATTTCGAACAAAATTCGTTTCATCTTTGTTTAAAAATGAATTTTCTAAACTGATAAATAAACCATTCCATTTTTGGTAAAAAAATTATTCTTTTTTTTTAGTTCAAATTGATAAATTTTGTTGAACATTTATCTTTTTTGAAAAATTGTTTAACATTTTGGTTAAAGATTTATGTATTTTGTACAAAATTCATCTTCCTTGGTGAAAATTTAATCGTCTTGGCTGAAAATTAATCCCTTTTTGTTAAAAATGCTATTGTTTGGTTAAAATATCAACTGTTGCATACTTCGCTGAAAATTTATCTTTTTTATTGAAAATTTGTTTACTTCACTTAAAGTTTAACTGTTTTATAAAAAAATTACTTTTTTTATTAATGATTCATAATTTATGTTGAAAATGCAACTATCTACTTTTAAATAACTTTCATGAAGAAAATTCTGTTTTGTAGAGAATTTATCTTTTAGGCTTAACAATGTAAGAAATTTCTAAAACTTAAACAGCTTTGTTGAAAACTAATCTTTTCGGATGAAAAATAATATTTTTGGCTTCAGAATAAAACCATTTCTTTTGTCAAAAAATCACCTTTTTGGTTAAAAATACAATACCCTGTTTAAAGAAAAAATTTTCGTTAAAGAATATTTTTGTATAAAAAAGTTTAATTGTTTCATGTTTGGTTAAAGCTTTATCCTATATATTGGATACGCTAGAAATTCGTATTTTTTATGAAAGATTAATTTTTCGGTCAAAAATCTATCTTTTTTGTTGACACTTTAACAATGTTGTTGAACTTTTTTTTGTTTTTCAAAGTGTTTTTCAGACTTTGTGTCTAAAAATCTATTTATTCCATTTTGAGGGAACAATTTAATCTTGTTTACCAAAAACTTATATTGGCGAGTCAACTTTCAAATATTTCGTATAAAATTCTTATATTTTGTTAAAGAGTCGTCTTTTTGGGTAGAAAATTTGTTCTTGTGTTTCGAAAGTTTAACAATTTTGTTAAAAATATAACTGTCTGGAGAAAAATGCCTCTCTTCTAATTAAAAATGATAAGTTAGTAAAAATTAATCTTTTCCGATTCAGAAGTCTACTCTTTTCTAAAAAATTTAACTTTTCAGCTTGGAAACTTTACTATTCTGGTAAAAATTCACCTTTGAAGGTAGAAGCTTCACCTTTCTAGTTTGATGATTAACATTTTAATGAAGATTTAACAGTCTTCTGAAAAGGTATTCTTTTTCTCTTGAAACTAAAGTATCGGATTAGGTTTTATTCTTTTTTGTTTAAAAATTCAACTATTCGACTGAAAATCATCTTTGTATGCTGAAAATTTGACTATTTAGTTAGAAATTCCATCATTTTGTCGAAAAAGGGGG
>NC_046660.1:23301285-23341258 GCF_010883055.1 Belonocnema kinseyi
AAGCATCAAACTGGTAACCTACTTTCTGTTTGAACCATGACTAGAAAAATTGTACATGTAACAAGAAAGTGTCTTAGCAGAGTCCGGCCGTACCAAGACTCGACTACACTACTGAATACTTCATAAAGCATTTACCACTTAATCTAATTATTGTTAGTGTTAATTGCTAAGAAATTTTTTGGAAGGAAAAATGTTTCCCGTAAACAAGAATAAAATGAAAAAATTATTTAAAATTTTTTAAATGAAATTATTATTAGTTTTGTAGTTCGATTCCCAATGAAGTGAAGATGGAGTAGGATCTTTTTTTCAAGAAATAATTTTAATTTAAAAATTATAAAAATGGAAACTCTAAACCTAAACATTTGTCCAGTAATAAAAAATACACCACAAATTGAAGCACGCGAAGAGGAACTCTTGAATTCTTAACTATTTAAAATTGAAGTTGAGAGGTTTTTTGATTATCAAATTTTATATTCAAATGCTCAATAATTTACACGTATAAAATGGAAGTTAGGTACCAACATTTTGCAATTGAACAATAATAAATTAAATGCAGATGAACAGCAAAATTGGGAATTTTTAACTTTTATATATTATAGAGTTCAAAGATTCAAATTTAGTTCCAAAAATGTAAATCCTCGTTATCATGTTTATCAAGCAATCAATCGATGAACTTCAATATTTTCAAAGTTATATTATTTCAAGCAATTTTAAGTTAATAACATTAAAAAATGAAATATTAAAAAATTTTAAACCTGACACTGCTTAAATTAGAAGTTTCATTGTTTTCATTTTAAATAGTTCAATCATCCTTGAAAAGCTTCAACATTTTATTTCTACATCTTGATAAATCTAGAAGATAATTTAAATTTTCTCAAATTATATTTGAAATTGTTTCAGATCATCTGAATATCTTTTAAAATGATTCGAAATTTTCTTACAAGTTTTAGAAAATCCTTCTTATTATTCGTAAAAAAATTGAATTATTTTCAGTTTGAAAAAGATTCGAAATTTCAAACGCTTTTCATTCGCAATTGATTAAGCCTTCAAGATTGAATTTCAAAATTCTTTAAACTAGAAATGCACGCTTAAAAATCAAACTTAATTGTTAAATATTCGAGAAAAATATTATTGAATCACGCATCGTAATCTGAATAATATCATAACTAAAAAATAAAAATTCAACTAATTATACTTAAAAATTGTCCAAAGGGAACTGGGACAGCTTTTTCTTTGAATAATTTGTAAAATTCCCTGTCAAAAATAAATTTACTGTCATTTCTCGGGTTTTCCCGGTCTCAAAAAATTTTCGATCAGCTACTTTCTTAAAAATCGTCTTCTTGGTTTAAAAATTCAACTTTTTCGTAAAACATCAACCAGTTATTTAAAATTTATATTTTTTTGATAATAAAATTTTACTGATAAAATACTGATAAAATTTTTGCACCTAAAATATCTTTTGGACGAAAACTATTTTTCCTGAAAATTTATCTTTTTTTTCAAAAGTTAGTCGCTTTTAATAGAAATATTGCATCTTTCTTGGATAAAAATGCAACTGTTTTGTTCTGAATTCGTATTTTTGTGTTTAGAAGTCAAATTAAGTCTTTTTGAATGAAAAATCAAGCATTTTTTTCAAAATGTGTCTTTTTGATTGAAAAATTTAGCTGTTTCAGTCGAATTTTTGTTTTTCTTTAGCAAAAATGCAACGGTTTAATTAAAAATTCAAAAATCTTGTTAAAAAGTCATATTTTAGGGTTGAAAATTCGACTTTTTGTAAATCATCTATTTTAGAAGAAACTTCATCTTTCTTAAGTAAAATGCAACATCTCGTTTGAAAATTCAACCCTTCTTTGAAAGTTTGTCTTATTTTAAATTTATATTTTGGTATGGAAAAATTAACTGAAATCTGTTATGCATGAAAGTTCAACATTTTGAAATAACTTGTTTTTTTTAATTAAAAATTCCTTTATTTTAGGCAAATTTCATCTTCCTTGGCTAAAATTGCAACGATTTGTTTGACAATTCAAATATTTTGTTAAACATACATCCTTTTTGACTGAAAAATCTTCTTAAAAATTCATCTTATTGGATAGAAAATTCAGTTTTTTTCGTAGGAACTCATTTCTTATTTTACAATTCCTGTTTTTGATAGTGAAAAGTACACTAAAAATTTTTTATTAGATAATTCAACTTTTTTTTAATGCTATTTTTTGTTTGAAAATTTTTCTTCTTTGCTTTAGTGGAAAAACCTTTTTTGCTTAAAATTGATTTTTAACTGAAAATGTTACATTCACATTTTTTAAGGTTGATATTTGTTAGTTAAAAAATTTCCTTTTCGGTAAAAAAATCATATTCATGGATCGAAATTTCATTTTTGTTGTTGAAAAATATACCGCAGTTTCGTGGAAAATTGAGTTTTATCTGAAAAGTCATATTTTTTGTTTGAAAATTCCGATATTATTAATAAGATTTAATTACAATAATTACTGTAAATAATAGAAATAATGAAATTTAAAGAATATAAATATTTTCTACAAAAAATTTAAATAAAATGTTTGAAAATCATTATTTGATTTATAAATTAAACTTACAATAGCATTTAAGGATTCAACTGTTAAAGAAATTAAACTATGATGGTTACTTAAAAATATCCAATTTTAATGAATAAATATGTATAAGATAGTTCAGAATGTTCATCTTTTGACATGTAACTTTTTCATGATATTATATAATACATCATTTGTAACGCAATAATATTTGCAAGAAAATAAAAATAAATTACGAGGAATGGAGTATGGAATCAGACATTCTTAAAATTAAAAAATTGATATTTAAATATAATATTATGTATGCGTAATATAAATAATACAACTATATGTTTTTTGAATTAAAAATTTAAAAATTAAATAATCATTTTTCATGTTAATGTAACATTCATGGAAGAAAATTATTTAATTTTAATGAAATAAAATACATTAGCTTTAAATTATCGGTACTATATTTTATTTAACTTTGGAAATTCAGAAAGATAAAATTTGTATTATATTAAAAATTATTAAGCATTATAAACTTTTCAAATTTTTTAAATAATCGCATTTATAAAAATAATCTTTCAATAATATTGAACTCCCAATTTAAAAATAAAACCTCAATCATTCTTTATATATGGAATTATTAACAAACATTAAACAATTTTTTATTACTAGATAATGTTTTAATGAAACTTCAATAAAATGAATTTTCCTGAAGTCAGATTACAGAATTTAATTTTTAAAATACATATAGTTTTAGAACTTTTTAAGAATTTAAAAAATATAAAATTATACTCACTTTAATTTATCAAAAATGTTAACATTAAATGTGTTAAAATTTGAAAATATTTATTCTTTATGAAAAAAATGAAATATATTTTATATTATTATTTTGAGACATTTAATTCATACCAATTCGGTTTTATTTTATTAACTTCATTTTTAACAAAATCATAATAAGGAAACAAAAATGTTTTCAAAATAAAATGTTAAGCTTGGATGAATAAAGTTTTTTCAATGAATCAATAATAAAAATATACGGTAAAGCGTAGAATCACAAAGTTGCATTAAAAAATTTAATTTTAAATCTAAATATATTAATTTTCGTTAAGAAATTGTAATTATCAAAATAACAATATTAATTCTATAAAACAAATTGTGTATAAAAATAAAACATAAAAAATAATTTCTTTTGCAGTTCAAAAATAATTATTATCATAAAATAACAAAGAATTTTAAAAAATAGCACAATTTTCAACAAAATAAATGTATTTTGTTTCAAATGAAAAATTAAACTTGATAATCTTCAACAGAAACAATTAATTTAAACAAAAAATAATAAATTCAACAAAATTAATGCTTAAGAAAAGAATTAAACGAATATTTAAATTGATGGAAAAATACATTTCATTAGAAAATTAAAAAAAAAGTTAAATCAATTATTACTTTTGAACAAATCAAAGTAAATTTAAAATATATTTGTAAATATAAAAAAATTAAGAAAAATTTAATAATAGAAACTATTTTAAAAATAATAGAAAATATTTAAATATTCTTGATAAACAATTTATGAGCTTTTTAAAAATGTTCAAAAGATTTTAAAAGAATAAAAAATTTATATAAAAATTGATAGGGAGGCACAAGCATTTTTTGGGAAATTACTTGTGAAAACGTATTTTCACATACTAAAAAATTTCAATTTTTTAAAAATTTTATTTGTATTTTCAAAACATGTTAAAGGATTTTCAAACATTTGTATACAAAAATCTATTTGAAATACAATAAAGAAAATTGTTTTATATTTCTAGAAAAGGTTTAATTTATTTTGTTATCAATTTTTTTTTAACATTGAAACAAAATTTTAATTTTAATTTTATTTTTGTGTTATACATTAAAGTTTATGGATTTTTTTTCTTAATTTAGAAAATTAGTTTATTTTGGCTAAGGTCTAAAATAATGAATTTAAAACATAAGTGTCACTGACAAATATTTACAGAAGGAACTATGAAAACATAATATTTTTTTGAACATTTTTTTTTTTTAACATTAATAGAACAAATACAATTTTTAAAACAAATTTTGAATTTGTTTTAAATTTTCTCTGAAAATACATTAATTATTTTCTATTATTTTAAAAGTTAAATTGATTGATAAATTTCTATTTATTTTCAGGTTGTGTGAAAAATATATCTACATGGATTGATTTTGAGGATCTCTGATGATGATATACATATCTTTAAAATCAGAATTATTTTTAATAATTCCCGAATTAGGTATTTAAATTTTTCAGAAAATCACGAAACTTTAATATTCTATTTTGATAATTTTCTACAATTTCACCATTTAAATTTGATAAATAACGTTTCCTAATTCAAATATAATGAACAAATTAACAACAAATCTAGAAAAAGGGGACCCAGAAACAGAAAGATAAACGGCGAATAATATAAGACGAAAAATAATAAATAAAGTGTATTTGAAACCCGGCCACGCGTTGCTGTGGCTTAGTTATAATACAATGAATTTATATTATAATATACTTGGTGCCATCTATTGGGTGCTTTCGCAACCAAGATATCGTGTAATGTTGAAGTGTAGGTCAACAATCTAACTTGCACCGTCATCTGATAGAAACTTATGGAGTATACAAATAAAAGCATTTCATTTGCAATAACAACATATTGCAGTAATTAAATGAGATAAAAAGTATCCTATCCTTTAAGTTGGACGAAATTACGCACAGTGTACGAAATTTCATAAAGATCGGTTGAGTAGTTTCAGAGTTTAGTGGTGACAAACATCGTAACACGGGATTTTTATATATATATATATATATATATAATATAGAGACTATAGAATAAAATGTAAAATAAAATAATGTGAAGTAAAAATATAACGAAATTTGTGATCACATCATATTGAACATTATTTATTCATCTTATTTCAATTAGAATAAATCAGGCACGCGGTTACGCGCGCGCATCGTATATTCCAGTGTTACGATTAAAGTATGGCCCTTGACAAATTTCGCCAGCAACACTTCATTATAATCTATTTATATAATCCTTTGATACTTCCGTGAACCATCTTTTGATGGAAATAACTTGAAATACATTTCCAATAGCTTTCAATAGACCCTTTGTTTCCATTGAATTCCGAAACAACCAGGAACTCTGTTCCTCCAAGTGTGATAATACTACATGATCGATTATTGGTACAACTTTGATGGCGTGCAAAAGCATGAAAGTCTTAAAGACATCTTCGCAGAAAGTCGAATAGAATCAACAATGGCAGCTTAACTTGAAGTGCAGTCGAGCTTAAAGCTCTCATAGGTATTTGTGGGCAGCGACTGTACTTGAACCAAGAAGGTTTCCTGTAGTAACTGACATTGAGGTGGTTGTTTTGTCTGCAGGAGGTTACTGCCTGAGATTGGCCACAATGGCATTGGTGATTGTGGATGAGGATGTGGATGTGGATGTGAATGTGGGTCTGAGGAAGAGAAGGTTAGGTGTAGGTTCTTGTAAGTGCGCGCGCCACACCATTGCTGATTTCGCCTGCCATGTCGGAGTCAGAACCCGGGATCGAGGTCACGGCTGCGGGCCAGACAACTCGTTACGTAACGGTCGAACCCAACGTCTGCATAATAACATATTATGAAACCGTCTTCCTGCGAGATATTTCTTCCTTATTTTTATTATTAGAGCGAAATAATCCCACACCTAACTTCTAATATTTTTCTCCTTCATACTAGACTCCCACGTGCGCGTGCCAGCGCGCGCTTACGTTTATATTTATTTTAAGGCCATGTGACAAGTGGGTCACGTGACCAAATTCTTACATTATCTCCACCTTTCTTATTTCCCAACTTATTTTCACACGAAGCGCCACATCGAGTTGAAAATTTGGTATAATAAATAAAAAGCACTAAGAAAGGTGGGTCTAGGCCTAAACTTTAATAGTTGTAAAAAAAGCAAAAAAAATTATTTACAACAAAATTTTTTTTTATAATTATACGAATTTAGACCAGACCCACCATTCTTAGTGCTTCTTGTTTAGTATCCCAAATTTTCAACTGGATGTGACGTTTTTTGTGAATATAAGTTGGGAAATAAAAAACTTGGCGGTAAGGCAGGAATCTGGTCACGTGACCCACTCATCACATGGCCTTAATCATTTACCTAATTTTTGAATAACTATTTATTTTTAAAAAAATTTTATTTTTTAAAGTTTCGCTTACTTATAATCTGAAATAATGTATTCAATGAGTCCACGTAACGTAGAATTTACTATTTCTTTTTAAAGAGCTAGATATCATTCGAAGATTTTAATTTTCACATTCTGATCTGAGAAGGTATTAGATTTGTGTCAAATTGACCCCCCCCCCCCAGTTTTGAGAGGTCCGCGTTTTGAGACCCCCTGAATCCTAAAAACAGGGTTTTTACGAATGTGTCTGTCTGTGTGTCTGTAGATTTTTAGTTTGGTAGCACGATATCATTTGAAAGAATTGACAGATTGGATTGACCTTTGGTAAACTCTTTAAGTATACTAAAATAAAGGTAATTTTCCTTAGCCAGCCATTTTGGATAAAAATTCAAAAAGTGAGCGCAATTTGAAAATTTTTGAGACCATTTTTTTCAAGATTTAAACATTTTCTGTACTGATATTTATAGTATTTAAAAAGACGTACAACTTATCCTCATGACTTTTTCTTATAAAACTAAAATTTACCAGAGTTATAGCATTTACAAAATTCCGAAAAAAACACAAAAATCATAATTTTAAGCCAAATAACGCACGGTATGGAAAAAAGTCCAGAAAAGAAAAATGTTCCTTTTTGAATAACCTACAAGATTATTATAACTTTTTGAATTTTTTTGAAAAATCGAAAATTAAAATTTTTATAGAAAAAAAATAAATAAATTTTGTTATAACGAGCTGTTTTAAATTTTTCATAAGTTTTTTCCAAAATTATATTTTTTCAAGAATACGATTTTAAAAGAACCAGAGAAATGCCTACAGTGATACCAAAGTTGGCAGCCGCTACTGCGCTTGCGTTTGGGCCGCGCGCTGGTTGGCTACACTTGGCGCACAATTCAACATTACTTAAAAAAAATTATGTGATTTGAATAAATTATTATAAAGAAATGCACAAGAATGTGTATAAATTGTGTAACTGTTGATTTCAGGTCAAAAAAAATTATAACACATATATTCTATAAATAACTGTTCATTTTAATTGAATTCCAATGACCAACTTACATTTTACACAACATTTAAATTTAAAAACATTTACTGGAAAAGTGATTAAAAATAATTATTTATAATGTTTTTAATATTTTCTATTTTTCTGAAATTTATTAAAACTTATTTCAATCAATATCTAAAATTATTTTAAATCTTGTAAATACCTAACTTGAAACAAAGATAAGTTCAAATTTAAAAAATATATAAGGTTAAATTTTTTAAAATGTTTTATTCAAAACAATTTTTTGAAGCTTTAAATTATTTGAAGTTTCAATGAAAGTAATGATTTATTGCATTTTTTGTTATGATATAATTGAATATTTATTAAATAATTCTGTTAAAACTGGAATTTTCTGGAATTATTGCAAAAGAAATAAAAATATTCCGAATTTAATGTTCAAATTAAAAAAGAATACATAAAATTCAAAAGAATTTTATTTTTTCAATTATAATAATTGCTTGAGGCTTTTTATGTTTTGAACTATTTCATTAATTTTTAGCGGATTCATTCTGACCACAATATTAAATAACATGAAGATTTAATTTAAGATGTTTTAAATTAAGAAACATAAATTAGTTAAAAATATTATTAATAAATAAAATTTTACAAAATGGAAGTTTAAATTCGAAAAAAGATATTAGGTGAAATTGATTTAAATGCTCCAGTGACCATTATGGTTGAAAGCTTCTCATATTGTGAAATAATTAATTAATTATTAACTGCATAATTTTTTTAAAATATTTTATTAAATCAATATTAAAATTAAGTTTTTTAAAGTTAGGTGACATAAATTGATTATTTATTTGAATGTTATATAATTAAATATTGGATAGAATTTGCATGATAAAAGTTTATTCGTACTAAAACATCCCTATTTTGATTAAAATGATTTCTTAAATGAATCTGATGTTGTAAAATGGATTAATTATTTATTTTTAGGTGATGTGATCGAATATTTGATATAATTTGTACAATAAAAGTTTATTTAATTTTAACCTATCTGTATTACCATTTTATGATTTTTTAAAATCCGTATTATGTTGTGGAATGAGTTTCTGAATTCAATTTTTAAAATTATATGTAAATTTTTTCAATTAGTGTAAAAGGTTATTAATAATTAAAATTTTAAGAAACGAAATTTTGAGTCATAAAAAATGTTAATAAATAAATAGTTATTCGAAAATTGGGTAAATGATAAAAGTGAATACAACCGCAAGCGCACGATAGCGCGCCAAATGGTAGTCTAGTTTTTTAATAAAAAATGTAATTATTGCTTTCCATAGAGACAATTTGGCATCTAGAAATATTATCAGATTTTATGATAGTCGCCAGCTATCACTATTAGGATCAGTTTTTCATTCTTCGTCTGACCATAAGCGTCCATTTCTACTTGATTCATATTAAGTTTTCTTTGGATTATTTTTGTCACGGCACGAATATTCGCCCTAATGTTATTTATAGTCCAATAGATTAGACTTTTTAAATTACCATTTTTTTTTAGATTTTTAGCTTTATCAAAGAAATTCTTATTCTTCGTGCTACAAAAAGTCTTCTCTGTTGCTCTTTTAAACAATATGCTTATTGTTTAACGCTCGGTAATTGTTATCAACAAACCAAGCAATTGATCGAAAAATCGAAAACACCTTTAGATTCGTCTCGGCAATGTCTCAACGCTTTTTTTTAACAATATTAAGAAAATTAAACTATTTTTTTTTAACTTCAAGGTCAACTCCTTAAAATTAAAGTTTCTTTTATCATATTATGATATTTTTGAGCGTTCACAATTGTGAATAATTTTTCTTTGGTATGTCTAAGCACTAATCAGTTTGCCTTGGATCATTATTTGGTAATGCACTAAGATTCAAAATAATTTTAATAATGTTCTAATTTGTTAATTTTTTATTCAGCAATATAGACAACATTTTTTATAACTTCCTTGAAGTGTTATTATTTATAGGATTTTCAGATTTATTGATTAAAGTTGTATATCTGTGCGCGAAGTTTTTATTATTAATTTTCAGTCAGCGATAATAGGTAACACAAACTGTTTATTATATAATAAACAAATAAATAAAGAAATTTTTTTCGGGAATGATGCCATGTATCTGATTAAAATCCAGTGGTTTGGTATAAAATTTGATAGAAAGTATTTCTTAATTACGATTAACTAAAAGTGTATTCTATTTGGTAATTGTTTAAACAATCTTTGTCGTCAAATGCACCGTTTGTATATTTCGTAAGGAATGAACTCAACGATGATTATTTTCTATGATACTTTTAAAATTGTCAACAATTTTTTTTATTTGAAGAATATTCATTAACAAATTCAGGTTTTGGTTATTTTTAAACGAATACGCAGAATTTTCGTTTACGCATTATTTAAAAATTGTCATAGGAAAAACATTATAAGTGGATTTAGTAAAATATTCATCCTAGTATTTGAAAAATTTTCCAATCCTGAATTTGTTTATACAACGTTTTAAAATAATGAATCACTCTTTTAAATTTGTAATCTATGTTAGAAAAGAGTAATCGGAAAGACATTCTCAAATGCTTTTCTATAAAAATTAGCGTATTTATTTTAAAATATCGAAAATTTAAATTTGTTTCAACAATTCCTAAACAGAACATTTTTCCATTAAACGTTATGAAACATCAATTTCTCGCATATTTTATAGCGAAACTCTGGATTTCAATGAGCTAAAAAGTACCAATCCCGAAGAATAACTTTTTTTTGTTTGTTCATTTATAAAATAATTTAAAAAATTTCCTAATTGCTCTTGCTCACAGTTAATTATTTCTAGTTATTATTAGCCTAGATATAATAGCTCCTTTGATCATTAAAAAATTTTTAAACATTGTTCTTCCGAAAATTAAAGACAAAAAATGTCCGTTTGTGGTTGAATAAAAAATTATCCAATTTTTTTATTAAGACTGTGAACAAAAATATATTTAAAAATTTTTTAAAGTATTCCTTTTACCAACTGTTCGTTGCAAAACACAATGATTGAAAACTGTAAAACTTTAATCAGAACTGAATTGATAAAGCCCAGTAAAAAAATCTAATTATTTTTAGTTATTCTTGTAAGTTTGACTTTTTTGGATTAGAAATTAAAATGCTTTTTGCTTCAAATATGAAATATTATATATTTTGTTAAGAAATTATCATTTCTTTTTTTTTAAGATTCGTCTCTGAAGTTGGAAATTGACTTTTTTCTGAAATTTTTTTAAATTGAAGGTTAATATTTTTCAAGAAAAGTTCATGTATTTTGTTAAATATTGATGCCTGACCATTATTGTATATTTCTACTTCAATTAGTATTTAGTTTCGTTTACATTATTTTCGACTCGGCTTTGAGATTAAACATAATGTTAATAATATTCCATTTCAAAAGTTAATACCTTTCCAAATTCACATTTATTTTAAGGGATAAAAGACGAAAAAAAGCGTTTTCGTAACTTTTATTGAGAATTGTCAATATTAGATAAATCGATTTGAAACTTAACGATTCTCGTCACAATTAGCTATAATATACAAATAAATAATAACTTTTTAAATCTTGCCTTCAAAGGCTATTAGAAACTTTTTGTTTATTCTTAAAATTTTCTATTTTTCCACTTTTTACTTAGCGTGATGTAATAATTATTACAATTAAGAAAACATAATTGTTTTAACAAATTTTATTGATTATATCCTGCTTCTACTACCTTAATGCTAGGTACTTACGCGTTTTTTAAATCTTTTACCTTATCATAATTAAAATATGTTCGAAAAGTTGTAAAATTTGAAAAAACCGAGACTTTTTAATTATATTCTAAGGAAAAATTGTTATAAACAATAATGAATTGTTTAAACAGTTTATTTAAACAATGAATTATTAATATAAAGTAGTACTTCATGTGCTAGAAACTATTTGTGGTGAGAAAAATAATCAAAAATCATAATGAGCGTCAAGAACATAAAAAAATCAAATTTTAACTTATGGGGTTTCTTTGGAACCTTATAAACCAGACTTATGGGGTTAATATTCAAAAAGTAAATTTTGAATTATATTCTTTGGGTATTGTCGATGATTCTCAATAAAATTGACAACAATGTCTTTTTTTATGGGAAACACGAAGAAAAAAAATTGGGACTACCTTAATGTCTGTTTCTACTTGATTTTTATTGAGCTCCTTTCTATTATTTTCAAGACGGTATCAAGATAAAACATAATGATAATAATATTGCAATGAAAAACATTAATCCCTTTACCAATTTTCATTTATTTAAAGGGATTATTAGATTATATGACAATTTTAATCTATAAAAATCTGCTCGCTACGCGCGCACATTCTCATCGTGCGCTGTGCGCGCGGCTCGCTTCGCTCCCTAATTTGAGCGCGCCTAGGGCGCGCAACTGTAGGTTCTCGTGCTTCGCGCTCGATGTTGTATTTATCTCGCGCTTCGCGCTCGATTATATATTTACTTCGCGCTACGCGCTCAATCTTTATATTTTCGCACATTCTTGCGCAAACATTTTAAAATTAAGACTCAAGACATCCACCACTGTAATTTTGTAATTGTGAATTCTCTTTCGTTAAAAGAAAGTTTGAGCGCACAGACCTTTTAAAATCAAAGGTGAACAGACCGACAACTGTAATTTTATAATTTTGAACTCTCTTTTGTTAAAGCTCTTTTGGCTGTAACGAACACATTTTCATCACGTATCTTTTGCTTCGCACTCGATTTTATCCAACATGTAAACTTTTCTATATTATACATAACACTTTTGCATCAATTATAATACATTTTTAAGTAACTCTGACTGGGATTACTTATTGAAAAATTGCAAAATAAAAAGCCAATTGTATTTATCATGATTATTTTTTTATTTGTTTCTTATTTTGCTTTAAATTGTATTTTAAGCTGCTCTGAAATATGCATCATTTCATTAAATGTATATCATTACAATTCATAATATGCATAAAAATTGAATCATACTAATTCTCATTTCCTTGTTTTTATAATTTTTTATTTTTAAAGTTGTTTTTTACGATTGAATAAAAACTACTGCGCATCTGCATAGGGTCTAATACAGGAACCTATACAGGGTCCTATATAGGAGCCTATGTCCTCTTTCGTCTTTTCTGTGCTTTTTCCAAAAAGTTTCATTTTTCCTTTTTTAACTTATTTTTTACGATTAAAAGAAGATCTACTCGTTCAATCAAAAAATGATTAATAATAAATTTATAGATCTTCTTAGGCGAACAACTTTTGTCTGGTAATTTAAGTTCGTACCTTGTGTCGTTTTTTCAAGCAAATTTAATATTTTTATTTTGAATGATATTTCTTACGACTAAAGAAAAAACTACGTGTACTATCAAAAATTATAGCTCTGTTTTAAATAAACAATTTTTTTCTCATTTTTTTTCGTAGCTTAAATCAAAAAGTGATTCATTAAAAAATTTTAGTTCTTCCGAGGACGCGCAATTTGAGCCTTTTTATTTTTTTCGTATCTTGCATAGTTTGACCAAAAAATGGAATTTTTCATTATTTTTGGTACGATCAAATTTGGAATGTTCAACTTTTCGACCAAATTAAAAAAGTTGTTATCGTAGTCCTGTAGGGATTTCAAAAAGCAAAGTTTTTCTTCTCTTCGCATTTTTTCATATCGTGCGTTGCTTGGCTTACAATTTTCATTTCAGTTTTTTTTTAGGATTTTGTAAATATTCTAACTGATAATTTTCTTTTAATAGAAAAAAGTCACGGGGATAAAATGTTTGAGTTTCTGAGTACTATGAACAACCGTACATGGAATTTTTAAATCTTGTAAAAATGTAGTTTCAAAAATTTTTTGTACGATCAAATTTGGAATTTTCAACTTTTTGACCAAATTGAAAATGTTGTTAATATAATCTTGTAGGGCTTTCAAAAAGCAAAGTTTCTCTTTTCTCGGCTTTTTCATATCATGTGTTGTTTGGTTTAAAATGTTCATTTCAGTTTGTTTTTTTTTTTGAGTTTGTAAATGCTCTAACTCTGATAATTTTCTTTTTATAGAAAAAAGTCATATGGATAAATTGTTTGAATTTCTGAGTACTGTGAAGAACCGTGCATACAATTTTTAAATCTTGAAAAAATGTGGTTTCAAAATTTGTTGATACGATCAAATTTGGAATTTTAACTTTTCGACCAAATTAAAAAAATTGCTATTGTAATCTTGTAGAGCTTATAAAAAGTAACATTTTTTTCTCTTGACTTTTTTTTGTATCATGCGTTGTTTGGCTTAAAATGTTCATTCTAATTTGTTTTTTTGGATTTTGAAAATGCTCTGGTAATTTTTGATTTTTTGAAAAAAGTCATGAGGATAAATTGCTCAACTTTTTTAATACTATAAATAACCGTACAGAGAATTTTGAAGTTTTTAAAAAAGTGGTCTCTAAGATATTCAAAATGTGCCCACTTTTTGAATTTTTATCCAAAATGGCTGGCTAACGAACTCGACCTTTAGTTTAGGACACTAAACGAGTGTGCCAAAGGGCAATCTAGTACATTAATTTTTTCGAAAGTTATCGTGTTCACAAATAGACAGACAGACATACAGACAGACAGACACATTCGTAAAAACCTGTTTTTCGGTTTCAGAGGGTCTCAAAACGTAGACATTTGACAAAAACTGGGGGGGGGGGGTCAATTTTTACACAAATCTAATACCTTCTCTGCTGAGAATGTAATAATTAAGAGTAGTTTTGTTTATTTCTGTTAATAACATAATAAAGAAATTGGATTTGCCCTTTTTGTTTAATTTAAATGTATGTTTAGCAGTATAGGATTTCAAAGAGTTTTAAAGGATTTTAAGGAATTTCAAAAGATTTAAAATTATGCCAAAGAAACATCTTTCTGAGAACCAAAGTCAAAAATATTTTAATGGTTTTTAAATTATTTTAAGGGGTTTCAAAAATTTGGAGAGCATTTATTATATTTCACGAAATTTCAAGGATTTTATCAGATTTCTAGATATTTTAAGAGATTTTCAGAGATTTCGACGGAAATAGAAGGGTAATAACGGATTTTTATGGGATTTTGAAGATATCTAGGTTTTCAAAAGATTTCACAGAATTTGCAAATAACTTAAACAAGTTGGACGGATTTACTAAATTTTTAAAAGATTTTACGTGATTTTACACGAGTGAATTTGAAAAAAAATAATTAGAAAAATGAACCTTGTATAAAAAATGATTTCATCAGATTTCATAAAAATTTTGCAACATTTCAAAGACTTAAAAAAATATCCGAATTTTTTAAGGGATCACAAAGGATTTCAACAAATATGAAAAACTTTCACAAGTGTTACGTCTCCTGACAGCATTTTGGATATTTTACAAATATTTCAACTAATTTAAAAAGAATTTTTTGATTTTTCAAAGAATTCAGGATATTTCTAGTGAACTATAGTAAATGAATAAAGGTGAATTTGAAGGAATTGCTAGCCATTTCAAAGATTTTAAGAGCTTTTAAGGAATTTCCAAGAATTTTCAATAAGTTCAAGGATTTCAAAGACTTAGAAGAATTAAAAAATTTTCCTACAGAAATTTAATCGAATACTTAATTTAATTTCAATTCTACAGAACTTTAAGAGATTTAAAAGTTTTTAAGAAACTTCCACGGATTGTAGGGATTTTCAAATAATTGCACATGATTTTAAAAAATTTCAACTAATTTCAAAAGGTTTGATCAGTTTTCTAAAATTGGTTGGATTTTAAATGTATTTTTCTGGCTATCTTTAATTAATAAGTTTAATTCAATTCATGTTCGAAGAACTTCAAATGATTGAAAATTTTTAGGAAATAAATTAATCTTTATTTCGAGGACTATGTTTCAAAGATTTAAAGTTATTTCAAAAGATTTGATAGAATTAAAGAAAGATAACAAATTCAAAAGAATTGAACAAATTTGGTACAATTTTGAAAGATATTCAGTATTTTCAAGTTTTTTTGGAAGATTCAAAGAAAGAAGTTTAGGATTTATAGGACATGCAGTTATTTTAAACATTCTAGAATATTTGACAAATTTGAAGGATTTTAACAGATATTTATGCATTTATAAATATTTCAAAATGTGTAAAGGGATTTTTCTGAATAATTCCTTCAATATTTTTATATTATATATTCTCATTACTTCTGTATTTTAAACGCAATAAATTGGTCAGAATAGAAGTGAGAAACTTACAAAAACTTTTGGGAAGCTTATGAAATTCCACCTTGAATTACCCCTAGTAGAAATATTTTTGACCTTTTGAAGAGAATATTCTTGAGATATGACAAAACATTTCTAAGCGCGTCTGCGCGATGCTTGAAAATCTTTTATCATATCTCCGGAACCCGTGAATATTTTTTAACATTCATTCATTCAAGGTGAAGCTAAAACTTAAGTCTTATCTTTATTTTAAGCTAATAGGACTTACGAAATCCGCAAGGATTCTCAAAATTCGACCGACAGAAAATGTCCAAGCGTATTTGCGTTTGTTGTGAGTCGGCGATCACCGCTGTCGACCAGTCTCTCTGCTTGAACATTTAAATCATACCTCGGAAACCTGTGAATAATTTTGAATTTTAATTTGTTTGACTGGAAGTGAAGATTGAAGTCTTATCTTCAATTGAAGCTAATAAAACTGTTAAAAAATCCACGGCTTTTTAAGATATGGCAGACAAATTCCAAGCATGTCTGCGTGGGGTTTTATTCGGCAATCACCGCTGTCAACCAGTCTCGCTGCTTGGACATTTTTAACCTGACCTCGGAAACCTGTGAATACTTTTTAAGTTTCATTTAATTCAATTAAATTGAGGACTGAAGGTCTTATCTTCAATGTAAGCCAATGAAACTCTTAAAAAATTCCCGGATTCTCAGGATAAAGCAAAAAAAGCTCCAAGTGTGTATGTGTAGGATTTTATTCTTTTGGTCACCGCTGTCGACCAGTCTCTCCACTTCAATTTTTTTAATCATACCTCAGGAACCTGTGCATAATTTTTAATTGTTATTTGTTTAACTAGAAGTGAAGACTGAAGTCTTACCTTCAATCGAAGTCTATAAAACTTTTAAAAAAGTATAGGATTCTTGATATATAACAAAAAAGGTCGATCAGTCTCTCTGCTTGAACATTTTTATTCATACCTCAGGAACCTGTGAATAATTTTCCAATTTTATTTGTTTGGCTGGTAGTGAGGCTTGAAGTCTTATTATCAATTGAAGCTAATAAGACTGTTCAAAAATTTACGGCTTTTCAAGATATGCCAGAAAAATTCTAAGCGTGTCTGCGTGGGGTTTTATTCGGTGATCACCGCTGTCGACCAGTCTCGCTGCTTGGACATTTTTAACCATACCTCAGGAACATGTGCATAATTTCAAATTGTTAATTGTTTGAATAGAAGTGAAGACTGAAGTCTTACCTTCAATCGAAGCCTTTAAAATTTTTTTTAAAATTCACGAATTCTTAATATATGACAAAAAATGTCCATGCGAATCTGCTTGCGATTTAATTCGGCAATTATATCGACCAGTTTCGTTGTTTTAAATTTCTGATAATACCTCAGGAAACCGTGAATATTTTTTAAAATTGTATTGGCCTAAATTGAAGCTAAGACTTCAGACACTATGTTCCATAACTTTCCAATTTTTGCTACCACTTTCCTATATCATGCCACGAATCAAATTCAAAGAACAAAATTCGATAAATTCTTTTCAAAACCATCTCTGTTAGAGGTCATTCGACGCGGATGTTCATAAGATTTCTAACTTTTTTTTTAGAACAATTTCTCTCTCCTTTTTCGAACGAGGAATCACGTTTAAAATTCACAAGTCCATTTTAAAATTGCTCGCGCCAGTCATACTGATAATTTCTACCGGTAGCGTAAATTTAGAGGTAGAGGCAAGCAAAGTAGGTTCTCCGTGAGGTCGACATGACAGGCTCGTAGAAGTGACGCAGGATAGACACCATGTAGAATTGCTGGGACACCAAGCAATTGAGGAAGCACCTACTTCGCCTTGCAGCTGCAAAGTCCTTGACGTGGCGGCAAAGTGCCGTCTGGTTGTTACGGGAGTTCACCTCACCCTCCCCATAGCATGGCATCACACTGCATGGTAGAAAGAAGGTAACCTTGACTGTGCGAGGCTAGTTAAAGGGCGGTTCAAGGTCTGCTAGACTCTCCCTCACTCCTACCCTTCCCCACTCTTACCCTATCACACTCACTCATTCTCGCTCACACTCACTCTTCCTCATACTCGCACTCTCTCTCTCTCTCTCACCCCTCTCCCTCTCTCACCCCCACCCTCTCTCTCTCTCTCTCTATCGCTCTCCCTCTTTCTTGTCACGCTTCGCTCAACCAAGAATAAATCAACGATTGGGAACCTCTCTTAACCCATCTTCCTTCTTGCACAAGGTTGCATCACCATTGGGAATGCTTACGGAGCCAAGTATAAATGACGTAGTTTTTTTTCTTTTAATTTTGAACCAAGCACCCTCATTTGTTAGGTTTCGTGAGTTTTAACCCCACCCCCTACTATATTTTAAAATTTTTTATTCAATTAAACTTTTTTCGTAAATTGCAGTAGTTCGAATTGAGACCGAGTAATTGAATTTTCAAACAAAAAATATGAAATCTCGAAAAATGTAGCAGTTGATATTTCAAACACGAAAAGATTTTTCAGTCAATAAGAACTAACAATTTTAGCAAAAATATAGAATTTTTAATTTAAAAAGATGACGTTTCGTCAAAAAATAGAACTTTTAATAAAAAATTGAAGTTTTTACCAATTAGACGAATTGGCAACCCAAACGAATAATTTTCTACCGAAAAAGATTAATTTTTAACAAATGAGATCAATTTTTAACCAAATAGTTGAACTTTCACACTAAAATATATAAAATATTGTCCAAAAATAAAATATTTGAATCTATTAAATAAAATGAAAATGAAAATAAGAAAAGTAAATAAAAAATTAGAATTTTTAAACCAAAAAAAAAATATTTCTTTAAAAAAGTGGAATTTTTTATTTGAATAATTTAATTTTTAATTAAATAGTTTTATTTTCAAAGAAAGGATTAATTTTGAAGCAAGTAGTGCAATTTTGCATCTGAAAACGATGAATTATCCACCAAAAATGAAATAGTTTAATTTGCTTTTTTTTTTTAATTTTCAATTTAACAAAAACAAAAACTAACTTTTATCCAAGAAATTGAATTTTCGACCAAAGAGATAAATTTTTCACTAAAATTATAAATCTTTAGCAAAAAAAATTTTTTAAGAAAACTGTTGAACTTTCAACCAAAAAGTTTAATTTTTAACCTCAAAAGAGGAATTCTTTGGAAAATATGTAGGAGTTTATATTTCAACCAAGATAAGATTTTCATTTTCAATCAAAAGAATCGATAAATTCAAGCAAAAAGCTTAAAAAGCATTGTACAAAAAGGGATGAATTTTTCAATCAAAAAGACAAATTTTTAACAAGAATTGCATTTTGAACCAGAAACTGGTTTTCAGAGAAGTAAAGCTATATTTCTACACAAAATTTAAATTTCGAACAAATATTTAAATATTTATCTTAAAAGATAATTTTTAAAACACGGATATTAACTTTATACCCAAAAATATGAACTTTAAAAAAAAGTACAACAATTTCTAACTAAGTAGCTGAATTTTGAAATCAAAAGATATTAATTAATGTGAAAAAAATGAAAAAGGTAAATCTTCGTTAAAAAAATTAATTTTCAATAAAAAACGAACGACTTTTTCACAAAAAAGTCAAATTTTGTACCAAATTATTGAATTTTCTACCAAATTATACGTATTGAGGTCTCTACAAACTCGTTAAATTTTCAAGCGAGTAATTAACTGTTATCTTTAGAAAAAAAAATCATTTTTCATACAAAAAAAAGAAGAACATTTTTATTAAATTAGTTCAATTTTTAAGCAAATTAATGAATTTTCCACTAAAACTACTAATCTCAAATTTATTTTTGCATTTTTTATAAGAAATTATTTAAATGTTTTTTTATAAGAAACAAGAACTTTTTCTTGTTTCAACTTCAAATTTTCTTCAAAATTATCTATAGAGTACGTATCAAGAATCAGTTTTTTAATTTTACCCCATAAGTCTGTTTTATGGGCTTCCAAAAAACTCCACAACTAAAAAATTAGGTTTTACGAGATTTGACGTTAATTATTATTATTTTTTCTTTCTTTATTTTTTTTCTTGTAAAATAAATTGTTTCTAATATATTATACGTTACTGTACACTCACAATTGGATGTTTAAATAAATTGTCTATAGAAATTTTCTCATAGAACAGAATTAGAAAGTCGCGGTTATTTTCTAAATTTGTTGACTTACTCTCAACTTTTCCATTAGCGCGCGGTGCAATTTTCTATTATTCTTAACGATATTCTCTTTGAATAATGCTAGAAAGTTTCGGCTGTTTCTATAAAATTTCTAAATTTTTTGTACATTTACGGATAGAGTGCGGTAATAATTAGTTGAAGTTCAAATATAATTGAGAGATAGACTTGTCCGAATTGGGGTATTGAGAGGTATAAGAGGCTGCGTTTTTAAATACTTGAAATAGGATCAAATGTAATTAAAAGTTATATTTTCTTAAATTTGTGTATGGTAAAATATAAGTACCTGAGTTTCAAAAATATAAACAGTTCGTTTTTTTTTTAGTACTAAAAATGGGGTCAAATATAATGAAGAGGTGTTTTTTCCGAATTGGGGTATGACGAACTATAAGTGGCTGGGTTTTCAAATACTTGAAAAAAGGCTAAATATAATTAAGCTGTAAATTTTTTGCAAGTTCACTTTAGAGATGGGTTCAAATATGATTGAGAAATAGATTTTTCCGAATTGGGGTATATAGAGGTATAAGAGGCTGGGTTTTTAAAATACTTGAAATAAGATCAAATATAATTGAGAGGGTATGACGGACTGTAAGTGGCTCGGTTTTCAAATACTTGAAAAGAGGTTAAATATAATTCAGATGTAAATTTTTACACGGTGACTTTAGAGTATAGACAACTATTAAAAAAATTTGCATTTTTAAGAACTGGAAATAGCTTCAAATTTAATTGAACGGTAGACTTTTTCGAATTCAGGTATGGCGAACTATAAGTGGCTGGGTTTTAAAATACCTGAAACAGGGTAAAATGTAATTAAGATGTCGATTTTTACAAGTTAGAGTATAGACAACTATAAACAGTTTTTTAGTTTAAGTACTAGAAATGGGGCCAAAAATAATTGACAGAAATATTTTTCCGAATTAACAGGTTAAAAATTTCTTTAAAATTAAGAATTAGGTTGAAAATACATGACTTTTGTTAAAAAATTGAAGATTAGTCACTTTTTGTTAAGGATTCAAATAATTTGTCCATTCAAATAATTTGTCCATTGCCTATTCTTCTCGATATTAAATGATCTTAGGCCTAAAAAGAATCTCAAATTCGCCCGATAAGAAGAAACTAAAAAAAGTGGAAATCGCAAGTGACCCAGCCGCAGTTGCATAAATAAATAATTAATTCAGGTTTCAACTGATTCGTAACAGAATTTCAACTAGAAATTAACAGAATTTTCTGAAACATGTGCCTAATCCTGTATGCAGTGACCACTGCTAAAATTACTGTCCCTCTTTAGGAAAATTTAGAAACAGCTTCTGCATTAAGCTTTAGTAACGCATCTCTGAAAATGCTTACAGAAATTTTTAGCAGTGTAAGGAACAGAAATAGAAGAGCACTCGTTCAGAAGATAGAGGATAGAACAAGTTTTTGCGTAATTTATTATTTTAAGAGTGAAATATCAAAGTGGCTAAGAGTATTCCTGAATGGGAGGACAAATCCCAGTATTGATGCTAGTCGCCCGTTCAAAATGAGAAATTTCAATCCTCTTAGGATATCGCTATCCATTTTACAGAACAACCTAATGCTTTGGGATGTGTAAATATATTCACATAATCATAACTTGCAAATTTTAGTGTTGCACTCGATACAGTACACAGAGGAATGATAGAATCCAACCACTTACTGCACCGACACGAGAAAATCTTTGCGACGTTTTGCATGAACGATTATGCGTATCCTCTTCAGAGCTAAAATTGCTAGAACAGGTTTACTGTTTATTACCGTCGACATTCTCTGCCAGATAGAACCACTATGATATGACTTTATCACACTATAACTAAATTGTTGAAGGTATGGTGTCAGGCTATGAATGAAATTTCCTGTAAATTATAATTAAAGTTAAATTTTGCAGGCCTGTATTATTTGTGAAAAGCTAACATTTAAATAAAATCCAGTTCAATACAATCCAATTAATTTAAATCTAAAACATTTCACTACAAACCATTCCAAATCACTCTCATTCGATTCAATTCACACCGTTCTTTCCCACTCCGCTCCAATCCACCTCAATACATTCTGAGCCAATTCAATCCGATCCTACCTATTCCAAACCAATCCACTCCAATCCTCCCAACTCCAACCAATACCAAACCAATTCATTCAAATCCGCTTCATCCCAATCTAGCCCATTCATGCCAATGCAATCTTGTCCAGTCAATTCTAATCCAATCTAATATATTCCAATCCACTCCAATCCTCCTCAATTGATTCTAATCCAATACATTCCAATTCATTTAACAATCCATTTCAATCCACTCCAATTTACACTAATGCAATGCATTTTAATTCAATTCACTTCAATCCAATCCCATTCATTCTAAACGAATCCAATCCACTTTAATCTGCCTCACTTGACTTTATTCAAATCCGCAGTGGAATTTAAAATAAATTAATACTGTATTTATTACAAGTGTACGTAAGCATACGTTGGCTGACCGAAAACAGAGCCCTTTATCGTTTGCCATTGTCTTGTTTTCAAGGTCTAACCTTAAAATAAATTTTTTATTTAATGCTTGAAATTACCTGCCCAATATGTGAATTCAATTAATTAATATATCTGTATCAAAAAATGACATTGATATTGCATTCTCAATGTATTATTAAAGATTGGCCATATTATCGCACTGGCCATTTTAGACCCAAATCCTCTCCGCTGCACCCTAAGTAAACAATTTTACTACCTGTCATAAAAAGTGCTATTGTAGGTATCGTTTGCAGTACCTAAAATCGCATTATGATGCCGGTGTGATACAAAACTTATTTTCTTGATAAACCCAGTGGGCCCAAAATTTGGCGACGCTTTTACGACATCGTTACGACAACTTTACGAAAACTTTGCGACATCCTATTTTCGGTGTCTTTGCGATATCGTAAAGACATCATCAGATCATACGACTTATTTATGATATCGTAAAGACACCTTAACGACAAGGACATAGGATGTCGTAAAGTTGTCGTAAATATGTCGTAACGATGTCATAAAGACGTCGCTAAATTTTGTGCCCATTGGGCATATAAACGTAATGATTCGAATCTACAGATGCTTCTTTTCCTCAAATTCATGATTGTAATCGAAAGTGACGCTATAAAATAAACTATAAATCACTAGGTATTGCTTAGATATTATAAATGATTTAAGCTGAGTTTCGACGATAGAATGAAGAATATTTTTTGCTTTCCTATTTATGTATTTTCAAATAATAAAAAAGCTCCTCATATTGTACAGAATAAAGAGACAGCTAAGGATCCTTCTGGGAAGAAAAGTGGTTCCTCCATCTTACAAATAATGGCAGCAATAAGTGGTATGTTCAAAAAGAAAATATCGGAAAACACAAAAAACACTCTAGATTAATTTTATAAATCACTTTAATAATTTTTTTATTTCATTTTTTTCTATTTGATTACTTTGGCTTATCGTCTGAAGCATTTTACATTTATGTCTTGATTCACAAAATTATCGAAATCTTTTTATAATAATTACATTGTATATGTTATCGTTAAAACCCAAGTAATCTTAAAACTAGTTTCAACTACCCAGCAAACATGGTTACAGAACAGATCTGTAACAGTTCTAGAACACAAAAGAACGTGTTCTATAACAGGTTAGTAACAGGTTACGAACATGCGAGTAAATATGTCAACCCCCATACGCTAGACAAATTCTGTAACAGTTCTAGAACACTGTGACAGCCGATCTGTTACATTTCTAGATCAATTCTAGAACTTAATTATAAAAGCTGCATAACAAATCTTTAACAAATCTAGAACGATGTGACAACCGATCTGTAACAATTCTAGAAATTTGGAACGCTGCATCATAAAAAATCTAGGACAATTCTAGAACAGTTCAAAACAATTCTATAACAGTTCTAGAACTATTATTTATCAAATATGGAATAGTGCTATGTACCACTGACAGCAACAGGATATTCCTAGATTTTCGATTTGACCCCATTTATGTTACGGGTTATTCCAGGGATAACCCGTCGAAATATCCTGCGAGGCGGAAATTTGGATATCCCCGCGGATATCTTTTTATCCGGGATAGCGCGTACGCAACTAATCTTTGTTCCTAATTTGTTCTAGAACACACTTGTAACAAGGTTCTAGAACTTTGATATAACACTGTTACGGCACAGTTCTAAAATAAACTTGAAACAAATATTATAGAGCGTCTGTGATCAGTTTGTTCCAGAACAATTCCATAACAACTGTGAGAGAACAGTGTTGTCACATAGTTCATAACATTTTTGTAACAATTTGATCACAGTGTTCTAGATCACTTTTACCGTTTTATTTTAGAACAGTTCGGTCACCATCATGTAACAACTGCTATAGAACACAGTTCCTTTTTTGATATGGAGCAGTTACAGAACGTGTTTACTGGATAGTTGAAACGTGAAGGTGCCAGAATTATTTGTGAAGAATAGTTTTGACTAGTCAAAATGCGATTCTACTAAGAAAATCCAAAGATTTTTAAGATTTAGTCAGAGTTAGAGTGTTAGGAATCGGTAAAATTTTTTAATTTGAGAAATAATTAATGAATTCTTTGCTAATTCGATTTCAATTTAGTAATGATTTTGTGGCAAGTCAATCAGATGCTACATTAATGAATTAGGTAAATTTGATTACTACTGGTATTTAAATTACAATTAATGTTTCATTATTTGTTTGTTTGATCGTTAGACTCGCAGTATTAGGAATGGAAACTTTACAGGTCGCAACAAACTTTGTTATTACTCTCTGCATTTCAAATAATTTATTGGGTTATGACCATTTTCGCATCAATTGTAAAAGCCCAGTGGGCCCAAAGTTTGGCGACGTATTTACGACATCGTTACGACATCTTTACGACAACTTTACGGCATCCTATGTCCATGTCGTTAAGGTGTCTTTACGATATCGTAAATAAGTCGTATGATCTGACGATGTCTTTACGATATCGCAAAGACACTGAACCGACATGGACATAGGATGTCGTAAAGATGTCGTAAAGATGTCGTAAAGATGTCGTAACGATGTCGTAAAGACGTCGCTAAATTGTGTGCCCACTGAGAACCTTGTATATGGCACGATTCCTGAGTGGTCTGACATGTCAAGCATTCTAAAAAATTGGGCTAACATACATTGGAGAAATACGTAGCAGAAACGAACATTAATTCCATTGCTGGTATTTATACCACTTTTTTGGTCTATGCCGTTTTTTGCTTTATTCGAAGTTCGACTTTTTTTTAATTGCGCCTCAAACGACAGGTAAATCTTTTGAAAAGATTCAAGGTATTTTGCATTCAAGAAAAAGTGTCGAGAAGACTGATGAATAATTATTTGATCCAAAGAAAAAAACAGAAGACAAACTTTACATTGATTTCCGATGAAATTTTATCATTACTTTATTATGTGTCATCTTACTTATACTGGCTGATTAGGATCATTTGAAGCCTAATATGGTACATAAATTTAAAAGAATCAAATATAAGTTATTAACACAAAACGCAAATTAGAATTGTATTACTGTTTAATGTCAGGTAGTGTAACCGAAGTTTCATAAATAATAAAATTCCTAATGTTGTTTTTTACCGTGTTTAAAATCACTTTAATCCATATTAATTCACAGCTTCCTCCTGGGAAGCGTAAAATAATTCCAGGGACATGATATTTTCAATCTTTATGTTCTAAAATGTGTCTTTTTAAATTGAAACTTTAACGTTTTGGTTAAGAATTCTGGAATTTTATTGAAAATTCTTCTTTTTTGCTAGTAATTAATCTTATTGTTTCGAAATTCTTATTTTTCAATTGAAAACTCGTCTTTTCGTAGGAAATTAATATTTTTGTTTAAAAATTCTTCTTTTTCAGTTGAAAATACTACGTTTTGATTGACAATTCTTAAAGTTTGTTGAAAAATTGTTGTATTTTCCAGTAGAAATGTAATATTTTTGTTTAAATATTCATCTTTTTGGTTAAAAATATAACGGCTATGTTTTAAAGCTGAAGTATTATCTTGAAGATTAAGAAAAATAATAATAATTTTTTCTTTTTTTTTTAAATTAAACTTTTTGGTTGAGAATTCTTGAATTTTATTGAAAATTCGTGTTTTTTTATAATAAATTAATTTTTTTGTATAAAAATTCTTTTTTAGTTTTAAATTTAACTTGTGTGATCACAGTTCTTGAATTTTATCAATAATTTCTTCAAAAGTTCGTTTTTTTTTTGTAGTAATTTAATCTTTTTGTTTAAAACTTCATTATTTTAGTTGAAAATTCAACTTTCTAATAAGCCATTCTTAAATTTGATTGAAAATTGATCTTTTTTGGTAATAAATTTGTCTTTTTGTCAGAAAATTCTTCTTTTTTTTTTTAGTTGAAAATTCAACTTTTTTTATTAATAATTCTTACATTGTGTTGAAAATTCGTTTCTTTTTGGTAGAAAATTTATATTTTTGGTTAAAAATGTAACAACTAAGTTTCAAAGTTAAACCACTTTCTCGAAAATGGATGTTTTTTTTTATTAATTTGGTTGAGAATTCTTGCATTTTGTTAGAAATTCTTCTTTTTACATTCTCATTATTTGAGATTGAGAAAGATTTTTTTTAATCCTAAAAAAGGACGAGTTCGTTAACCAGCCATTTTGGATTAAAATTAAAAAAGTTAGAGCTTTTTAAAAATTTTGGGATCATTTTTTATAGATTAAAAAATTTTATGTACGGCTATTAATAGTACTCAGAACGCTAAGAAAATGTATCTAATGACTTTTTCGTTAAAATAAAAATTATCAGACTTATAGCAAGTATAAGGTTTAAAAAATCAATGAAAATTCAAAATTTAAAACCAAAAGACGCACGATATAAAACGAAGTTAAAAGAAGAAAAACTTTGATTTTCGAAAGTGCTACAAGATAGCCATTAAAACTTTTCAGAATCTCTTGAAAAATAGAATTTCAAATTTGTGGAGAAACGACAAAAAGTACGAAAAAAAAATTGATAGAAGAAAGTTGTTCACAAAAAAAATACGAATTTTTTCTAATTTATTACATTCTCGTCATTTATGATTGAGAAAGTGTTGGAATTATCCGAAATTTGACACCACATATTTCAAATTTTAACCAAACGAAGCAAAATCCGAAAAAAGTCTTCAAGAGAAATTATAGCTTTTGAAAAATCCTACAAAATTTCTTTCAACCATTTTCCAAAAGAACTCGTAATTTTGTTTCTATTTATCAAAAGTAGTATGTGGAAAATAAAAAATTCCAATATTAATTAATTTAATTTATTTATTTTTACTATTACTTTCAACAACAACTCTAATCCTCCAAATCCATTTAAAACATTATATACGCATTAATCAAGTGAAATAAATAATCTTTTTTACCGAATTATCCAATCTGTTTAATATGTAAAATGTATTCCATTAGTTTTTATACATTTATCTATTTTAATTTTATTTTCTATTCAAAGTACCTCTATTAAAATTATATATTTTTATAATTTAATTTAAAAGGGTTACTAATAAATTAGATATTTTGAAATAAAATTTTTAATTTAAAGAAACATATAATGCAAACATTATTGGAATATTTTAATAAAAATAATTGTTGTAGATCGACTGAAAAATTATTAACTTATTCCTTTTTTCAACAATATTAAATCATCTACAGATTGCCATTTACTTTTTTTCAATTAGATCTCATAAATTGATTATTCATTTTGAGTTTATGTAATAAAATATTGGCTATAATTTATATAATTAAAGTTGATTTACGTTTCAAATAGCTTTATTCTAATTATTTAATTTTTCCTATGTGAAATGAGTATTAGCATTCTGATTTTAAAATTAAATGCATTCTAATTTTTAATTTAAATTTTGTATGAAATAACTGTAAAAGGTTATTTACAATACAAAGCAGAAAATTATAAGGTCAAATATATTTGAATTTTTTAATGGAAATAATTCTTTATTTCTTTTATGTTGTAAACAGAATAATTAATTGTTGACTACTTAATTTTTCTACAATATTGAATTACGTAAGAATTGTATTTCATTTGTTGTTAATTAAGCAACATAAATTTATTATTTACTCTAAAATTATGTAATTTAAGATTAGCTATTATTTGTATGATAAAAGTTTATTTTTTATTTAAAATACATCTATTATTTCACATAAATGATTTTTTTTAAATGTTTGTGATGTTGTAATGTGAGTATCTGAAATCATTTTTCAAAATTATATGCTCATGTTTGCTTCAACTTTTCCGAAAATTAGTATTAAAGGTGATCAATAATTCAAATCAATTAAAATTTCAGAAATGGAAGTTTTTTTAATTAAAAAGAAAAAAATATTTTAATGTTTCAATGAAAATACTTGTTTAATGCTTTTTATGTTCTAAACTAATTAATTAATTATTAAATTACTCAGTAAAAACTTAAAATTTTCAGAGTTAGTTTAAATGGTTAACAATAAATTAAAATGTCACACCTGGAATTAAACACTTTTAACAATATATAAAGTAAACATTATTTGAATGTCTACATTCTTTCAAAATATAATTTTAGCAAGAATATAAGTTGTCAAAAACTTTTAACAAATAAATAAGGGGTAAGTTTAAAAAGCGTAGCTCTCAGAACAGAATAAGAAATTGTATATTAGTTTCATAAATAAATTTTCGAAATCTACGATAGAAACTTGTTTGTTTCTGACTAATTTATTCGATTGTTTAAAGAATTTTTTTATTTACATCACCATTTACGACGGTGCTATAAAAACCTCTTTACGTCAATGATCGATTTGTAGATTTTATCGTTAAAACGGGATTTGATTAAAAACTAGTTTTAACTAGTGATAGCACATCTATAGTACCAGAGAAAAGAATATATTTTTGATCAATGATTAAAGTTTCAATTAAAGTACTAGTCTCTATTCAAGAAAAAAATCGTATATTTTATACTGATTGAATTTCAAATCAGGCATGATTTTTTAGAAAGACAATTCAGTCGTCAAATATTCTATTTCCAATCTATATCTTTATCAATATTATTTATCAGAAATATGCTAACTGAATAAAATAATCAAATCGTTTGTTTGATCCAAGGGATTTTGAAAACTTTGAAACATTTTCACGTAGTCAAAAGGGTTTCAACAGATTCCAAGGGATCCCAGTGGGCACAAAGTTTGGCGACGTCTTTACGACATCGTTACGACATATTTACGACAACATTACGAGATCCTATGTCCATGTCATTAAGGTGTCTATACGATATCGCAAAGACACCGAAATGACATGGACATAGGATGTCGTAAAGATGTCGTAAAGATGTCGTAAAGATGACGTTTTTGAAAGGAGTCAAATTATACAAAGCAATACAAAATATTTACAGAATCTAACAAGATTTCAAGAGTTTTTTAGGGATTTCATTAAATTTAAAGGGATATTAGAAGCTTTCAGAGCATTAGAAATTCAAATTCATTTTTTTTTTATGCAACAAAATTATTTAAAAAGTTGGCAGCCACCACTGGCCATCTATCGGATTGCAACAAACCATAAAATAACCCTTCAAAATTTAGTTAAAATAATTTAAGAATTAGAAGTCTTCTAAAGGAACTTTTAGTGTTTCATTAAAATATCAATTATAATAAGAGGTCCATAAGATACATCATAATATATGGTCACTGGAAGGAACGCTACGAACTTGCAGAACTGAATCTGTGTTAGTCCTGCCTAACCTGCTCAACTGTTCGGATGGTCAAGAAAAAGATTCGTAAAACATTTTTTGTCTTATTTATTAATTCATTTTACCTTAGAGCTCTACTAATATCCAATTCACTACAATCAATTTTATTCCAATCTTTTTCCAATCCCATTTATTAGAAATCCTCTTGAATCCAATACACTCCAACTCACTCCAATCTACTCCAATTCTTTTCAATCCACTTCAATCTAATTGTTCCATGCACTATAGATAGAAATTTCCACAAGTAATTCAGATCGCAGTCTCAGTTACTTTATAGTAGGCTGCACCCTAAATAAAAAATTGTACGGTCTACCCTGGAAAATGCTTTTTTAAGTATTTTTTGCAGTACCTAAAATCGCACTTATCATGGCGGCGTGCTACAAAATTTATTTTCTTGATACATATCAACCTAATGTTTGGAATGTACAGATGATTTGTTTGTCTCCCTCAAATTTATGATTGCAATCGAAAGTGACACTATAAGATAAACTATATATCACTAGATATTGATCAGCTATCATGATGTGATTAAGCTGAGTTTGGACACGATTCACAATTTTTTATACTTGAATGGAAAAAACATACACACGCTAGAACAAAGAATATTTTTTTCTTTCCTATTTATATATTTTAAAGTAATAAGAAAGCTATTTATATTAAACAAAATGAAAAAACTGCTAAGGATACTTCTGGACAGAAAAGTGGTTCCCCCATTTTACAAATCATGGCGACAATAAGTGGTGAGTTGGAAAAGTATAGATCTGAAAGCACAAACAACACTCTAGGTTAGTTTGCTAAATAAGATAACGGCATTTTTGTGTTTACATTTTTTGTGTTCGCTTACTTTATTTTATCGTTTGGAGTATTTTCCATTTACATCCCTATTTACGGGGCATCATCAGAATCTCTTTATAATCATCAGATTTTATTTAGAAAACCCAAATAATTTTAAGATTCAGTCTAGGATAGAATCTAGATAGATAGAGTGAGCAACATTTTTAATTCCAGAAATAATTCGTAAATTATTTGCTAATTCGATTTACATTCAGAAATGATTTCGTGGCAAGTCAATAAGATACTAAAATAATTAATCAAGTAATTGTTGTTACACAAAAACCACTCTAGATAAGTTTGCTATATCAGATAATGACATTTTTGTGTTTTTATTTTTGTGTTGCTTAGTTTATTTTATTATTTAGAGTATTTTCCATTTATGTCCTAATTCACGGGACATTATCAAAATCTCTTTATTATCGTCAGATTTTACTCTGAAAACTCAAATAATTTTAAGATATAGTCTAGGTTAGATTATGAGGGGTGGGTAACATTTTCTATTCCAGAAATAATTCGTGAATTATTTGCTAATTCGATTTCAATTTAGAAATGATTTCGTGGCAAGTCAAGTAGATGCTACAATAATTAATTACGTAATTTTGATCAATACTGGAATTTAAATTACAATTTATGTTTCAATATTTGTTCGTTTGATAGTTAGCCTCGCAGTATTAGGAGTGGAAACATTCATAAATTGGACGAGCCCAGCTCTTCCATACTTAAAAACTGAAAATTCTGAGATCCAAATAACTGATGAACAAGGAACATGGATAGCATCGATTTACAACCTTGGTGCAATTGCTGGTATTCCCTTATATCTATTTATATTCAACTTCACAGGTTGCAAACAAACTTTGTTATTACTCTCTGTATTTCAAATAATTTGTTGGGTTATGATCATTTTCGCGCCATATGTAGAAACCTTGTAAGTAGCACGATTCCTGGGTGGTCTCACATGCCAAGCATTCTACAATGTTGGGCTAACATACATTGAAGAAATAGCAAAAAAAAACATCAGAGATGCCTTGATAGTAATATCTAGAATACTCGCCCGATCCGGAAATTTATATATTAAAACTGCTGGGGCTCTCCTTTCCTACAGGAATATGAACATATTGATGCTTTCAACACCTATTATCTTTTTCTGTGCATTCCTCTTCATGCTATAGAGTCCACATTTTCTCATGAACAGTTGCAAAAAGACAGAGGCTTGGAAAAACCTTTCTAAACTAAGAGGTACGAAGAAACCTGAAATCCTGAACCCTGATTTTAAAAAAATTTAAAGGGAAAGAACTCAAATTAGGAAACAGGATATGTTTTCTTTTCGAAAACTATTTTATATTAGAGGAAACAGCAGAGGTCTATTCATGATTCTTCTTTTCTTGCGACCTCATCTTTTTGTGGTAACCCAGCTATTAGTTTCTACAAAGATTTTTGGCTGCATTGACTTACCCCTGGACCCAAAATACTGTATGATATTAGCTGGTCTTAATGTATGTGTGTTGTTCTTTTCTCTTCTACTCTTGGATAGAATAGGAAGAAGATTATTAGCTTTATCCTCAAGAATAATATGCACCATTGCTTTGGTAACTGTAGTCGGCTTCTTTTTTTATGAAGTTATTCCAGTTAATTGAAATTACTCCTTATAAATGAATATGGTACTTGGTTTTATAGTTTCTACTTCTGGAATAGAGGTCGGTGCTAATATTAACTACATGATGTTAAGTGAATTCTTAGCATCATATTTTAAAGGAACGGGAATATTGGGGATCACTTTTGCAACACAAGCTTACAATTTTTCTCCGCGTAACTGAGTGATAGATGAATTTAAATTTGGGACCCAAGAGTAACCCTCTGAATTTTGAGTTTTTTCAAGTGATAATACAAATTATACAAAATTTCTTGCTTTTATTTACAAGCAGGATAGTTTTAATGCTACCGAGTCTGGACTTAAACTAAATTTCGATTAGAAAACATTTCCGTTCGGTATATTGAACTCTACAATGGAATCTGCTGCCTGTTCGAATACTCAGTTGGACTCTTGCGAATTAATCCTTAGGAGTAAACTTTATAGTTTAATTAAGTTTATAAATCAATTAATTTCTTAATCCTGGCACAAACTTCAGGGTTTAAATAGGGTTCGGCCGTGTAAGTCACTTGATAAGTCGATACTTTATTACTAACTTTAGGATTATTTATTATAGCAACTGCTAATCAGTTTTCTTAAACTAACGATAACACAATCTATTCTCCCTATCTTGTAAGCGAAAAGTAATGAAAGAATTAGTATAGCTATATACCCCGCATATTTTAGAAAGTCATAAGCCTTATCAATCCAGTTTTTTTTTGGATTATCGGTGTACAATTTCGTTCAGTTTTTTGTCGAAGGTCGTTAGTCTAATTCCCAACGTATGCAGTTTGTTAGGTTCAATCTGTTTTTCTTTTATGAGTTCCAATGGCAAATCTTCTGAGTTAACCTTATTTAGAGTTTCATTAATTATTTATTCGGTCTCTGTAGTTAGAATCTCATTCACTTCGATTTTATTTTAACGTTTAGTTGTTGCTCTTAAGATTGCATAATTAGTAGTTATAGTACATTTTTTGGCTGAATGTATTATAAAACTGCCTTTTATCTGAATTTTCCGTGAATAGTCGTTCGAGCATAAAATGAACAAAGTTTCTTGCACGTTGGCTATTCCTATCTAATCTTGATTATTTTTTAATTGTATCCACAAAGTATTAGTTATTTTAAGTATTTTTATTTCGCATTTCGTCGCTTACTTATTTTATAATTACCCAAATCATTCATGGATTCTATTCAAAACTTATCTACTGGAATAAACATAGTTTGCATTTAGTCCAATAGAATTAATTTTTCGCCGGTTTCTATAATTGCTTGTACTAACCAATTATTTACAGAAATAGGTATTGGCCTTCTTAATTAATACAATTTTTCTTGTAATAATGGTATAGTTATAACAATTAATGCTCGCTTCAATTGAAACTGGATTCCTATTTTACTAACATCTAATGACGTAGAAAAATATGTTTCATCAACAGGAACCAGAAAGTTATAAATATTCATTTGCTCTCTGAGTAAAGAGAATCGTTTCTTTGCAAATATTATATTAGGTTGAATTATTCCATGCTTTCCCTAAGTGAGCAAACTTTCCCATTTTTCTACTAAATCTTTCTGTTCTTCAATAGCAGTATTTATTTACGATAATCCTTCTTCTAACGATAAATCATATTCTAGTTTCTTAATTGCAGTTAAAAAGTTATCAAAATTATCGTTGATATAAGCTGTTTGATGTTTCAAATTTTCCCAATATTTCCAGGTAGACTGTTTGATTTTTCTCGAGTTGTAGGATAGAATACTTATCCGCTACCGTTATTTTCATCGCTATCATTTGAACCAGATGGATCACTAGCACCGCTTCTGTCTTCATTTTGAAAAAGGAGTTTAATACCTTTTCTGTGATAATTTTCCTTTCTCAATTCTTCCTTGACTCCATATGAGGTAAAGTTTTACTCGTTACATACTGGAAAAGCACCTTTCTAAAAAGGATCTATAGGCGTTTGTTTAAAACTCCTGACTAAAACTAAATCGTTTATCTTCATAACATCCAAATTATCAGGATCTGGTATTTGTGAGTTTTGTTTGACTTCAAGATTTCCCTTAGCATCTTCTAGTTTGTTTTCGTGCATAAGTTTTCTTGTTTCTGCAACTGAATTAATTGTTTCTAATGCTTAAGGTGTATCGTATATTGTGTTTGGTTCCAATTTTATATAATTAGACCCGAGTGCTTGAATTACTAAGCTGGTTGATTTGTCTTAAAGAGGTGTTGTTATTTTTTATCGTGTTAGATAATCTTGTAATACTAATATATATTTATTACTATTTTTGGTTTCTTTGTATGGAGCCACTAAGTCTAATGATAAATTTTCATTGGGTTTTTGCGGAATAGCAGGACTTGTGTATTTGTACGTATTTCTTGTGGGATTTTAATTAATTTGGCATTAAATACTTGTTTTAATGTGGTCTTTAACGTCATAAGTAATATTGGGCCAGTTATGTTTTCGTCTGATTTACTGTAAGGTTTTTCCGTCAGAGTAGTGCCCTCCTAACTTTCCTTTATGTGCTTCTTTTATTAAGTCTCTTTTATTTGTTACCTCTAAGTGTTGAAAAACATAACAATATTTTTTTCCATCCCAGTTATCGTCAATCAGTTTTGATAATTCGCTGTCTTTTGTTTTAGCGTCTTTTAGTGAAAATTGTAATGTGTGTCTTTTTCTAGTTTCTGTTTCAGTTGGCGAAAGATAAAGGACGCCTTTAGTTTCTTTGTTAAAATGTTAATTACATTTTGAAAATATAATAATGTTTCTGGATCTGATTTCCCTCTTAGAATTAATTTCGATTGGAAGTCTTGATTCTTTAAGGGTTCTAGGGTCATTTGGATTTCTTTAAGGAATGGTTTATTTTTGGTACTGAGGTAGCCGTTTTTGCGATACTTCCTAATTCTATCTTTAATTCTTTACTAGGTTTTTCTGATTCTTTTGTATTTGATTCCATTAATTCACTGGATTCTCTTCATTCTTCTGATTTTTTACGAGTTTTTTACGCTTTTCTACTATAAATTCTTTCTCGTCAATTAGGGAATCAGCGTTCATTATTTTTTGCACCCCATTTATGTTTGGTATTAACAACAATTCGTGATCATTTGTACTTTTCTTCTCTGATTTATAAATAATTTGATATTTAAAGAACTTTTTGCTTATTTGTTCGCTTGCCATGTTAATCGTTGGTATTCCTTAACCATACTAACGGTTTATGATCAGTGAAGTTTTTTAATTTACGTCCGTACAAATATATTGGGTAATGTTTTACAGCCAATACGCTCGCTAAAGTTCTTTTTCTGTAGTTGTATAATTTTCTTCAACTTTATTTAAACTACGTGAAGAAAAGGATAGAGGTAAATCTTTGCCTAGTTTGCATTGCGCCTAAAGCATAATTAGAGGCGCCTCTAGTCAACATTAAATCTTTATTCCAGTCGGGATACTAAAGGATTGGTTCAAACATTAAAGCTGTTCCTTATTTTTCGAAAGCATCGAGTTTTTCTTGTTTGAATTCAAATTTAACTTCTGCTCTTAATAAATTTGTTAAAGGTTTAGCGAGTTTGGAGAAATCTTTTATAATCTTGCGGTATTACCCTGCTAATCCCAAAAACTGATTTATTTCTTTAGGGTTTCTTGGTTTTGGAAAAGTCTTTATTATTTGTATTCTATTTGAATTGGGTTTTATACCATGTTCTGTAATAACATGTCTTAAATATTCTAACTCGGGTTTACGATACATTTGTCTGGCTGAAGCTTAAGGCCGACTTCGCGCAAACGTTTAAATAATTTGATCAAGTTTTCGTTATGTTCTTTTAAATCTTTCCCGTAGCCTATTAGGGCATCCATATAGACAAAGCATTCATTCCCTACCAGGCCCTTTAGGCCATTGCTCATCATTCGTTGAAAGGTAGGAGAAAATTCTTTAAACTAAATGGCATTCGATTATATTCAAAATAGGCATCAGGTGTGGAAAGTGCCGTTTACTCTTGATCTTCCTCTGCCATAGCAATTTCAAGGAAACCACTTGCCAAATCTAATGAAGAAAATACTTTCAGCTTCTTAACTAACCAATTAGTTCATCAATATTAGGCAACGGATAATTCTCTAATACCGTTTTTTCATTTATCTTCCAAACGTCAATGACAAGTCGCCATTTAACTTTTCCGGACGCGTCACATTTTTCGGGAACTACTCATAATGGTCTATTAAAAGGAGAATATGAATCACGTATTGTTCCTATTTCAAACATATTTTTAATTTTTGACATAATTTCCTCCTGTAGGATTTTTGGATACCTATACTGTTTCTCGTGAAAAGGTATGTTGTCTGTTGTTCGCATAGAATGTGTTGTTAGTTTAGTAAGGCATAAAGGGTCTCTAGGTAATGTATAAATGTTATGGAAGGATTGTCTTATCTCTCATAAATCTTTCTTTGTCTATATGACATGTAAGTGTCTAGTATTCTGTCTCAGTGAATTTAATCTCTCATTATTAGTTGAGGCATACTGTTTGTTAATCAAATTTCCAGAAGCTTTATCAAAATATTTTTCATCAACAGGATGAAAATTATTGATTTCCTTTTTCAAATAATACGGTACCAAAGGTTGACTATTTTCTTTATATGTTAATGATCCTACTGATTTCGTTACTGGAATTTACGAAAGCTATATCTTCCTTAATATTTTCTTGAGACCTTTTAAGTATAAAGGTCTTCGGACCTATAACGATTATTTCTTTAATGTTGTCATAGATGAACCCATGTCTGTCTAAAAAGTAATGGTAATATTAATGGTAATGGTAATCGTATTGGTGCTTGATTTGTGCTTCTTGTTTTGATTGCTGCGTCGACATCAGAAGCTATAGGAAATGCTTCATATAGAGATTTTGGGTGTTGAGGTCTTATTCTTATTTCATATTCTTCTCTTATATTTTGAAGAAAAGCATCAACTCCCAGATGAAGGTTTAATCCTCGTCGAATATTTAGTTCAACAGAAAATATTTTAAATCCGCCTAAATGCTGTCGAATTTTGTGTCGTAATTTAAAGAAGCTATTAATAAACCTGCCTGATTCCTCAGTTGCTCCCATGTGGCAAGTGTTTTGTTTTCGATTAAGAGAAGTGAAAGTCTCTGTTTCTCCGAATAGGATTCGTAGTCTGTTATGCAAATCCTTGTAGTTGGCAAAACACCATCTATTCTTATTGGGCCGGCTGCTCGTCCTTTCAGTTTTTAAGCAATCGTGCCGTACCTTAAAATTGGTTTTTTATTTGTTTTCGTTCTAGCTTCTGCATTTTCAATTTCCTAAATAAAGTTTTCACAATTAGTTCTATCAAATTCTGGAACCAAGCTGATGTTCGTTTTATAATTGAATTATCCTTCATCCGTACTTGTTGGATTTGCATATTGATTTTTATAATCCCTATTTTAATTATTTCCAAATTTAATTTTTATTCAAGGAATTCACGAAATTCAAGGAATTCGCGAAATTCAAGGAATTCGCGAAATTCAAGGAATTCACGAAAATTCACGATAATTCGCGAAATTTATGTCATTGTTGAAATCCATGGAATTAATGGAGTTCAAGGAAATAATAGAATTCAAGGAAATCATGGAAATCGTGGAATGCATAGAATTCAAGGAATCCTCGTAATTCATGGCATTGAAGAAAGTCGAGAAATTTATAGCATTCGTGAAATCCACGGACTTGATGGAATTCAAGGAAAAAATGGAATTCGCGGAATTCATGAAATTGAAGGAATTCACAAAATTTATGGACTTCATGATATTCAATGAATTGTTCTAATTCGAGGATTCATAGAATTCGAGGAATTTACTTCTATCACGGAATTCACTGGATTGGCAGATTTCCAGAAATTTAGGAAATTCACGAAAATGATGGAATTCACGAAATTCAAGGCAAACAAGGAATAAATGAAAATCACATAATTCGTCAATTAAACGGAATTCATCGAATTCTTGTAATTCACGAAATCCACTGTAATCGCGAAATAAAAGGGTTTCACGGAATTCATGTCACGCTCCGAATTCATACAATTCATTAATTCACGGAATTCATGGACATGAAAAAATTCACAAAATCTATGGAATTTTTGAAATTCTTGGAATTCAAGGGATTCGCAGAATCCATGAAATTTACGGAATTCAAGGAGTTCACGGGTGAACGTAAGTTGTATTTGAAAAAAATGTGAAATTTTTTTCAATGTTATGCTGACATGGCATTAGATTTTTTTCACAAAAAAACAACGTATCTATAATTATAAAAAAAATTATCTGCTTTTTTTATAATGATTTAAATTTAGGGCTAGACAAATGTTTATTAGTGCATCATATTAATTTTTTCCAAATTTTCAATTTAATATCGAGTTTCGTCTGTACGTAAAAGGGATTTGAAAAAAATTCGAAACCAATTTTTGATGTCACGCTGACACAGTAATTGTAGACCTTTGTCTTTATTTATGTAATCAATACTATGAAATAATTGCACTGCATCCTATTATATTCTCTTCGGTATTTTAATTTGCTTTTCTGTTAAATTTCTGGACACAAATAGTATATTTTATGAGTTAAAAGAAATTTAAACTGAAGTCTACCATAACTTTAGTATCAGTATAATGTTCTATTGTGTGCCTGATTTATTTTATATATCATACACAATAATCTTACGGTGTATTTTTATTTAGTTTTCACCTTTTGCAGATTGCAGTTTAAAACAACACCAGCAACATCCGACTCGGAATTTGGAAGCGATACATCCGAAAATGCACTAGACACATCTAGAGATTTGGATATAGAGCTTAATTCTACAGACAGTTCAAAAGAAACAGGACAATATAAGGAAAAAAAATTTGTGTGAAAAAGTCGCTGAATGGGCTAGGAAAAATATTAAGCCTTTACCTCACACAGTAGTCAACGAAATATTGCAAATTCTACGTACAGAAGGAAACTAGGATCTTCCGAAATGTGCAGAAACTTTATTAGGTACAAAAATATCTGAGGGTGCAATTCATGGCATGATATCAAAGAAAGGTAAAATTGGCGAGTACCTGTACTTGGGAATAGTATCAAATGTAAAATCGCGGATCATCAATTCGAAATTCAACGAAGAAAAAGTGATTTGAATCATAAATGTGGATGGCTTCCCCTTATTTAACAAGTCTAAAACAAAAATGATGCTAATTCTCATGCAATTAATTTATCCGGAAGCCCTTCGTAGTCGCTTTATATGCAGGAAATTCAAAGCCAGCTAGTCCAAACGACCTTATAAGCGACTTTGTCGAAGAATGTTCATATCTTATTGAGAATGGTCTTGAAATAGAAGGTAAGAATTTTGAATTTATATTTAAGGCCGTTTTTTGTGACACACCAGCGCGTGCTTTTTTTAAGTGCACTAAAGGACACACTGGTTTTTATGCAAATGAACGGTGCGAAATAAAGGGAATGTCCGTCAGCGCATTGAAAACCAATCCAAGAAGTAAAGTCTGAGTACGAGGGTGGATTGATAAGTTTCCGGCCTGACCAAGAGATGGCGCCACTAGGCCTACATTGAGGTGGCGTTCTATAGTACCATCCTTAGATAGCTTGTAGC
>NC_046660.1:23341358-23347038 GCF_010883055.1 Belonocnema kinseyi
CCTTGGAGGAGATTATGTTGAGAAATAAAAAAAAAAAATTCTTAAAAACGTTGTTTTTCTTGGTCAGGCCGGAAACTTATCAATCCACCCTCGTATATCCCGAAATTATCTGCAAACTCCGCACTAAAGAATCTTTTGAGAATCGAACCCAGCCAGAGCATCACCATAAAGAGGAAAGATCACCACTTCTTCATATAGCTGGTTTCGATCCAGTTTTAGCAGTTTCGCTAGATTACGAGGTCTGTTAGAAAAAAAGCGGACTGAGCTCATAAAAAATGTACTTTATTTGGAAGTTACACTTCTGGGTCTCCTTCAAAATACTCTCCTCCCCAACGCACACACTTATCCCAACGGTGTTTCTACTTGTTTCTACTTTTTACCTGGTACGCTTCTTTTGTTATGGCTTTCAGCTCCTTCGTCACATTTTCCTTAATCTCCAAAATCGTCTCAAATCTTCTTCCTTTGAGTGTTTTTTTAGTTTTGGAAACAAGAAAAAGTCACAAGGAGCAAGGTCAGGTGAGTATGGGGGGTGGGGAAGCACAGTTATCGAGTGTTTGGCCAAAAACTCACGAGTTCTGAGTGAGCTGGAGCGTTGTCGTGATGGAAAAACCAGTTGTCACTTCTCCACAATTCTGGCCATTTGCGTCGGACGGCGTCCCTCAGACGTTTCAGTACTTCAATGTAAGTAATTTGGTTGACTGTAGAGCCTTGAGAAAGGTACTTGTCGTGAACAATACCCTTAGCATAAAAAAAATGTCAGCATAACCTTGACGTTCGACCCAACTTGGCGAGCTTTTTTGGGTCTAGGGGACGTTTGACCCACCCATTGAGATTATTGGACCTTCGTTTAAATGTCATAACCATAAACCCATGATTCATCACCGGTTATAATTCGTGACAAAAAGTTCTCATCTTCATCTGAACGATCAAGCAGTTCCTGACAAACCCGGACGCGATTGGCTTCGTCAATCTCCCTAATGGTCAGACGTCAATTTTCGCGCACCAGAGTGTTGATTTTGTCAACGTGTGGGTCGTCAGTTGACGTTGAAGGACGCCCAAACACTCATCATCGTCAATCGACTGTCGGCCACCCTTGAAACGTTCATGCCACTTGAAACATGCAGTACGCTTCATGGCAACATCACCGTAGGCCGTGTTGAGCATGGCAAATGTTTCAGTTGCAGATTTCCCGAGTTTCACACAAAAATTTCACAGCAATTCGTTGCTCTTTCAGGCTGTCCATTTTACAATCCGACAAACAAAAAAAAACACTCTTTACTTAAAACCATGAAGCTTATCAACAAACGAAGATATCTGCGACTGGAATACCGCATTTTAAACAGCTGATCTGTACGAAGTTAGCTACACCAAGCGGATTCTCCTGAAACCAACTCGAGCCGCGAAATTCAAACAGTCCACGTATTTTTTGAACAGACCTCGTACATGCACTTGCTGCCGGAAGGTAAAATGAAACTTTTGATTGAAAAATGGTTGACTGGAACTCACAAAGGGAAAATTAGTTTACAAAATCGACAATTATTATCGCAGCTTTTACTTCAACTCTCTGAGGCAGTGCCAAAGGAATTCCAAAGAAACACGTTCGCGTTAGATGGTCTCGCCAATTGGAAAGCTGCGCAGTTCAGATTTGTTCTCTTGTATGCTGGTGCCATTATTCTTCGAAAAGTTTTATCCCCAGAAATGTATAAACATTTTCTCCTTTCATACACAGCTTGCAGAATTTGATTTGATCCGGAATGAGCTGTTCCAAAAGTAGATTATGCTGAACATTTACTTCGACAATTTGTATCGGAAATGCCACAGCATTATGGAATCTGATTACAGGTGATAAATATACATAATTTAATTCATGTGGCAGATGATGTTAGATACATGCAAGGTCCTTTGTCTGAATAGTCCGCTGATCCCTTTGAAAATTATTTAGGTGAAATCAAAGTGCACATGAGAACGCCCAAAGGGGTAGTGTCACAAGTCTTTAGACGATTTTCAGAAACAGAAGGATCAATTACGAAAGCCATTTATTGATACCCAGCGATAAGCGAGCCAGTTTTAAACATGAACAACTTTGGAGACACCTTCGTTCACTACGAAAGCACCAACCAAGTTCATTTGAATAATTATTTTATGAAAGGGTTTATCATATCAAGAACAAAAGACATTTTCAAAGAGCCAATGAAGTCTAATGAAATAGGAGTTTCAAGAGTTGTAGAAATGCATTTTGCTAAATGTAGCAGGGAAAAAATATATTGTTAGTATGTTACATTTATAGAAATGTCAATGTGAAACTAAAGAAATTAAAATAATAATCAATACAAGAATTTAAAATCTTGTCCATTTATTTTCAAATATTATAAATCTTTTTGCAAATTGTTATATTTTCAATAACTGGTAGTATACAAACATTTGTAAGAAAGTAACGCGATTAAAGAAAAGTACACTTGAAATTATTTTTTGTTTTACTCATGACTTGCAGCTGCTTCTCTCATTTTTCTGCCGCCCTCTCGATCTGGCGCGCCAATTAGCCATCGACTTATTCGTTTACCAATGTCCTTGTTCGTTTCTTCAATACCGAGGCGGTTACACAATACGTCTGAAATTTGCTAAAGTGAAAAAGTATCACGAATATGCATTTGAATAATAAGGTATTCATTAGATTAAAATTAAATTTTAGGAAAATTCCAATTCAAATAAGGCTGTCGTTAAAGTCTGACTCCGGCAAATTTCTTTTTTAATGAACAAATGAAACTTTGGGACCTCTTTTAGCCAAATTTTTATTCTGTTCAAATATAAAATTATATTGGACATTAACATATTTGAATGTAATATTAGGAAAATACTTTTAATACTTGTCATGTTTTTAAAATTTAATGCAAAAAGGACTAGGAAAATTTTTTATGATAATAAGATTTTCGTATAATCTCGTATAGGATACAAAATATCGTAAAGGAGTGAGAGCTATTTTTTAGAACGTTTTAAACGTGCAGAAAATAATAGCAAAAAATATAAGTGTTGGTTTTTTTTTTAAATATACTTTTTATATTTTGAAAGAAATGACCGTCATTTTCTTCAATTTCAATCCCCGAGAACTCACAATGCAAGAGAGGCATTTAAAATTTGCCAAGAATTGCATAGTTCGTGTATACAGAGATTTACTTCTAATAATAATGAAAAATATTCCGAAACCTTATTCTGCACAGAATAAATCAAATAATGAGCTAAGGTTCCTTATTAGTTTAAAAATAACATTTGAAGTAAAAAATAACTGAATCACTTTCCTCTTGTAACTTATTTTGAAAGAAAAGAGACTATGAACTAAGTTTCAATTATATTCTACATATGCTGTGAAAGGTTCTCTCAATATCTTTCATTATGTTTTGCTCCAAAACAGAAATAATTTTTTTATACCGCTTGACTGTAAAATGAGATAGAATAGTGTGATAACCCTGGCTGACCGGAGCAATGCAAGCGTAATGCTAAAGCATAACCATAAAATAACCATAAAGTAACCCTAAAGTAATCTTAAAGTAACCTCGCATCATAATTAACAAAAGAAATCAAATACATATCTAAATTATTGCAATTAGAAATTTACGTTAAAATTTACGTTAGAAGACTATGCCGTGATTGCAATAGGTCTACTTTTCACTGTTAGAAATTAAAAAAGGCGCTAAAGGTGTTTTCAATGACAGCCATACTGTTTTTAACTTCCAACGCTGAAAACCCTATTTCAATTACAGCATTATCTTTTAACGTAAATTTTAACGTTGAATTTTAAATAATTGTAACAATTCAGATATTTATTTTCGTTCTTTTATTAATTATAATGCGAAATTATTTTAAGGTTGTATTATGGTTACGGTGTAGCGTAATCCTTGCATTCACCCGGTTCGCCAGGGATCGTGCAATATGATTATATTTATATTCTTTTTCTGCTCTACATTTCGATTTAAATTATATTTAAATCCAAATGTAGAGTAATATTGTACCTTTTTTTTCTAAAAGAGTAGAATCTGATGTTCGCTTTGAAGATTTCTGGAGGTCTTCTAGAAATAATACGATTAGTAAATAAAAAATATTATTACTTAAAAGTAGAAAGACATTGCATCATCACGATTCCAAGAATACTCGTTTCAATGAAGAGCATAGGAATAAAACTTGATAAGTCTACTTTTTGAAAAAAATGAGGTAATGCTTATTTCTGTATATTTTTGCACATGTCAAATCAATTTTCAAATTGGCCCAACTGGTTATAGTAACCTATTTCAAATTAAATTTTTCTACTCAGTTACTCCTCATAAATTCATAATACCTTGCTCTCCAAATGCTTGAAGCGTGAGCAGGTACTTATTCAAACCGCGTTTTTCCTTCTCCAAAGATCCTGCAAAATAATGTAAAAAATATAAATTTTATGCAGAAAGAAGTGTTGAGTAGCCAATTTTGTAGGAATAATGACTGAAAAACATCATTAAATTAAAATTTAACTACATTTTTTTTCGTATTCAACTGATTTCAGAATAGTTTTCGAAACTTCTACAAAGTTTAATTTAAATAATTGAATATGTAATTTCAAAAACTTACTGTATTTTTTGATGACTTTAATTTTTTGATTCTTGAGCCAAGAATCATCTGGATTTTTATCCTCCTGAATCCATTTATTTATTTCAGAATAATCTTTCCGCTTTGGATAAAAGCATGTATGCGTGTTTTCGTTTATCCAACTGGAAAGGATCAAATCAACAACAGGTTGTTGTCCTGCTATTTTTGTTGGAAACTCTACTAGAGCATATTTTTTCTCTCAAATCATTAGTGTGTTGTCAGACCTAAAAAATTATCATTTTAACTGAAATCAGTTATTATGAATTATTCACAGTACATTTATAGTCCAATTGACTTGTCTAATGTGGGAAAATGGTAAATTGCAAGCATTTAAAGTTGATTGAAACTTAAATATTCTAACTGTCCAATTCTTAATATTTAACCTTTAAAAAGCTACTAATGATAAATTTTTCAATTTTTTTAGTTTCGGCCTCAAGTTATCAAATTATTAACGTCATGAATTAAAAGTTGTAACTATTTGGGTCTGGATTACTGAAGTTTACATTTTTTTAATTTAAATTTGTAACCGAGCAATTATTTAGTAATTATTTATTTATTTCAGGAGAAACATTGCAAAAATTGTTCTTATGTTTGCCTTAGGGCTATTTCAAATTTGATCTATTTCATTAATTTTGTATGTTATATTTTGACAATTACTCGTCAAATAATGTTTAGAAGAATTGAAAAAAAGTCGGCCAGGTTTCTCTCGTTTGTCCAGAAAATTATTTGATCAGAAATCGGCAAAATGTAAGAACAGAAATTAATTAACTAATTACCCGGGACAAGAAAATAATACCAAAACTCTATTTTATCTATTTCATTCAACTATTATAAGCAAAATACAAAAAAAAGGTTTATAGCAGAAGAAAAAACTGTTTTCAAAAATTCCAAATATTGCGCAACATACTATAATATATGAGGCACAAAAAATATTTAATGCAGTTTTGTTTTCAACATTCCATCATACATTATTTGACAACTTTAAAATAATATACTGCCAATATTTTGGAAAATGTCTGGCAGTCCAGTTTTGTAAATTCAGATACATTGAATACGCACACACAGC
>NC_046660.1:23347138-23349647 GCF_010883055.1 Belonocnema kinseyi
AGCTCTAACGATAATTTTCTGAGAATATTATAAACTTTGAGAATAGGGATCCTAAGCCCTACAATAGAACACACTCGTCCACTGCTAAACAGCTAAGGTGAATGACAGGGTCAATAAAATTTCACTGTCCAACTTCTTGGCCCCGGGTACGAGAAATTTATCTCGCTCGTGACATCTGTAGTCACAGGGAAAATTTACAATGGCTTTTAAAATAGTTTATATTCATTTGCCTTTAGGCAATTTGCTTTTACATTTTATACTTTAAATTTTAGGAGGTATCTGCCTCAAGGAATAAATTCTGAAAACGCATTTGATGCCTTAAAATAAAAGAAATCGAATTTTGACGTACAACGTCGCAGAAAAACACTGGAAAAATAGCCACTTTATTGACAGGGTGCGAGCGAATATTCACTCGTCCTCTCGTCAAGCAAGTTATATTTCCTAAGAAAAATAATAGAGATGGGATTTCTCCAAAGTCTATTAGTTATCAACTTAGAAGAGAGAGAGCCTCTTCTAAGGATGTTTTCTGCGAGTTGCTACGAAGAATTCAACTGAAGTTTTTGACTTGTGCGGCCCTTTTTATAAGGCTCGCCCTTCTCTCATCTCCCACGATACATGAGAAAATGTATAGTGGGAGGCCTCGGAGTATGCGCTCTTCTAAAGCTCCTAAGATGATGCAATCTTCTCTATATCTTCCTAGGAGTTTAGCGTTTTGCCTGCTTTCAGGCTCTATAACGTAACCCGCTGGTTAGAATATATATACCTGTCTAAAAGACTGGACATTTTTGATATCATTACTTTAATAGGTCACTAATCGTAAAAAAAAAAAATATTTTTAATAAATTAAGAACAAAGCACTGAGGAAGTCTCTTGTTGTTGAAGATTCGAATCTCATAACGAAAACAGCGGTTAAATTATTTGCTGCCGTTCTAATTAGGTATTTTCACTTCGACCATCGGATAAATTCACTTCGTTAAATGCTGAGGGGAAAATAATGGACCAAATAATGGATTTCATTCAGCAATCAACGTAGTGAAGTAAGCTGGTGATAGAAATGAAAATATCTAATTTATAAGAAAAAAATTTTCTGAAAAGTTGTGCGTTGAGCTTTTTACTTTGTTTTTCTAAAAACACGAATTATTTTCTTCTAACCTCTATAACTTTTGTGCCTATTGAGGTATTTATTATTTTGCTTTTGATTCTAATAGCATTCACTGCCGTCTTTTAAAATCTTCCAGAAAATCTAAAAAGTTTTAAGATAAACAAGATGACAGCGATTTTTCTGAAAAAATTAAGAATCGATTTTCTCTAAAATCCCATCTTAAAATTTTTTTACAATTTTTTTTACTTGTGGTTTGATAATGAAGATATCTGGTAAATTTGATGCTTAATTTCTTTTAAATCAGAAAAATACGTATCGCTAATTTCCTGTAAAAATAACATACTTAGTCTCCGAGAGATTTTGCAATTTTAAGTGTAGGACCTTGCCTGATGTGAAATGGATTCGGTCTCTAGTCAACATACATTCCTCAAAATTGCAATTTAAGTAATTATTGGCATGAGTCCAAAAAGCAAAAAACAACTGAAACAGTAGAGGAAATTTTTTCTTCAAATTATTAACCATGATTAACATTTCGAACTTTTGATTTTGAAATTTATTTCAGTGGACGAGGAGAAAACTTCAGAAGAATGCAACAAGGGATCCTCCATTACCGAAATCAACTTGATTGTTGAAGACAGAATTTTTCTACACACTAAAACTAATAATAATCATGAAGAGGTTAAAGGCAACATCGAAGATGACGTTGTTACAACACATCAAATATGCCTCCAGAAACCAGCGCATTAAATACTACTCTGCCAATAAAAGATGTCGCTGAATTCAAAACTTTTGACACGGAACTTGTTGGAAATGTGGAAAAGATTGACGCTCTCGTAAGTAAATGTTTTCTGAAATATGTTCTATTTAAAAGAAAAATGTATGAAGCAACTATTATAGTTTACTATTTGCTTTTCAGAAAATGATTAGGACGATTGCTATTCATAGATGTGAGAATACAAAGGATAAGAAAAAATTTAGAGATACAAATACTTTTCGTCACATACGAGATAGATGTGACTTGAATTACACTTTCCTTCAAATATTGTTACTGATTTAAAACTGTAAACTTATAAATTTTAGATTCTTAAAATTGAAAAAATTTCAATTTTATTTCATGTGCTTGCTAAACTGATCACAATTTAAGAAGTTTGAATTTTCGCGCTCTGATGGTAGAGCTTCTATTGCACTTGGTTTCCTATTTTGAATATTTTCTAGTAGAATTTATTTACTTTTAAATGCATTAAAATTAAAATGTCAGTAACTGTAAAGTTACATAATTTACAAAATTCTATTCCGAGAATAATGTGGCATCATCATAAACATTTGGAAAATCATATAACTGAAATATAGGTATTTTAAAAATAAATAAAATTTAATTATACAAATTATAGCAAATATTCAATTACA
>NC_046660.1:23349747-23352844 GCF_010883055.1 Belonocnema kinseyi
ATCTCAAAACAGCAGCATCATTCTGAAAATATTGTTAAATTTAAAATTGCAGTTACTCAAAATTTACTGCAGCTGATTTTTCAGACTTTATACAATGGGGGTCTACCTACTTTACCTTCAACAGAAGTAAAATAATCGGCGTATCATAACATCATACCAAATATTGTTACTGATTTAAAACTGTAAACTTATAAATTTTAGATTCTTAAAATTGAAAAAATTTCAATTTTATTTTATGTGCTTGCTAAACTGATCACAATTTAAGAAGTTTGAATTTTCCCGCTCTGATGATAGAGCTTCTATTACACTTGGGTTTCCCATTTTGAACATTTTCTAGTAGAATTTATTTACTTTTAATTGCATTAAAATTAAAATGTCAGTAACTGTAAAGTTTGAAGAACGTTTCAATTTCTGTTGGATTTTAAATGGTTCAGTTGGAAAGTTGTAGAAGCTTCCATTTTATACTTGTAAATTATTGAGAAATTGAATTTTAAATATTTAAATGAAGAACTTTTAAAGAATAATTCATTTTCACTCCAAAACATTTTTTTTATTAAAGCAACGTCACTATTTAATTATTATTATCTTGACTACTTTAAGTGTGGAGACCACAACAATATTTTTAACTAAAAATTAAATTTGTAATCTTAAACAAATTTCACTTTTATGGTGGTCTTAAGCTCTGTTAATATAATCAGTGAGCAACAATCGTGGGAGTCGCACAAATATTGAAATTACTTGAAAGGAAAAAAGTATTGACATTTTTTTTTTGAATTTTTAAAAGATATTTAGGACCTTGAGAAGTTTGAAAGAAATAATAAATAATCTATACATTTTTGAAAATGCTTCAAAGATTATAATATTTTAAATCTATACAAAGCCTCTTAAACTCCTAAACATATTTTTAATTGAATCGAATTTTTCTTAAAATTTTGGAAAATCAACAAAAATGTAAAAAATTACCTCAAAATCTTCCAAAAGTTCCTAGGAATTTGAATAAAATTAGAAAAGATTTTCGAATATTTCAGATGTGCCAACAAAAAATCTACATTAAACAAAATATATATTTTACAGGAGTTTACAAAATAATAGGAAAAATTCGACTCCTTTTAAAATATATTTATGACTTATAGAAGTTTTGCAGAATTAAAACAAATTTGTCCTAAATTCTTGAAAATATTTTTAGCTAACTGCAATGTTTCTTAAAATTTTTGAAAATTATTTAAAATGTACAAAATTATCTCAAAACATTCCAAATGTTTCTAAGGACTTAAGTAAATTTTATTTATTCACTTAAAACCTTTCAAAATTATTTTAATTTAAAGGCATGTGATACTTTGCCGTATAAGTATTCAGTTTCGCACGCTTTTTATCCACAATTTTTAATTAAAAAAAAAATATTAGTGTCCAGACGTTTGCGTTTTTCACCTCTGGATTTCTTTTTGTTTAAAAACTTTAACAGAAATCTGAATTTTTGTATTCTTCTGGAATTTAAAAATCTTTTTTATTCTACTTAAGTCTTCACAATATTTAAGAAATTTGATGGTTTAGTTAAATTATTATTTTTCAATGTTACCAAATTAAAATATTTTGCTTTAAAATCTTCTAAACTTTTAAGAAATATAAGGAAATATTTGGAAATGTTTTAAAAAATTTTTTAATTTTATCCTGAATTAAATTTTTCAAGTTAAAAAATCGAAATAGATTGTTTCAGGAACCTAAAGAATTTTGTTTATTTTCCTGAATTTGTACAAAAGTCCTCAAAAAATATCTTTTAAGTTTTCATTGTTTTTTACTCGTTGTAAAACTTCTAAATATATCTCACATTTACTCGAATTTGTTCTAAAATTATATATCATGGAAAAATTTTGATTTCAAAACTTTTGAACTCTTTTTTAACATGTTAGGAAATAATTTGAAAAGTTTAGTAATCTTCTTCCAAGTGCTTTTAGAGCTTATTAGTAGAAAATTCTTTGAAATTTTCCCATGAATCCATGTTTTTCAAAAAATCGTCTTAAAATCTTTTTAAATTATTAAGAAGCTTCTACATTTTTATTCGAATTCTTCAAAATAATTTTTTCCCATAATTTGATTTGACTTATCTATTTGAAAATGTAAAAAAATTCTCAGGAATTAAAGTATTGTAGCAAAATGGTAAGAGTAAAATTATTTCACAATATTGAACAATCGTTTACAATTTAAATGTTCTTTTGCATCAATAATAGTTTGAAACATTTAGAAATTAATTTTATTGCAAACAAAAATTGTTTATGTGGAAATTTTGATGTACAAAATTAATGGTGCAGAAAATTAACAAATTCTTATTAATGTATAAACAACATTACAAACCATTCAATCTTTATATAGTTTAATATTCCAAAAAGAATTAATTAATAATCAAATAATTAGTTCATAACATGAAAAGAAATCAATAATTCATAATCATTTAAGCTAATTTATTTTCATAATATTTTGAAATCAGAATTCAAATACTAATTTCACTTCAAAGCAAAACTACACACAAATAACATCATTTTAATTTATGTATTTTAAAATTAATAAAGTTTTATGATACAAATTATAGCAAATATTCAATAAGACAATCTTTGTAGTTTATCTATTTATGTACTCCATTCAAAAAATTAAAATTGAATCCTCATCTAAATTAATATTTCGAAAAAATGTATTGAACAATTAGTTTCATTAGAACAATCAAATTATTTTTATGTTACATTATTTTCAATTCAAACCATCATTTTTCATTATTTGGTTATATTAATAATATTTTGAAATTTTGCCAGGAAATTTAATTTGTAATAAAATCTATCAATGATTGATCAATCCTTTTAGAACATAAAAAGCATTGAATCATTCTATTAAATTTTACTTTATATTTTTTATGAAAATTGTAATTAATAATAACCTTTGAAACTAATCCCCAAAACTTTAAAACATATCTAGACATAATTTACAAAATTCTATTCCAAGAATAATTTGGCATCATCATAAACATTTGGAAAATCATATAACTGAAATATAGGTATTTTAAAAATAAATAAAATTTAATTATACAAATTATAGCAAATATTCAATTACA
>NC_046660.1:23352944-23364500 GCF_010883055.1 Belonocnema kinseyi
ATCTCAAAACAGCAGCATCATTCTGAAAATATTGTTAAATTTAAAATTGCAGTTACTCAAAATTTACTGCAGCTGATTTTTCAGACTTTATACAATGGGGGTTTACCTACTTTACCTTCAACAGAAGTAAAATAATCGGCGTATCATAACATCATACCAACGACATCAAACTCTGAAGCACTGGACCAGGAACTCTGATAACCTCTATATTGCTTTCACATCAATCAACTTTATAGTTCATTAATTTATTCATTGATCTGCATACTTCTACTGTTATCGACGGTAGGAAAAACCATCAACAGATAAGCAAGAACTCGCTTGTAACATACTAATCCAACATGGCGCAAACCATGCAGTAACTGCAATACTTTGAATAGTATACCAATTCACTCCTCTCCAATATTGGATTTTCATTTAAGAAAGTCCAAAAAATTATTTTAACTTTGATCAAAGAACATCCTTTATCTTTCTTTTTTTAGTTTACTTTACAGAGGCTACCCAGTGGGCACAAAATTCGGCGACGTCTTTACGACATCGTTACGAGATCGTTACGACATCTTTACGACATCCTATGTCCATGTCGTTTCAGTGTCTTTGCGATATTGTAAAGACATCGTCAGATCATACGACTAATTTACGATATCGTAAAGACACCTTAACGACATGGACATAGGATGTCGTAAAGTTGTCGTAAGGATGTCGTAACGTTGTCGTAAAGACGTCGCCAAACCTTGTGCCCACTGGGTAAACACTAACGCCATTTAGCCACGAATAATCAATCTACGATTCCGTTTGTCATTCAGTCATTCTGTGTTAGTCCAGTCCAACCTGCTCTACTGTTCGGATGGTGCCATAAGAAATTCATAAAACATTTGTTGTCTTATTTATTCATTCATTTTAGCTTAAGGCTCTGCTAATATCCAATCAACTAAAAAATCTATTTTATTTCAATCGGCAACAATCCCATTGATTAGAAATCCTCTCCAATCCAATGCACTCCTACCCACGCTAATTCACTCCAATTCTTTCAAATCGAATTATACCAAAATGTATAAATATAAATTTCCATATGCCAACCTATGATGACGGTGTAATACAAAATTTATTTTCTTGATACATATAAACCTAATGATTGGAATGTACAGATATTATGTTTGTTTCCCTCAAATTTTGATTGCGATCGAAACTGACGCTGTAAGACAAACTATATATCACTAGATATTGATTAGATATTATAAATATGATTGAGCTGAGTTTAGACACTTTTCACAATTTTTTATCCTTGAATGAGAAAGACACACACACGATAGAATGAAGAGTATTTTTTGCTTTCCTATTTCTATATTTTCAAATAATAAAAAAGCTCCTCATATTGAACAAAATGAAGAAACTGTTAAGGATACTTCTGTGAAGAAAAGTGGCTCCTCCATCTTACAAATCATGGCGACAATAAGTGGTGAGTTTGAAAAGTTAAGATCTGAAAGCACAAAAACACTCTAGATAAGTTTGCTAAATCAGATAATGATATTTTTGTGTTTTTATTTTTGTGTTGCTTAGTTTATTTTATTATTTAGAGTATTTTCCATTTATGTCCTAATTCACGGGACATTATCAAAATATCTTTATTATCGTCAGATTTTACTCTCAAAACTCGAATAATTTAAAGATATAGTCTAGGTTAAATTATGAGGGGTGGGTAACATTTTCTATTCCAGAAATAATTCGTGAATTATTTGCTAATTCGATTTCAACTCAGTAATGATTTTGTGGCAAGTCAATTAGATGCTACAATAATTAATTATGTAATTTTTATCATTACGAGTATTCAAATTACAATTAATGTTTCAATATTTATTTGTTTGATAGTTAGCTTTGCAGTATTAGGAGTGGAAGCATTCATAAATTGGACGAGTCCAGCTCTTCCACATTTGAAGACTGAAAATTCTGAGATCCAAGTAACTGATGAACAAGGAACATGGATAGCATCGATTTACAACCTTGGTGCAATTGCTGGTATTCCCTTATATCCATTTATATTCAACTTCACAGGTCGCAAACAAACTTTGTTACTACTCTCTGTATTTCAAATAATTTGTTGGGTTATGATCATTTTCGCGCCAAATGTAGAAACCTTGTATGTGGCACGATTCCTGGGTGGTCTCACATGCCAAGCATTCTACAAAGTTGGGCTAACATACATTGGAGAAATAGCAGAAAGAAAGATCAGAGGTTCCTTGATAGTAATATCTAGAATTTTTGCCCGAACGGGAAATTTATATATTAAAACTGCTGGGGCTCTCCTTTCCTACAGGAATATGAACATACTGATGCTTTCAACACCTATTATCTTTTTTTGTATATTCCTCTTCATGCCAGAGAGTCCACATTTTCTCCTGAACAGAGGCCAAAAGACCGAGGCTTGGAAAACCCTTTCTAAACTAAGAGGTACGGAGAAACCTGAAATCCTGAATCCTGATTTTAAAAAAATGCAAAGGGACATAACTCAAAATAAGAATCAGGATATGTTTGCTTTTCGAAAACTATTTTGTGTTAGAGGAAACAGGAGAGGTCTATTCATAATTCTTCTTACTTATACGACCTCGTCTTTCTGTGGTAGCCCAGCTATTAATTCCTACACGGAAGAGATTTTTGGTTACATTGACTTACCCCTGGAACCAAAATACTCTGCTACGATATTAGCAGGTATTAATGTATGTGTAATGTTCTTTTCTCTTCTACTCGTGGACCGAATGGGAAGAAGAGTATTGGCTTTATCCTCGGGAATAATATCCACTATTGCTTTGGTAACTGTGGCCTGCTTCTTTTTTATGAAGTTGATCCTGTTTATCGAAACTACTTCTTGTAAATGGATGGTAGTAGCTGGCTTTATAGTTTTTACTTCTGGAGTAGAAGTCGGTGCTAATACAATTAGCAGCGTGATGTTAAGTGAACTCTTAGCATTAGATGTTAAAGGAACAGGAATATTGTGTATTACTTTTGCAGGACAATCTTACGATTTCGTAGTTAGATCTACTTTCCTGTGGTTCAATTCCATTGCTGGTATTTATACAAATTTTTTGGTCTATGCCGTTTTTTGTTTTGTTGGCAGCTTAACTTTTTTTTTCATTGCGCCTGAAACGAAAGATAAATCTTTAGAAGAGATTCAAGATATTCTTCATGCAAGAAAAAGTGAAGATAAAGCTGATAAATGATTGTTTCATCATCTCACTTGAACTATTTCATTAGAATAGTTTGTAATTCAATAGGATATAGGAAATTAAAAGAAACTCAAAATTTAGTTTTTATCACAAAACGCAATTCAGGATAGCGTCGCCAGTAAAAGGTTCTTATTTATGTAATAAATACTTAAATGCTATCTTTAAAAAAAGGCATACGTATCACGAGTCAAGCTTGATGTTCAAGATTGTAAAAATTTTGACAATTGTATCACTATTGAATATCAGATAGTATGTACTGTTATTACTAATTAAGTTTGCAACAATGTTTTAAAAGAATTTTTGTGGATAGACTAATAAAATTCCTAGATAAACTAAATAAGATTTTTGATTTCATCAATCGATTTTATCGTAATGCCCAGTTCGCCATGGAAATTTAACAAAACGGAAAATTGTCTTTCTTTGGACGTACTAGTTTACAAAAGATCTGATAATACAATAGAAGATAACAATTGAGATAACCAATGGCCATCTATTGGCTAGCAACAAACCATAAAGTAACACTTAAAAAATTTCAAATTTCATCAAAAATTAGAGCTCTTCTAAAGTAACTGTTTGAAAATGTTACGAATTTGAATAACTGAATCACAATCCAAATTTTATATATATACACAATCGGTCAAAAGTTTGGGTTTACTTAGAAAAATCGTTTTTTTTATGTATCGCTTTAATTATACTGGAGCTAAAAAAATGTCTCTTTAAAAGATTGTTTTCAAAATTCTGTCTAAAATAAGTCCAGGGTGAAACCTATGTCTCTAGTTTTTAAGTAGATATTACAAAAACAGTGTAAATTTAAATGTTTTCTTAAATTTTCAATAACTTCCGGAATATTCAATGTTTTTCAATGTTCTTGGGCTCATTTTGAAGCTTTTTTTACCGTCTCACAACAGCTTACGAGTATGAATCGTAAAAAATTTCTTTTCGAATTGCAAGAACTTGAAGTTGTAATAAAAAAGTTGGATAAATTTAAAAACATCTTATCTGTAAGCAAATCAGAATAAAAGTTAAATAAATATATATTTTGAGGAAATTACATAGAAAATTTATGATTATATGTTTCATATATTTTACAAAAATATTTTTGTTACTAAAAATAATATTTCAATCTTTCCAACTTTTTTGTTACAAATTCAAGTTCTTGCAATTCGAAAAAACATTTTTTACGATTAATACTCGTAAATGTCAATCGCGAGACATAAATATCTCGTAAACGGTTTTTATGTTTTTCACCAAATTTGGCACAGATTATCTTAAACATGTGTTCTTCCATCTAAAATTTTTTTGAATTACTTTTTTCGTTCTTTCAAAATAGCGGACCAAAATAACCAAAAAACGTTGTTTTTTACATTCTCTCCCGGTATACTATTTTTAAGGTGAAAAAAACAACGATTAACCCGAGATTATTATTCAATTTAATATTTTTGGTGTTCCTGACAATGAATAAACTACAAAAATGCTAAATTATAAAATGGCGGATTTAAAATATTGGCCAAAAAATAATTTTTTTAATTTGTATATAATGTTTGTTTTAATATCGTAATATCGTATTAATATTTGGTTTTAAATACGATTTTCAATAATCCTAATTATTATTATTTAAAAAATATCAAAAGCGAGTCGAATATGGCGGATAAAAAAATGTTGTATAATAACAAGAACAACGCCAACTCAGTCTTTTAAACTATTCTGTGACCATAAGATTTTTTATCTACGAACTATATAAACTAGACATAGTGTTAAGGGTTTGAGGCATCGCTAATTTCAAATTTGCCATTACTTTTTCAAAATTAATTTATTTACACAATTTGTTTAAACAAATTATTGCATATAGAACATTTTTGGAATAAAAAATTTCAAAATTATATTCTATGTCAAAAATTACGTACGACGGCATGCATGATATTCATGACAGTCTAAACCCGGTGGAATGAGGAGAGTTGCTGTTATTTCTCTTATAAATAATTAAATATTTTATACGAAACGTTATATGCGATGCGTTCAAATATGCAATAAGTTTCAATACTATGTCATACGAAATTTTTGACATAGAATCTAATTCTGCCATTTTTTATACAAAAAAATGTACTTTATGCAAAAATTTGTTTAAACAGATTGTTCAAACAAAATAATTTTTCAAAAATAATCGCATGTTTGGATTGAGCGTACTCAAACCCCCCTTAAATAATTGATGTAGTATTTATATTTTCTGCGATTTTCTTGTGAACATAAACAGTTATATTAAATTTACAAAATTAATTATTTATTAATTCTTTATTCAAAATCCTAATTGAAGACATAAAAGAACTATTCCGGATGTAACTTTTTCATTCAATCTGATTCTAGTATTTGTTTGACAAAATTAGTTAATAACACAATAATTTGTTTAAACAAATTAATTTTGCAACAGTAATGGCAAATTTGAAATCAGCGATGCCCCAAACCATTAAAACTATATCGGGTTTAAATATTTCGTGGATAAAAAATCTTGTCGTCACAGAAGAGTTTAAAAGACTGTCTTTTGGAAAGCTTGAAGGTTCATCCGCAAATCGTGAGGTGCATAAAAATAGTGATGCCGCTTTGGAAAACTAGATTTACTATCTCATCTGGAAAAACGCGTGTGACAACTAACAAGGTCACTTTTCAGAGAGGTGTCTTTCAGAGCGACACCACGAGCCCACTCCTCTTTTGCCTTACATTATTGCCACTACCTCTAGCACTTCGTTATTTCGACGTGTACTTTTGCGGCAAACCTGTAGATCGAATGTACAAGGTCACTCATGTATTTTACATGGACGATCTTAAGATCTATAATAAAAACAAAGATCACCTACATCTAGCTCTAGGGGTCGTGGAATGACATACTAAGGAAATAGGAATGGAATTTGGGTTAGACAAATACGCCGAGGTTCATTAGAAGCGAGGAAAACTTAATGGCATCCCTCAAGACCCTGAGCTCGTCGATAGAAGCGCTATACGATACTTTTGCGCTGGAGAGACTTATACATAACTGGGCGTGCCACAGAGCCGCATTCAGGATGTGACATCTATAAAGTCTTCCGAACTGCCGGCGAGGAACAAAGTATCTTCAACGAACATGCTTGCCGTCCCGGTAGTATTCTATTCATTTGGAGTCGTACTGTCGACAAAAGAACGAGCTCAGATCCCTTGATGTCGGGACACGAAAGGTTATGCACATGAACAGAAGCATGCATCTGAAGCCTTCTGTTCCGCGAATCTACATCTCCAGCCGTCAAGGTGGTCGCGGAATATTGAATTTTGAATTTTTTCGCCACAGGATCATTCTGGGTACAGCACATAGAGTCACAAATGGAAGAGACCCTCTTCTTAAAATGTTCAGGAAGCACGAAGAAGTAGGCAAAGGAGTGTTTCTGTACAAAGCAGCGGAGGGGGCTGCTGAAAACTCGGACTTAACTTCAGTATTAATTGTTCTGTGAACAGCTTCTCGATAAGAGGATGCACGGCATCTTCCACAGAAATGGGGAGGATTAGTCAATGTCGTGTGAGCTAACTTTTGCTTTCCTTAAATCAACCGGATTGAAGTCTGGCACGGAGAGTTTCATTTTGGCAGGTCAAGACGGTGTCATTTTGACCTAAAGATACCGTCGACACATTTTGAGCCAAGACATTCCCGATGATAGCTGCAGGACGTGCCATGCACACCCGAGCATCTGGTACACACACTATGAAGTTGTCCAACTCATGCGGGAACAACCAAGATCCAAAGGCACAATGCGGCACTTAGAGTGCTTTATTACCATCTCTGTCACCCTTACGGCATTAACCTTAATATCGCTCCTCTAAATGCTCCTAGGGAAACAGAGTTAATTGCTGGGAATGAGAAGTGCCGCATATACTGAAACTTTATATTTTCGACAATTATTTCTGTTGCACACTCGAGGCCTGACATGGTTCTTCTTGACTTTGAGAAGCGAGCTATGTTCGTTATTGAATTTTGGGCTCCAGCTGACAAAGACATTATAGCCAAAGAGAATGAAAAGAAAGAGAGGTATAAAGACCTTATAAGGGAGTTGCGTAGATTATACCCGGAATATTCTGTTTATCTAATCGCCTTTATCATCAGTGCTCTTGGAGGTGCCAAGCTTTCACTGGTTAATATTCTGAAAAGCACCCCTGCGTGTCAACTATATGCTAGAACACTTGCGGGAAAATTGCAGAAGGCGGTTGTCCTTGTTTCGCATCGTGTTCTCCGGATGCACGAGACTTTTGCGAAACGTTGTATTGATTCCTTTACAAACTGTATTCGCCTATCTCATGGTCGTGAGACGAGTTTGTGGCTAAAATTCTGCCGCGATTTCGCTGGAATCGGGAGCAGTTTTTTAGATTAGCACCCGATTTCGGCGAAATCCTGCGGCTGTCCTTATGACAAACTTTTAATTATATATATAATAAATTTTGCCGTAGTTTCAAGTTCCTTTGTAGTATTTTAAAAAATTTTGTTGCCTCTTTTATTTTTTATGTATGCTTATATTATTTATAATCATATACAAAAATCTGGAAACGGGCTTGATGTTATAAGAAGTTCCTTAAGACTATTTAGTTGATTTTAATTTAATTTAAATATATTTTTGTATTTCTTGGTGAAAATTTGTTTTTTTTTTATTTTTCAACTTCTGGAATTTTTAAAGATTTTTTGTATTCTCTTCTTTAAAAAAATCTTTTTCTTAGATATCTTTTCAGATGCATAATCTTGAAAATATTTATATTAAAAAAAAAACTGAAAAAGGGGTTCATCTTGCAGAAAATTCCTTGAAAGTATTTAGTCCATATTTAATCTTCTAATCATATCTTACTATATTTTTTTATTCCTTGGCAAAGATTTTGTGTTTTATATTATTTAACTTCGAAGCTTTAAAAAAATCTAGAAAAGGGGTTAACACGGAAATTTTTTTTTAAGAGAGGTAGTTAGGAGGGAAGAGGCGAAATAAAAATTGCGGTAGCAAGAGGAGGGGAATCTAGAGCATTTCCTCTCACTTCCCATTCCTTACCCTTTTCGTAATTCCCTCCTCGTAACTCTCCTCTCTAACTCCCCCCCTCTACTTAACCTCATTTTAAATCCCTTCCCCTCTTTCCCTTCCATCTCTTATTTCTCCTCATTTTCTCTCTCCACACTTCTCCTGCTTTAAAAAAAGTAAGACGGACGGATAAGCGGACGGACACCTGACCGAAACCTTCAAGGTTTCGGCCCGGGGCTATAAAACCTTCAAAATGTAACTATTTTGCTAAAAACTCATCTTTTTGGTCGAAAATTAAAATGCTTTGTTGAAATTTGAATAACTTTGTACAAAATTAATTTTTTTGGTAAAAGATTGATCTTTTTCGTTGAAAATTTAATTATTAGAGTTTTTGTTAAAACAAGGTGTTTTTAATTTAAGATACATCTTTTGTAGTTAAAAATTAAGCAATTTGAATGAAAATTGATGTATTTTGTTAGACCTTTTTCTTTTAATAGATAAGATCTCTAATCCTTTTTGGTCAAAAGTCACATGTTCAAATGAAAATTAATCTGTTTTGGTTGCGGCTTTAATTATTCTGTAGAAAATAAATGAGTTATGGTAGAAAAGTCAACTTTCTTCGTTAAAAATATATATTCATCTGAAAGATTAAACTTTTCAGGTTGAAGATTTAACCATTTTTGGTTGAATTTTACTTGTTGTTAATTTCGACAATTTTATTAAAAATTCAACTTTTTAGATTTAAGATTCCACTTTTTTTATAAAGTCATCTTTCTTCGTAGAAAATTCAACTACTTCATAATATTTCGTCATTTTGATTTTGAAAATTTTGTTGTTGTAAAAAAGTCACCTGTCTCGATTAAAAATGTCTCTTTATAAGTAGAAATTGAACTGATTTTCTCTTTAAAGATCAAATATTTGGTTATTACTGTTACTGTTACTGTTACTGTTTTATTAAGAATTAATTTTCTTGACCATTGAAATTGTCACTGGTTGAATCAGTATTATTAGTTTTACCTGTTGAATCGGTGTTTACCTGGTATTGGCTGAATGAACCAGTAAGAGACTCAAGGGTTATAAAAATTTATTTTTTGCAAAGGTTAGAACAAAAGTGATGAATGATAAGTTTCATCCCATACCAGCTAACTGGTGATAATACGTAAAAGTGTAGAACTTACATCAAGTAAGAGTTCACTGGTTAATTCATTGGCATTCTGTTACTGGTTTAATCAGCTGGGTCATAATTGACCCCATAACTACTGGTACTCAATAACCTGTGATCCTCGCTGATTAAAGCAGTGACAGAATTCCACCAATTGAACCAGCGAAATCTTACTGATTGTAATTGACACAGTTCTGGCTGTTTCAGTCAGAGGAATTTTACTGGAAATCAGTGAGATTGCACTGACTCATTCAATAGAATTTCGTCACTGGTTTAATAACGGTGTAATCTGAGCTACTGGTACTCATTAAACTATGAACTTCGCTAATTAAACCAGCGATAGAATTTCACTGATTGAACCAACGAAATCTCGTTCACTGTAATTGATACACTTCTGGCTATTTTACTCGTAACCAGAGAGATGTCACTAGAAATCAGGGAGATTGTACTGGTTCATTTAGTAGAATTTAGTCCCTGTTTTAATTAGCAGGGTCGTTTACTGCCAGATAACTACTGATACTCATTAACCTGTAAATATCTATGATTAAGTCAGTGAGAGAATTCTACTGATTGAGCTAATGCAATTTTTTTATTGTCATTGACACACTTCTGGCTGTTTCAACTGGAGATTTCACTGACGATCAGTAATATTGCACTGGTTTATTCAGTAGAATTTCGTCAATGGTTTATTCAGCGGAGTCGTACACTGCCGAATAACTACTGGTACTCATTAGCCTGTGAACCTCGCTGACTAAACTAGCGAGAGAATTCCACTGGTTAAACCAGTAAAATCTCACTAATTGTCATTAACACACTTCTGGCTGTTTCTACCAGAGATTTTACTGACAATTAATAATATTTCACTGGTTCAGTCAGTGGAAATTCATCACTGGTTCAATCAGCACAGTCGTATACGACCAGATAAATAATAATACTCATTAACCTGTGAACCTCGCTGATTAAACCAGTGACAAAATTTGACTGAATAAAAGAACAAAATCTCAATGATTCTTATCGACACATTTCTTTTTGTTTTAACCAGAGAGATTTTACTATAAATCGGTGAGATTTCACTGGTTCATTCAGTAGAATTTCGTCACTGGTTTAATCAACGGTGTCATATACTACGAAACAACTACTGGTACTCATTAACCTGTGCACCTAGCTGATTAAACCAGTGAAAGAATTCCACAGATTGAACTAGTGAAATTTACTGATTATCAGAGACAGATTTATAGCTGTTCCAACTAGTGATATTTTACTGCAAGATCAGTGATATTTCACTGGTTCATTTTAAGGAAGTGTGTACTATTTAACTTTTATTTAATATTCATGTAGTTATCAGGATTGTAAAAATACGTCGAAATGCATCTTCGGTAAGAGAAGCAAATTTTCTACCTCGTTGCGCAAACTCCGCAAACATGATCAGACTCCAGGCAGAATAAGTTGACAATAGTAACGCAAAAACGTCCAAACTTTCCGACACAGCGACAGGTGGAATCCCAGAAGCCGGCCCCAAGCCATAATCGAATTTCACGTTTCCGAGATGGTATCGGTCACCACGCCGCGTAATAAATAACTGGAGAAAGTTTGGAGACATGACATTTTGCAGGTTAACGCACTCGAGGTTATTCAACGAAAACCACACGTGCTGTAACTGCTGCACTGTTCTCAACTTGGATTAAATAAATCATCAAATATTTAAAAGTACCTAAAAAAAAGTGTATCCTGGTAAGAGTAGAAAAATTGAAAAAAAGTTGGGCGATACAAAAAATAAAACCATTATATCTCTATGGATAAGTAATTTTTTATCTTTGAAATACTACACCAAGAACCGCGCTTTAGTAACTGGCACGGAAGGAGACGATTGCGACTCTCGTCTTGCAAGGGCCGCAGTGCGCGAGTCCTTAGTTGAGTATATTGCGCAATATTATGCATTTCAGTTAGATCCCCGATTTATAAATAAGGTCAGGGCGAAACAGCTCCCAATACTGTAACTAAAACGAGAGTTGAGTGAATCTTTTTCCATCACCAACTTCGATTATTTTATCTCTCCTTCTCTACCTTTCGTGACCGAGGACTCTTTATCTTGTTCTATCACTTTGTTTAGGGGTCGCACTTAAATTACTTAACAGATTAAAGGCCCTTTCTGAAACCCCCCTCC
>NC_046660.1:23364510-23374851 GCF_010883055.1 Belonocnema kinseyi
TCTAGACGTAATTTTTAGTTTCCAGTAATCTTTTGCCAGTTATTTCTAGTAGAATTGGGCAGGGTGTCCGAGAACTTCTTTTTTAAAATTCTCTGACTTTTCCTTGACTAATTTTTCGTTTTCCTTGATTATTAATATTCAAAACCACCATTTTAATCTTGTAATACTTTTAAAATAGAATCTTTTATTAACAGAATAAGGGAGTATTTCTGATACAAATTAGAAATTTTCACATTTTTTAGTTTATTTTAAACAAAGAAAATTATTTTCTACCATAAAAGTTGGCTTCTTGGAAAATTGCTTGAATTATTTAAGAAAATAATTAAATTTTTGAAGTATAATACATGAATTTTTCAGCAAAAAGATAAATTCCCAACAAATAAGTGTCATAGTTTATATTTCAATCACAAAAGATAAAATTTATAAATAAAGAAATAACGAATTTTTAAACCAAAGGGATTCAGTTTATAAATTAATTTTAAACCAAAAAAGGCTTTTCCACTAAAAAGTTGAAAATACTAAATCTAATAAGTTTTTATTAAGAAGCGACTAATTTTTTTCAAGTTAAACTTTTATCCAGACAAGATTGCAGTTCTCTTTTCAACACCAAAATACCGAATTCAAACAAAAAATAAATTTCACACGAAAGAGTTAAATTTCGAACAAAGCAGTTGTATTTTTACCCAAGAAAAGTGCAATTTCTGTTGAGAGAGACGAATTTTATTTAAAAAAATAATAATTTGAAAAAAATGGCTGAATTTTCATCCAAAAAAATTTTCAGTTGATTTTTCAAAATCAAGACATGAATTCTTTAACAAAAAATAATTTTCTATGAAAAAATTGAAATTTCAATTAAAAAATGTTTAAAAATACGAAATAGTTTAATTCTCATCAAAATGGTTGTATTTTTATCCAAGAAAAATGCAATATTTCTACTAAAAAAGATGAAATTTAGGTCAAAAAGATAAATTTTCGGAAACACTGGTTTCCAAACAAAAAAAAATGTTCAGGTTAACTTATCAGAAAAAAACTTATCAAAAAGTCCAAAATTAAATAATTACAAATTTTTACTTTTTTAATTTGAAGCCTTTTCAATTCGAAGTGATAAGAATTTAAAATTTTTTAATTTGACACTAAAATAAATATTTCAAGGTGAAAGTTGCTGAAATTATCGAATATTAAATTCAGCGTTCAAGATGATAAATTTTTCAATTATAATCCTTTAAATTGAATTATTCTGCAAAAAAATATCAAAATTGAATAATTTGAATTCAAAAAATTTTTAATGTAGAGTTTTTAATTCCGAAGCGATTAAAATTTGACAATTTTAAATTTTAAAATAATTAAAATTTTTAATTTTTAAAATGTCAAAATTGGTCAAATTAAAGAATTTTAAATATTTATTAATTTTATACATTAAAATTGAGTCAACAAATTTTTTTTTAATCAAAAAATAAATTTACAGTCATTTTCGCCGTTTAAAATGAAAATGGTCAATTGCCATACTTAAAAACGTTCAAAATTAAATAATAAAAAATCTTGTATTTACAGAATTTTTTTTTCGAAGCAGGAAAAAGAGAACATTTTTTAAAATAAATTTAATGTTTTTAAGTCACTTTTACTCATTATTCTAAAAAAACTTTAGAAATTAATTATTCACAAATTTTCAGCTTAAAAATTCAAAAAATTTTCCATTTGAATTACTGCTTTGTTTACCGTTCAAAATACAATTTTTGTTAATATATACCTTTAAAACAGAAGCATTCCAAAAAAGGGTCAAAATGAAATAATTCAAAATGTTTGAATTTGAAGAATTTTGAATTTGAACTGATTAAAATTTTACTGTTTTAAATTTTAAACTAAATTAAATTATTTTAAGTCGAAGTTTTTAAAGTTATTGAATTTCGAAATTTTATTATTTTTTTAAAATTAAAAATAAAATTGACAAAAGTTGCTGAAATCTATCCAGAAATAACCCATCATTTTCATCATTAAAAAGTAACAATTTTACAGCATAAGCCTTTTAAATTTAATTATTTTAAAAAAGTGAAAAGTTGTTTCAATTTAGAAACATTAAATTATAGACAAAATTTTAAAATTTCTAATTATTTCAGTAAATTTAAAACATTTAAAAAATTATCAATTTCCAAATTGCTAATTATACCTATAAAAATTAAATAATCTTAATTTTATTGATTTTTAATTAATTTGGATTTTAAGTAACACCATTTTTAACTTTTTACTTTCGAATCATTTGATTTGTTGATGCTTCCTTTAGAATTGTCGTTTTATTACATTTAAAATTTTAAAAAAATGATTACAATGAAAGATTGGTATGATATGAATCCAATGCTTCGAATTGCAAAATTTTAAACACTATAATTCGAATTTCCCTTTTGTTAATTAATTTTAAAATGTTTAAATTTTTTTATTATTTTCAAGTTAATTTCGCGTATATTAGAATATCAATTTTTCACTTTTTCAATAAATTTTTCAATCTTTCTCAATTTTGATGCCTGCACATCAAATCGTATCTTAACCCAAAGTGGCATATCTGGGTTGCTAATTTATATTTATCAAATAAAAAAAAAAATTTTTATATAACTTATGACGGAAAATAAGCTACCAAACGCGTCGTTCCGACTTTAGGGGTTGTAACCCTTATTTTTTTTATTTAAAAATCTAACTTTTCCATGCCTCTTCAGGAAATTCTTATGCCATTTTCATAAAAAATTCAAAATGGCCATAAAAATATAAAATATTTTTGACAATAGAATTAAAAAATGAAGTTGGCCTGTCCAAGATCATTTTTCAAACCCCCCTAAAAAAGGGAAAAATCACCTCGCAAAGAAGACTTTGTAATATACTTAAGGTTCCAATTAATAATTTACTAAGAAAAACATTTCATTTCACACGACTTGCCCACGCGATTCGGAACATAAGGGTTGCAACCCCTATTTTTTCAATAAAAAATCACAAATTTCTATGCCTATTTATGTGGAAAAAATTCAAATTAAACTATAAAAAAAATTTGAAAATCACATAAATGGGTCAAATTCTCATCATAAAATCAGGGGTTGCAACCCCTATGGTAAGAATTAACCATGAGGGTAGAGAAGTCAGCATAATCATACAAATGTATATTTTTACATTAAAAAGATTACTCAATTTATTTCATAATGGATTAGCAATTAGCACCTGGAGTATATCGAAACCCCTTTGTGCGGGGTGGATTTTTCCATTTAAAGGGTGATTTGAAAAATAATTTCTAGCACGTCAACTTTATTTTTGTATCAAATTGTAAAAAATATATTTTCTATTTTTTAGCTGATTTTCAATTTTTTTCTTACAAAAAAGGCGAAAAAGGGTAGATTTTTCAGTAGGGAAAATAAGATTGCTACCCTTATGGTCAGAACTCAATCAGCAGGTTGTATTTTTACATTGTAAGAAATACGCAATTAATTTTATAGTAAATTATCAATTAGAACCTGAAGAATATTAAAAACACTTTTTAAAAGGGTGATTTTTCATTTTAAGGATGGTTTAAAAGATCATTTCAAACAGGTCAACTTTATGTTTGTATTTTATTGACGAAGATATTTTTCTAATTTTTTATAGCTCATTTTGAATTTTTCCCACATAAATAGGCATAGGAAAGTGGCATTTTTTATTTAAAAAAATGGGGGTTGCAACCCTTATAGTCTGAACTGCGCGGGTTAGTTGTGGATTCACATTAGAAGTGAAATTAAGTTTGTTCGCAGTAAATTAACAATTAGACCCTGAAATATATTGCAAAATCTTCTTTGGAATGGGGGGGGGGGGTTCCATTTTGAGAGTGGGTTGAAAAATTATCTCGTACAGGTTGACTCAATTTTTGTGTTCTATCGACGAAAGGATTTTTTAAAACTATTTTTAAGCCCATTTTGAATTTGTTTTTCATAAAAATGGAGTGAAAGTTTCCGGAAAAGGCATAGCAAAGTTAGAATTTCTAATAAAAAAATTGTAGATTACATCGTACCCTAAATGAGTTTTTAATTCAAACTTTGTTTTTTTTTGTGATTCTCCAGTAACAAGATTCCTTTCTCTGGAATATATTTTCAATCCAGTAATTTAATACACGCAAGAATAATTTCCTCTACTACAGTATGTAATAAAGAGGGTTCTCATAACAAGAATTTAATTTTCCCTCATCTGCAATCCCAATTACTATTATTTTTCTGCTAAAGGGAAATCCCCTTTTCCGAGAATCCCCTCAATTACTGCTTTCGTTTCCTCCATTTCTGTTTGTATACTTCGTGTTAAAAGAAGTGCTACCAATTTTGGTAACTTCGTGAACTGCGCATGCGTCGCGCCGGTAAGCCCGGATTGGTTGTTGTTGGCGCGCTGAATTTGAATAATATACATGTTCAGATTTTATATTTATTATAAATAAGGATTGAGAAATACATAAACAGTAATTTCTTAATCCTAAAATAAGATTCGGGAGGAACAGATAAAAAAGAATTAAATTTAAATTCAAAAAAGGTTATCAATTCTGAGTTTAGAGAAATAAAACATTTTCTTTTATCAGAATTAATACCGTTTTTTGTTATAAAATCACGTTAGTTTTTTGTTTGTCACTTCAGAACTTTTTTTGGGATTAGGAAATTACTTTTGTAGTATTTTCGAATTATTATTTATCATAAGTAATAAATTTAAATATTTATATTATTTAAAATGCGCGCGCTGATTGTAACCAATTGGGTTGCTGCAAAGTAGGCAAAAAAAAACTACCGTGGACAAATTGATTTTTAGAAGACAATTATTATTCGATTTTAACTTTATTTTTTAATAAAAGCTAATAAAATTTCGCATTTGATAATTTTTCAACCAAACCTGATTAATAAATTATTAATTAGGTCAAATAATTAGCATTATTTGGCCAAATCTGTTTATCTGTTGCTCCCGAATCTTATTTTATTATTAAGAAATTACTGTTTATGTATTTCTCGATCATTATTTTTAATAAAAATTAAATTTGAATATTTATACTATTAGGGCAAATAATTAGCATTATTCGGCTATTTTTCAGCATTTAAACTTGGTTTTTTTGTGCAATCAACTATTAATAACACATTTTTCAACTTTTTTTATTGGCTCGATAACGATCCATTATTTTTACTTTTATTAACAATTTAATTAACGTAGCCATATACGGTATACGATATATAAGATTTTCACAAGTATTTACAGGTAGGGATACTACCGTAAAAAGTTAAAAAATGTATTATTAACAGTTGATTAGACAGAAAAAAATTTTTTTAATACTGAAAAATATCCAAACAATGCATTTGTTAATTAATTTCGTATACACAATTATCAAACGTTATCGATTCATTAAAAAAATCATTGCTTAATAACTGGCTGTTAATTCCGTAAAAAAACGGTATTTAATTTATAAGTGCCTAAAATGATAAAAATTGTTTAAAAAATTATTGTTTACGGTAATAAATTGTTTACTGACATCAAAATGTTTTTAAAATTTTAGAAGTTAGTTATTTACAGTTAATTGCATCGAAATAATCAAGTTTGTATCTCAAAAAATAGCCAAATAGTGAATTTGTTAATTAAGGTAATTTAAACAATTATTAACTTTTATTTGGGGACCAAATATGATACTAAGGTTATATTTCCAAGTAATATATGATGGATCCCATAGAAAAAACTTGATGTATTCCATCAAAAATACCTGATATGGATATTTGTTTATAAAATTGGTTTTTAAAATAACAAATTATTCATTAACTTTTATAAATTCAACTAAAAAACTCTTGTTGTCTATAAATTGTTCAAATTTAGTGCGAATCAAGTCACAAATCGCCGCTAATCCATACGAAACCATTTTCATTCTCTTATTTGTTTATAACAAATTGAATACATTTTTTAACATTTACACTGACATTGGACATCTTTTTTTTAGTGTTGTTTTCAGTTTTCTACGTATTTTTGATTGAATCCAAGAATTTTTTTCTCCACCTGTATACTTCAAAAGTCAAATTTTTTCATTTTCGTTATTAAATCAAAAAAGCAAAAAATCAAACATAAATTTTAAAATTGGAAATGACAGTTTGATGAAAAATTTTTGTAAAACTTTTATGTTAATGCAATAAGAAGAAAAGATGCCGATTTTGACGATTTCATTTTTTATCTTTTTGAAAAAAGTTTTCCCCTGTTCAATATCGCTTGAATGTAAAAATTTGATGCACAGGGGTGCATGAATGAAAAAAAATTCTTGACTTGTTAAGTTAATTTTTATTAACAAATTATATTGATTAAAAATAAATATATTAAATAAAATTATATTAAATAAATAGCCAAAATCATGGATTATTCTCTCGAAAAGTACAATTGTGCGTTAAAATTGCTTGCCTTTGCCGTAAAAATAACACTTGATCATAAGAATTTGTCACTTGATATTTGTTTTTTGTTTTTTAATTATATAAACAAATGCCTATTATCGGCATTTATAGGCCAAAAAGTATTTTTTATCGTTCTTAGTCTGTACAAACTATCTTGTTAGTGATTTTCATTTAAAAAAATTTGTCAACCGATATTTGTTTATTATTTTTTTCAATAAAATATATAAACAAAGGCCTATTATCGTCATTTCTGGACAAAACTAATCGTTTTTTTTCTTATTCTGTACAAAATATCTTGTCAGTGATTTTATTTGAAGAAAATTTTTCAACTGATAATTGTTTATGAATTTTTTAAACAAATTATATAAACAAATGCTTATTATCGGCATTTATGTGCAAAAAAGAATCGTTTTTTCTTCTTAGTCTTTACAAACTATCTTGACAGTGATTTTAATTTCAAAAAATTTGTGAACTGATATTTGTTGATAATTTTTTTAAACAAAATATATAAGCAAATGCCTATTCTCGGTATTTATGGGAAAAAAGTAGCATTTTTTCTTCTTATTATGTACAAACTATCTTTTCTGTGATATTTATTCAAGAAAATTTGTCAACCGATATTTATTTATAATGTTTTTAAACAAATCACATAAACAAATGCCTATTATCGGCATTTATGTGCAACCAAGAATTTTTGTCTTCTTAGCCTGAACAAACTATCTTGACGGTGATTTTAAATAAAGAAAATTTGTCCACCGATATTTGTTGATATTTTTTTTTTTTTAACAAAATATATAAACAAATGCCTATCGTCGGCATTTATGGGAATAAAAGAAGAGTTTTTTCTTCTTATTGTGTACAAACTATCTTATCAGTGATAATAATTGGAGAAAATTTGTCAGCCTATATTTATTTATAATTTTTTTAAACAAATTGTATAAACAAATGCCTATTGTAGCTATTATAGGCAATAAATCGTTTTTTCTTCTTATTCTTCTCTGTCTCTCATTTTTTAAGAAGTTATCTAAAAATAAAATTAATAACAAACGAAAAAACAGTGTGAACTTGGGATCTCTTGGGTCACTTAGCAAAAAATATATTTTGTCAGTAAATTCCGATGATAAACATTTCTTTATTTAAGTTATTTAAAAAATTATAAACAAATATAGTGAAATTTTCAAAAAAGAAGATTAATTTTCTACCAAAAAAGTATTCTTTTAACAAATCGTTTCAAACATTCAACCTAGTAGTTGAATTTTAAACCAAAAAAGACGAAATTTCAATTTAAAAATTTTGTAGTTGGTATTTTTTTAAATTAAAAATCTTATTATAATCACTATACTTTGTTAAAGATTAAAATATTTTATTAAAAATTCAGATTTTTTTTGCAGCTTCATTAGTTCAGTTAAAAATTTATCTTTCTGTTGGAAAAATTATATACATATATATACATATATATTTATTTATTTTTACAACTATTTTGTTGAAACTTCGCCTTTATTGTTCAGAAATTTATCTTTTTAATTATAAATATCATATTTTTCAGCAGAAATGGAACTGTGTGGATGAAATATTTTTTCTTTTTTTTTTAATAAAAAATTTTATTTGGTTGACAAATCATCTCTTTTGGTAGAAATTTTATTTGTTTTTGTTACAAGTGGAACTGTCTGGGTAAAAAATTGTTTGTTTTCAAATTAATTAAATTTTTTAATGGATTTATTTGTTTTTAATTTATAATTAAAACATTTTTTGGTTGACATATCAACGATTATATTTTTTTATTAGAATTCATCTTTTGGGTAGAAAATTAGTCTTTTTTAGTTTAAAAAGTAGCAATTTGATAGAAAATTGAAGTATTAAGTTAACCAAAAAAGATGCATTCTGATTAAAAAATATAACTTTTGAAAAAATAAATTTTTAACACAAATATTTTAGGGGAGTTATTTCGATATAAAAGCAAATTGAAAACTGTATAAATAAATTAAACAATATTTTGACGTAACACAATAATGCTTTTTTGATATTTTTTTAGTTACACAGATTTCCAAATTATTTATAAGGTAAGAAGTATCAGCAGTTTATTTAGAATTATATAAATTTTATCATTTTCATGAGACATTTAAAAAGATTTTAAAATATTTCCGATATGTCAAAAAAAATGTAGAAGATTTAAAAAATATATTTTTTATTTGACAGGATTTTACAAATTATTAGAAAAATTTTAGCCATTCCAAAATAAAAGATTTTTCGATATTTCAGATTCATCAACAAAGAATCTAGATTTAAAAAATATATATTTTACGGGATTTTACAAAATAATAGAAAAAGTTCGAGCCCTTTTAAAATTAAATATCTATACAATGCCTCTTAAATTCTTAAAAATATTTTTATCTGACTGGAATTTTTCATGAAATTTTGAAAGTTATTTAAAATGTATAACGCTGTTTGCGTTTTTAACGTGTGGCTTTCTTTTTGTTTAAAAACTTTCACATAAATCTGCATTTTTTTAATCTTCTGCAGTTTAAAAATCTTCTTTATTCTCCTTAAATCTTCGCAATATTAATTGAATTGTATAGTTTAATTTATTTTTTATTTTTTAATTCTACCAAATTGAAACATTTTGCTTTAAAATTTTCTAGTCTTCCTCCAAATTTAAGGGAATATTTGATGTTTGAAAATCTTTTTGAATTATCTCCTAAAGCTCATTTTTCAAATTGAAAAATCAAAATAAGTTGTTTTTGGAACCTAAAGAATTTATGGCATTATCCCGAATTTTTAAAAAAGTCCTAAAATATCTTATAAATTTTCATTGTTTTTTAATCGTTTCAAAACTTTTAAATGTCTCTAAAATGTAGTAAAATTTATTCTAAAATTATATATTATGGCACGATGTGGCTTTAAAAACTTTCAAACCCTTTTTTTTTAATTTTATGAAATAATTTAAAACGTTTTGTAATCTTTTGTAATGAGCTCTTAGATCTTATTAGTCAAATATTGTTTAAAATTTTTCCATGAATCTAAACTATATATTTTTCCTTCTCTTGACGGCCTAAAAAATTAAGTTTACCTGAATTTCAATTAAATCCTTGAAAATGGAAATAATTGCCTCAAAATCTTCCATATTTTTGCTTAAAAACAATTGTGAAATCTTTAAAATTTTAAATTATTATTTCAAAATCAAATATTAACTGCTTAAAATTTTCCCATAACTGTTTAAAAAAAATTTAATCTCAAAATCTTAATTTTTCAATAATTTTATTTTACTCATCTCTTTAAAAATTAAAAAAAAATACATATATGTAAAAAAATTTTGATTCTTCTTAAAAACTCTGGAATTATAATATAGTAGAAAAATGTTCAGAAAAAATTTTGGCACAACATAAAATACTTAATTTAAGAAAAGTTATAATTGAATCTTTATCTTGTTCGATGTTGTGAAAAAATTAGTCATCTAACAATTAATTGATTTTTTCATAAATTATAACATAAAAATAATAAAACAATCATTTTCATTCAAACGTATTTCCATATGATTTGAAAAATCGAATAATTTTTAGTTAATATATTTTTTAAATTTGAACTTTCATTTCTAAAATTTGTCTTTATAAATAAACTCTTAAACTCTCTTAAACTTTCTTGCATTTAAGTTTTTTTCCGGACATTATGTTTTGGTGTGAAATTAACTGTTCTAATTCTTAAAATAAGTTTTTTCAATAATTTTATTTCGCTTGCCTCTTGAAAAAATTATTTATTTATTTGTCACTAAAACCTATAAATAATTGTTATTTAATACTTTTTTTTAAGTTGTTTTTTTTTTCTAAAATTGTTCTTTATAAATTTACTTATTTGTCACTAAAAAGTTTTGGTAAAATCAGTTGATAGTTTATTTGTTATTATTAAATTTTAATTTATATTATAATATTATTAAACTTAATGATTTTTA
>NC_046660.1:23374951-23429654 GCF_010883055.1 Belonocnema kinseyi
TATTATTTACCAAATTAGATTTCAAGATCAAATTTAAAAAATTATTCCTGTAACATTAAATAAACCAATTAAAAATTTATTTAAATTATATTTAATTTGAAATTTGTAAATAATTTTAAAATATGAAATATGAATATAACATTATTATAAAAATTATAAGCATGTATAACATATTATTATTAAGCTTTATAATTTGCAAATATATAAATCATGAAAATACCATATTATTATTATTATCACTAAAACGTGTAAAATTAATTATTAAAATATTAAATAGTTAATAAATTTTTACTGGATAACATTAAAATAAAAATACGGTATTATTTAATTTCAACCTAAAAATAACACGTTTTTAGCATTAAATCATGAACATAATTAAAACATTAATATAATAAATGTATTTAATCGTAATTTAGCTTATAATAACATTATGTTTTAATAAAAATTTCAATTATAATTTGTATAATAATATTATTAAAGTTAATGATTTCGATATATATCTATTAATTTAATATTCTTTCATACTATTTTAAAAAAATTAGATTTTAACATAAACTTTAAATTATTATTCCTGTAACATTGAATAAACCACATTCTGGTGAAAAATATCTCCAGTAATTAAATTTAATGATTGAAAAATTATGAGAAACAAATTTAAATATTATACATAATGATTATTCATTAAAAATAACCACTGTTATTTAAAGTGAAAATAAAAAGACACAAAACGGAAATAATTTTCAGCGATCGATAAAAGTAGAAATCTATTTTCTTATTTCGATTAATTTTATATGTTAAAGAAAGATGTCGCCACGGAACAAACCACGCGATTAACTTGACCATGTAAGATTTCGCCTCCATGCGCTACTAACGGAGGTTACGATTTTTAAGTATAGAATAAAATCGATTTATTGAAAAAAATTATATCTGACTTTAGAAACACCCCTATTGGGAACACTGGTTAAAAGGAGAGTAATTTTTACATTCTCGTCATTTATGATTGAGAAAGTATTAGAATTGTCGGAAATTTTACATCACACATTTTCAACGGATCTCCACGTTTCGAGACTCCCTGAATCCGAAAATCAGGTTTTCACGATGGCGTCTATCTGTCTGTCTGTCCGGCCATCCATCCGTCCGTCCGGCTGTCCGTCCGTAAACACGAGAACTCTCGAAAAAATTAACGAATCAAATTCATCTTCGGCACACTTTTTTAGGTCCTAAAAGAAAGAAGGAGTTCGTGAACCAGCCATTTTTTATAAAAATTCAAAAAGTGAGCGCATTTTGAAAATTTTTGAGACCACTTTTTTCGGAATTTGAAAATTCTATGTACGGATATTTATAGTACTGAAAAGAGCAAACAATTTATCCTTGACCTTTTTTGATAAAAAGAAAATTCTCAGTGTTAAAGCGTTTTCAAAAATTTTTTTTAATTAACCAAAAATCAAAATTTGAAGCCGAAAAACACACGATATTAAAAAAAGTAAAGAGAAGAAAAACATTTCTTTTTGAAAGCCCTACAAGAGTATCATAACCAATTTTTGGATTTTCTCCAAAAATCGAAAAGTCAAATTTTGATTGCACAAAAAATAATGGAAAATAAAAAATTCTTTTTTGGGGATAAATTTTGTAGGATACGAAAAAAGATAAATTAACAAAAATGGTTATCCCCAAAAAGATTTACAATTTCGTTAAGAATCACTTCTTGATAGGATGCATACTTTTTGTTTTATTCGTGAAAAATAACGTTGAAAAAAAGTAAAATAAAAAAAAATGTGTGGAAAAACGACGAAAGTTACGAGAAAAAAATATAACAAAACCTATTTACAAATGTCTGTCACAAATCGAGCGCGCAGCGCGAGTGTCACGATGAGAATGTGTAGCACGGTGTGCCCACTCTAATGTATTTTGTGGGGGTACTTATAGATTGTGGCAAAATGTGAGATCAGCGCCAACTAGGGGACGTAGCAAGAACTATTATCTACGGCAGCGACCCCCCCCCCTCCTTCCCTTCTCAACCTAATTTGTAGGTTATGTTGACTTCTCTTTCTGAAATAAATACATGAATAACAATATCCAATAAAACAAACCAAAAATCGAATAAAATAAAATCTATCATCGATCAAATGCAATAAAATGTTTAAGTCTGTTGCAATCGATCTATCATAGAAAGATTCCAACAAACTTCAACGTTTGATTGTTCATTCTATCAGACCGATTCCAACAAACTTTAACATTTTATTGCAGTTAATTTCGAATTCTGAATTCACACAAGCGCCACCTAGGGGACGTAGCAATTACTATAATCCGTTCACCACTTTTCTATGGGAGTGGGCACACCGTGATGTATACCTCAAAGCCTACAGATCTTTGAGAAACTTTATCTTTGACTATACTTAATTAAGTAGACAATTCAGAATATGAAGACGCACATAAATACTGCCATCTAAAAGAGGTCTTTTTGATAAAGTTTTTTCAAGTATTCCAAATGCAAAGAATAAATATCCGAGCGCGAAGCGCTAGGTGTAATTATGTTCGAGTGCGAGGTGTAATTGTATTCGAGCGCGAAGCGCGAGGTAACCCATTATCGAGCGCAAAGCGCGAGATTTAGGCGTCGTGCGCCGCAGGCACGCTCAAATTTTCGAGCCAAGCGAGCCGCGCGCGATGAGAATGTTCCCGCGAAGCGGACAGATTTTTTTTATGTTATTCACGTAACAGTTACAAGAGAACTCAGAAAGAAGCCTGGAAGTACATCGAATGGAATGAAGCCGCAACGCTGAACATGAACACCATGCTTACGGAACGGCATGGCGCATATGACACTGGTCGCGTTCATGGACCGAGTCTAACACATACCATTAACATCGACCACATCCCGCCCCATCCCTTTCACTTCCACATACCCCCTTTACAATGTATCGTCGAGTACCGGACGGTAATATAGTATAACATGAACAGCCGTTTATTACAGCTGGTAGTACAGTCAAGTGCATAATTAGTCTTCACGCGTTATCTTGAGTGCATAATCAGAATCGCAGTCAAGGATCTTGAAGAGGATCATTATCAAGCATCCTGACCAGGTGTCAAGTATAATTTATTTGATTTAAAAAGATATTGATTTTATTCTAAATAAACCTTAAGGGCATGTGACACACCTAAATCCCAATATTACCGATCTCACTTTATCAGTTCACTGAATGTGGCCTTTTGTGTGAAAATAAGTTAGGAAATAAAAAAGTGTCGGTAAGGTAGGAATCTGGTCACGTGGCGCACTCATCACATGGCCTTAAGGGCATGTGACACAGCTAAATACCTATATTACCGACCTCACTTTATCAGCTCACTGAATGTTTTTTTGAACCTAAGAACTTTTTTTGTAAATAAAATATCGAGCTGATACTTTGAAAAATGTATTAGAGTACAATAAAGTACGTTTAGGTACTGCATTTTGCTAGCAACTTCACTGAAAATTATTTCATCTTTTTTCTGAACCTCGACATTTTTTGAACGTTCGAAATTTTTTTATGCATAAAATATCGATCTCAAACTTTGAGAAATGCAAGAGCCGAGAGAAAACTACGTTTAGGTACAAATCTTAATAATAAAAGATGTAAAAAAAAAAATATTTCAACTATCAATTCCATCGGCATCAGCCGGTAACATTGTACACGAAAATACGAACCCTGGCGGCCACTAGACGAGGCTCTAGAGGGTTCGTATTTTCGTGTAGAACCTTACTGGCTGATGTCCATGGAATTGATAGTTGAAATTTTTTTTACATCTTATATTATTAAGCTTTGTACTTAAACTTAATTCACTTTAGTCTCTTGCATTCTTCAAATAATTTGATAAATATTAATTTAAAAACACCAAGGAAGGTGAGTCTCGTCCTAAATTTTAATTATTATGAAAAAGCAAAATAATGTTATTTATAAAAATAACTTTTTTCATAATTATAAAAATTTAGGACCAGACCCACCTTCCTCAGTGCTTTTTATTTATTATCCTCTTTTTAAATATTAAAGGTGGTTTAAACCAAATTCAATTTAAATTTCAAAGCTGCTGAAATTATTTCATTTTATATTATTATTATATTTTAAAAATTAACATTGCTTTAACAAAAAGGTCTTAAATAAAAACAATTTCCATCATGTTTACCGTTCGAAATAGAAAATTTAAGAAAAATCTTTAAATCTGAATTATTCTAAAAAAATGTTAAAATTGAATAATTTAAAATGTTCAAATTAAAAATTTTTTTAATGTGAAGCAGTTAAAATATGGCAGTTTTAAATTTTAAACTAACTTGAATGATTTTAAATCAGAGTTTCTAAAATCATAGAATTTTGAAGTGATATTATATTTAGAAAATTAAAATTTACAAATTTTTCTCAATTCTAAAAATAAATTGGCTCATATTCACCATTAAAACTGGAAACATTTTCAATTATAAGGCTTCAAAATTTAATTATTCTATTGATTCCAATTGAAACTTTATCAGATGAAAAAAATTGCTAAATTGGCGATAGTAAAACTTTATGGGACACAAGTTTTTCAAAATTTTAAGTGAATTTAAATCATTTTAAAAGTGAATTAAAAATGAATTTTTTAAAAGAATTGCTAATAATAAGTTAATTTTCTGCTAAATAGTTGACTTTTAAATCAAAAATACAATTTTTCAACAACGAACAAATAGTTTTCATCCAAAAAAGATTTTAGTTAACTTATCAGGAACAAAATATAAATTTTAAAGAAAAGCATAATATCCTACAAAAAGAGTTTAGGTTTTAACTTAAAAAGACGAATTTTTAACATAACAGTTAAATTTTTATCCAAAAGGGATAAAATTTCTGTTAAAACAGAGGCATTTTTATTTAATTTTTTTATAAATTCGAAAAATCGTTTAATTTTCATCCAAAAAAAAGTTTCAGTTGACTTTTTAAGATACAAATATGAACTTTTCAACAAAAAATAAGTTTCTAAGAGAAAAATTTAATTTTCAATCCGAAAAGACGAATTTTTTAACGAAAAAGAATAAATTATTAATAAAATAGTTAAATTATCTTTCGAATAATGGCATTTTTAATCAAGAAAGATAGAATTTGTACTAAACGATTTTAATTCAGTATAACCTTGTACCAAAACTTTTCAAAACCAAATTATAAATTTTAAACATAAAGTACATTTTCAACCAAATAGTTAAATTATAAAAAAAAAACATTACGATTTTTATTCAAGGGAATGAAATCTCTCCTAAAACAGATGAATTTTTAATCAAAAGAAAAATTTAACAAAATAGTTGAATCTTCATCAAGAAGAGATTTTAGTTCTTTTTCTAACACCGAAATTTGAAATTTAAACATAAAAGAAAATTTTCTACAAAACAGTTAAATTTGCAACAAAGAAGCAACATTTTTAAACAAAAACAGTATGATTATTCGACAAAATTGTTTAATTCTCAACATAATAGTTGTATTTTTATCCAAGAAAGATGCAATCTTTCTACTAAAAGAGATAAACTTTTAAATCAAAGATACATTTTTTCAATAACAACCAAAAAATAGTTCAACAAAAAATAAGTTTCTACGAAAAAAATTACATTTTCAATCCGGAAAGACGAATTTTTTTTTTACCAAAAAGATGAATCAATAATAAAATAGTTAAATTATCTTCCAAATAGTGGCATTTTTAATCAAGACAGATGAAATTTGTACTAAATTAATCAAATTTAGTAAAATTTTCTACCAAAACTTTTTAACGCAAAATTTTAATGCTCCTACAAAAATTAAATTTTCCACGAAACAGTTAAATTTTCAAAAACAAAAAACATTTTAATTTTTATTCAAGAAAGATGAAATCTTTCCTAAAACAGATGAATTTTTAATAGAAATAAAAATTTTAAAAATCGTTGAATTTCCATCCAGAATAGATTTTACTTCTTTTTTCAACGCCAAAATTTTAAATTTAAACAAAAAGAAAATCTTATGGGAAATATTTTAATTAAAAAAAAATTGCACTTTTATCTAAAGTATATGCAATCTTTCTACTGAAAGAGATGAAGTTTTATATCAAAAAGACAAATTATCAAAGAAATAAAATAAAACAAAAATAGTATTGATCCAAAAAAGATTTCAGTTGACTTACCAAGAATGAAATATGATTTTCACACAAAAACATAATGTCCTGCAAAAAATCTTGAATACAAAAAAATTTCAATTTGTTTCAATTTTTACATTTTGTTATTCTTTAAAAATACAGATTACGCAGTTATAAGAGCGGTTGGATGAGGGAGGGGGGGGGGGTAAAATATATTTTTACGGTTTGTTACAGAGGGGAGAGGGATCTTAGAGAGGGCATATAAACCGTTATGTAATTTAAATATCTTAGAATGACTCGGTTTTTCGCCACATGCATTCTAAGGATGCATTGTTCAACGTAATATTTCAACCATATAATCTAAAGGCAATTTTATTCTTGGGAGCATAACGACGAAGAAAATCTGTTAAGAATAAAAAATAATAATATACAATGATAATTTTTTCAATCTAGATCAGATGACTGCAAACCAAAATACAGCGCTGGCTGGCGCGTTGCATTTCACAGGCGCAAAACAATGCTTAATCTTAAATTAAACAGAAAACAAAAACAAGAAATTTTTTTGAAAAAATCGCTACGCTTCCTCCATTAAAATTGCCTCTAGATTATGTGGTTAAAAAATTGTTTTTAAGAATGCATCCTTGTAGACGTATTATGAATGTTTCGAGAACCCAAGTACTTTAAGAACCTTAAGTGCGCCCCCTCATAAAGGGTGTTCTATTGCTCTGAAGGCCTTAAGGGGATTTATTAGAGTTATAAAAAGGAATGTAATATTTTGTCTGCAATTTTGAATATTTTTGTCTGATTTCTGGTATGCGTCATCTGAATATTACTCTCTCCGCTTGGACGAGGCCGGTTTTTTGATAAAATGTTTATATTTTGTTTAAGAATCAAATGGTAAAGGACAATAGAAAAAAATGCAGTGATGCTCAGTGCAGCCGTATGCGGATTCTCGCACCACTCTCTATCGCAAAGTGGGAAAAAAGTACATTTTTTGGTTCAAAATACGGTTTCGGCTGAACCTATAAACCGACTTAGGTGTTTTTTTAACAAGCTGATAAAATTTCAAAGAAAGTTATCGAGCCTGATTTTTATTTTAGTTTTAAAATTTTTTATAAATGGACAAATATGACGAAAAAAATGGCAAATTTTTTCTATTTTACGTTCCTGGTGCTCTTCAATAATAGAAATATTGTTGTAATCGCCGACCTTTCATAGATTTACATAATATAGATATTCTATTATAATAAAATAAACAAAACGAAATGTTATAAACATATTTTTTTGATGAAAATCTGCTTTCTATCATTTTCAATAAATCACCATTTTTTTTAGTTGTATTGTAAGAAATTTGAATGAGAACACTATTTTAATACCAAAAATTTCTCTTGTGGATATTTTTGTTAATATTATAAACAAATTTAATTAACAAATGCATTATTCAGGCATTTGGCGTCAGAAAAATTTGTTTTTTTCGACGTTAATTTTTAAAAATTGGGAATCTTATGATTATTTCAGAAAATTCATAATTTCTTGGTAAATTCTATGATTTTATCAAACAAATTTAGCCAAAACATGCATTATTCGAGCACATATCGACGAAAATATTCGTTTTTGTCAATGCCACTCCTTTAAATTGGCAATTAGAAAAGTATAATTTAAACAAAAGAATAAGAATTTTCAGCAAGACTAATTATTTTTGAACCAATCAGTAATATAAATATTTAAGCAAAAATTCTAAGTAAAAAGAAATCATTTTCAAATGAAAAGAAACAAATTTTTCTTTATAAAAAACAGAACTTTTATTTAAATATATATTTTTTCAACCAATGAAATTAATTCTTAACAAAAAATAGAATATTTAAATTTTGTACAAAGCAAAACTTGAAAAAAAATGACATGACTATCAAAAAAAGGTACATCGTCCACAAAAAGTGGAATAGTTGAAATGAACTTTCAACTAACATAAATTTTAGATTAAGAATATAAATCTTGTAAAAAAAACTAATCATTCAAATTTTTAAGTAATAAAATAAATTTTCAACCAAAAGGCAAACGAATTATCATCAAAATTTATTGAATTTTTTGTAAAGTCAAAAACTAAATCTTTGATAGCACAAAAAATGATGAAAAATAAAAATCCAATTATGCGGTCAAACTGTGCAAGATAGGAAAAGAAATAAATTAACTAAAATTGTGCACCTTGAGAAAGATGTAAAAATTTCTTATTTATCACTCTTTTATCTGACTAGTACTTTTTGATACATTCGTAAAAAACAGCATTAATAATAACACAATACAATTTTGGATTCGTAAATTCGATCGATTCATCCTTATGAATAGTCTTAAGAATATTCTTGTTAATATTATAAACAAACTTAATAAACAAATTCATTATTCTGGCATTCGTCGTCAAAAAAATTAGTTTTTTTCAAAGTTAATTTTTTAAAATTTGGAACCTAATGATAATTTCAGAAAAAATCATAATTTGTTGATAAATTTTATTACTTCTTCAACAAATTTAATAAACATTTGTTTGGGCATTTGTTGACGGAAAAACTCGTTTTTTTTCAATGTTAGTCCTTTTAATTGGGAACTTAACGATAATTTCAGTAAAATTCATAATTAGTTGATTGATTTTATGTTTTTGTTAAACCAATTTACTTTTAAAAATGCATTATTCGGACATCTGTCGACGTAAAAACTCGTTTTTTTCACAGTCAGTCCTTTTAATTTCAGAAAAAAGTTCTTTTTTTCATTTAGTATTCAAATGTGTCCAACAGGTTTTTGAATACAAGGGATAATTGAACAATACATTTAATCATTGTTATAAATAAATTCTATAACATAAGAAAAGTTCCAATTGAAAGGACTGATATTGAAAAAAAAATTGATTTTCTGTCGACAAATGTCCAAATAATGTATTTGTTTATTATATTTGTTAAAAAAATCATAAAATATATGAACTCATTATGAATGTTGCTGGAATTAACATAAAGTTCTCAATTAAAAGGACTGACATCGAGAAGAAAACTATTTTTTTGTCAACAGATGTCCGAATAATGCATTTGTTTATTAAATATGTTTAAAAAAATATATTAAATAGTGATAGATGTTGCTAAAATTACCATGAAATTCCGAATTAAAAGGACTAACATTAAAAAAGAACTAATTTTCCTGTCGATTAGTGCTTGAATAATGCATTTTTAAATTAAATTTATCTAATAAAATCAAAAGATTCATCAACAAATTATGAATTTTCTCAAATTATCATGAAGTTCCTAATTTAAAAAAATTACAAAAAAAAAGAATTTTTCTGACGACAAATGCCTGAGGAATGCATTTATTTATTAAATTTGTTTATAATCTTAACAAAAATACTCTTAAGAGAAATTTTGGTCATTAAAATATTGTTTCCATCAAATTTTCTTGCAATATAACTTTAAACAAATGTTTAATCGTTGAAAATTATAGAAAACACATTTTCAACAAATAATTTGTTTATAAAAAATGTTTTTTGTTAATTGTATAATGATGAAATTTATTTTTATAATGTGAATCTATGAAACTTTGGCGATTACCACAATTTTCCTATTATCGACAAGCACCGGGAACGTCATATAGAAAAATTGTCATTTTTTTCGTCATATTTATTTATAAAAAAATTAAAAAACTAAAATAAAAATAAGGTTCGACCATTTTCTTTGAAATTTTATTTACTAGTTTAAAAAAACATAGAAAATGGTTCTACCGGTTCAGCCGGAATCGTGTTTTGAACCAAAATATGTACTTTTTCCCCACTATGCCATGGAGAGTGCTTCGAGAATCCACACACGACTGCACTGAACACCACCGTAATTTTTTATATTGTTAAACAAAATATAAACATTTTATCCAAAAATCAGCTTCGTCTAAGCCGGGAGAGTAGTATTTAGATAACGTATGCCAGAGGTCAAACAAAAAAATTCAAAATTGCCGACAAAATGTTACATTCCTTTTTATGACTCTAATAAATCCCCTTGCCTTTAAAGCAATAGAAGATCCTTTATGAGGGAGCGCACTTAAGGCTCTTAAAGTACTTGGGTTCTCGTAATGTTCATAATACGTCTACAAGGATGCATTCTTAAGAGCAATATTTTAACCACATAATCTGGAGGCAATTTTACTGGCGAAAGAGTAGCGAATTTTTTCAAAAAAATTTCTTGTTGTTGTTTTTTGTTTAATTTAAGATTAAGCATTGTTTTGCGCCTGTGAAATGCAACGCGCCAGCTAGCACTGCATATTGGTTTGCAGTCGTCTGATCCAGATTTAAAAAATTATCATTGTATAATATTATTTTTTATTTTGAACAGATTTTATTCATCGTTATGTTCACAAGAGTGAAATTGCCTTTAGATTATGTGGTTAAAATATTACGTTGAACAATGCATTCTTATAATGTATGTGGCGGAAAACCGAGTCAACTGCGTAATCTATATTTTTAAAAAATAACAAAATGTTTTTTTTTAATTCAAACATTTCTTTTTTTTAATTGTCTTTTTGATTTAAAGACTCACCTGATTTATTAGAATTTTCATTTTTTGGATAAAAATGCAAATGCCTGCTTGAAAAATTAACAATCTTGTTAAAAAGTCATATTTTTTATTAAAAATTAAGCTATTTAGCAGAAAATTAACTTATTATGAACAATTCTTATTTTGGTATTGGGAAGTGAACTGTAATCTTTTTTGGATGAAAATTTAACTATTTCCTTAAAGTTTTTTTTTAATTCATAACTTTCTGAAGAAATTTCATCTTTCTTGAATAAAAATGCAACTGTCTCGTAGAAAAATTTTTATTTTTTTTTATTTTTAAATTTTTTCTTTAAAAATTGGTTTTGAAAAGTTTTGGTACAAATTTTTTACTAAATTTAATTCATTTAGTACAAATTTCATCTTTCTTAATTAAAAATGCCACTATTTGGAAGATAATCTAACTCTTTTAATAATAATTCATACTTTTTAGTAAAAAAAAAAAATTCGCCTTTTTGGATTGAAAATTTAATATTTTTCGTAAAAACTTATTTTTTATGAAAAAATTGATATTTTTATTTTAAAAAGTCAGCTAAAACCTTTTTTGGATGAAAATTTACCGACTTTTTAAATTACAAAAAAACGCCTCTGTTTTAATAGAAACTTTATCTCTTTCGGATAAAAAGTCAACTGTTATGTTCAAAAATTCTTTTTAGGTTAAAACTTAAACTCTTTTTGTAGGATATTATGCTTTTCTTTAAAATTCATATCTTGTTTCTGATAAGTCGACTGAAATCTTTTTTCGATGAAAACTATTTATTTTTTAAAATAAATTTAACTTTTTTATTTAAAAGTTAATTTCTTTTAGTAAAAAGATTGCATATTTCTTGAATAAAAATGCAACTGTTTTGTTGAAAATTCAACCATTTTTTATGAAATTTACTTGTTGAAAATTCGTATTTTTGTGTTGAAAAGTCAATTAAAATCTACTTTTATCAAAAATTCAACGGTTTTTAAAAATTTTGTCTTTTTGATTTAAAAAATCACCTGATTTAACAGAGTTTTTATTTTTCTTAAACAAAAATTCAACAGTAAATTAACTTATTTTTTACAATTCTTATTTTGGTGTTGGGAAGTGAACTGGAAAATTCTTTAGATGATAAATTTAACTATTTTTTCAAGTATTTTTTTTAATTGATATGTTTTGAAAGAAATTTCATCTTTCTTGGATAAAAATACAATTTTTTGTTAAAAATTCATGCTTTTTGGTTAAAAAATCTACCTCTTTTAGAAAATTTAACTGTTTCGTAAAAAATGTTTGTTTTATTTAAGTTTAATATTTGGGTGGTGAAAGAAGAACTAAAATCTTTTCTTGATGAAAATTCAAGCATTTTTTTTTATTATTTTTTTTTAAATCATCTGTTTTAGAAAAAATTTCATCTTTTTTGAATAAAAATTTAACTGTTCTTTAAAAATTAAATTTGGTTGAAAAGTCATAATTTTTGGTTGAAAAATTTACTGTTTTGTTACAGATATATCTATTACGCAAAAAATTTATTTTTTGTTCAAAAATTATAATTTGGTGTTGAAAAATGAACTAAAATCTTTTCTGTATAAAAGTTGAACTAAAAAAAATCCTGTCATTTTTTATTAAAAGTTTCACTGTTTTAGTACAAACTTTTAGTAAGTTAAATTTATTTAGTACAAATTCATTATTTCTCGAATCAAAATGCATCTACTTGATTTTAGAAAAATTTGTCGAAATAATGTTAGTTTTTTTATTATAATAAAAATTTAATATTTCATAATCTCAGCAAGTCTGAATTTGAAACAATGAATTTGATTTCAATTTGTCAAATTTTAGTCACACTAACTTAAAAATGGTTCAAATTCAAAAGCTAAATTTTTTTTAACATTTTATACATTTCAATTTTTCGTAATTTTCGCTCATAAGTTAACTTAAATCTTTTTCGGATGAAAACTATTTTTTCTATAAAGTTGTCTTTTTGATTTCAAATTCGTATTTTTGTTTTAAAAATCAATTGAAATATTTTTAGTTAGAAATTCAACTATTTTTCAGAAAATTTATTTATTGTTAAATCTTCGAATGAAAATTTATCTATTTTTTCAAGGTATTTTTTTTAAGGTTGAAAAATGAATTATTTTTTTGAAAAATTCTCTTTTTGATTTTAAAATTCACCTGCTTTAGCAGAAATTATATTTTTCTCGGATAAAAATGCAAGTGTATTGTTAAAAGTTAAACAATTTTGTTGAAAAGTCATTAATACCTGAACTTAATCTGAAATTAATACCTCAGAAATTAAATAATTTCTACAATTTTTAATAGTTAAAATTTTAGAGTATTGTAGGCACATTTTTTCTATTTATGTATTTTAATTTTTTAATAAAATGGAGATCATTTAATTTTTGAAGGTGTAATTAACAATTTCGAAATTGGTCATTTTAAAAATGATTTTAATTTACTTAGGATATTTATTTATTATATATATTTGATATATATTTTAAAATAATTAAATTTTGAAGCCTTATAATTAAAAATGAATCCACTTTTATTGGTGAAAATCAGTCAATTTATTTTTAGAATTAAGAAAAATTTGTATATTTTAATTTTTAAATATAATAACACTTCGAACTTCTATAATTTTAGAAAGTTTGATTTAAAATCATTTAATTTAGTTTAAAATTTAAAACTGTCAAATTTGAATTGCTTCGCATCGAAAATTCTTTAAATAATTTAATTTGGACTTGTTTTAGAATAATTCAGCTTTAAAGGTTTATATTTTTTAATTTTTCTATTTTGAACGGTAAACATTATGGAAATTTATTTTTCTTATTTTAAACCAATTTGTTGAAGTAATTTAAATTTTTTAATTATATTAATAATTTAAAATGATTTAATTTCAGCAGCTTTAAAACTTAAATTGAATTTAGTTTAAAGCGTCAAGTTGTCACATTTTAATTGCTTCGAATGAGAATTTCTTTAAATTCAACATTTTATATATTCTTATTTTATTTTGAACGTTTTATCAGAATAATTTAGTTATATTTTGAGTTGAATATAAAGCAATTAATTCAGTGTCAAATTTGAGTTTGCGAATTTTAGTCACTCCGAATTAAAAATGGTTGCAAATTCAAAATTTAACTAATTTTTAAAGTTTTTTTTTATATGTGAGGAAGAAATTTCATCTTTATTGGATAAAACTACAACTGTGTGGTTGAAAATTCAACAATTTTGTTGAAAAGTCATACTTTTTTGGTTGAAAATTCTGCTTTTTTGTAGAAATTTTAACTGTTTCGTAAAAAATTGTCTTTATGTTTAAATTAAATTTTTTGGTGTTGAAAAAAGAACTAAAATCTTTTCTGGATGACAATTCAATCATTTCTTTCAACTTTTTAAATAAAAAATTTATCTGTTGTAGGTGGAATTTGCTTAATAGAAATTAAACTATTTGTTTGAAAATTTAACTGTTTTGTTAAAAAGTCATCATTTTGTTTGAAAAATCTACTGTTTTGTTGAAAATTAAACTATTTCGCTGAAAATTTATTTTTCGCCAAAAATGTGTTCTAGTACAAATTTCATATTTCTAGAATACAAATGCAACTATTTGGTAAAGAATTTAACTATTTTGTTACAAATTCATTCTTTTTGTTTAAAAAAATTTGTCTTCTTGAATTTAAAATAAAATCTTATGCGTAAAAAACCTTACCCTTTTTGCAGTTTATCCGATTTTTGTTGTTGATTTTTTTTAAGTTTGTCAAGTTTTTATTTACTTATTTTAAACCGATAAGAAAAACAAAGGAATACTAAGAAACAGAATCGCTTTTTAAATTTCTAAAAAAATTAAAATAAGAGAAAAAAATTTAATTTTAATTTTAATAACCTTACCAGTTTTATTTATTTTAGTTACAGCTTATAACATACAGATCGTTTTTGACTTTAAGCAATATTTAGTTTATAAATTTAAATAATTGGCAAGTAAGAGTTTCATGAATTGTTGCCAAAGATGCTCAAAGATGTTTAAAATCCTCTAAAAATTCCAAAAATCATTTTTCCATCATATCAAGAAGTATCAGTCCAAATTATTAGTAGATATCAAATTATTAATTTTTTTAAAGATTCACAAGTTGTAACTACCAAAAACTAGATTTCAGAAGCTACTTAATTTTAAAATTAAAGCAATTTGAATAAGATTAAAATCAAATTTAAAATCATATCTAACGTCCAATAATCAAATTAATGTGCAGAATCCCTGGAAGTCAAACCAAGAATCCAACGACCAGATTTGGATAAGCAACATAAAATTTGAATTTGAAAAAAGATAACCATATAGTTCTGAAAATTAAAGAAAAAAATGGTCTTTTTTGAAAAAAAATTAACAACAGGAAAGATAAATGAGAAGGCAACCTACGAAATTTGTTCGTAGCTGTTCCTTCAAAGTTTCTTCTTTGTGTACGGAAGCATATTAGACGTATAAAAAATACGAATTTTCAATTGCAAGTCTACAAAATAAAATGGATATCAATTTTTCATCTTCAAAATTAAACAATTTTCTATTTTAACCTTTTGAAACTCAACATTAAATTTTAAAAAGTCGTCAATTGAAAATTTCAATTTAATTTGTAGTCGATATTAGAAACACAATTTTGTAACCTTGGGAAATTTTGTATTAACATTAGTTTCATCCAGAAAATATAACAAATATGAAATTAATACTAAACAGAAGATTTCAGAAAGGAAATTAACCCTAGAATCGCACACTGGGTCTGTCATACCCAGCGCAAAAGTGACTTTTGTCGCTCCCCTCCACAATTCTTCGAAAAAGCATTCTCCAACCCATGTAAATTCAGTTTAGGTTTCTGCTGATCGATCCAGGTGGTTGTGCGCATGAGTTTACCGAAGAGGTTCAAACTGTCATCATCCAGACTGGGTCAAGGGTCTCCGAGACCCATGTGTGCAGCTTAAAAGTAAAAGTACTCAATGAAAGTGTATCGATGTTTTAACGTTTTTTAAACATTTTTTTAGCAATTTTAAGATGATCATATAAATTTTTGCTTGTAAACAATAACAATTGTTTCAAATTTATTATATTTCACAAGTTTACGTTTCAAGAATGATAATATCATGCATTTCAGTTTTAATAAATAAATGAATAAATATTTAAATTTATACATATATACAAAAAATAAACGAATGGATACAGTTTTTATAACATTTTTCAGATGCAAGCAAGATAAAAAAACTAAACTGTGCTACATTATTTGCAAAAGCGCAATGTGCAAAGAACATATATCTTTTGCATGTCAGGAATGCGGAACTTCAGGAGATTAAATTTTCACGCTCTCGAGAGAATTTCAAATTTTTAATTACATTTTTTCAGATAGATGTTAATTTGAATTGAATAAACAATTATTATAAAAATATTATGTCTATTTAATAAGATTTTGAGACTCTCCTCCTCATTTTCACATTTTTACCATCATTGTTAAAAATGTTTGGAAGTCTACAATACTTTTACAAGACTTCTACAATACAAGCGTAGGGTGAAATTGCAAACATTGGACACGGAAATTACGGAATTAATGAAATTCAAGAAAATCACCGACTTCAAAGAATTCACGGAATTCAAGAGATTTACGAAATTCATGTAATTATAGGAATTTGATAAATTTATTAAATTCCCGGAATTCACTGAAATCCTGAAATTCCCGAAATTCACTAAATATGCTTAATTTTACGGAAATTACGGAATTCACGGAATTCATGGAATTCAAGCATATCACGAAATTCAAGGATAACACGAAATTGATGCAATTCAAAGAATTGGTTAAAGTCTATGAATTCAATGAATTCCGTGAATTCCGTGGTTTCGTTAGATGTTATTAACTCATTTAATTTCATGAATTCCTTGAATTTCGTGAATTCCATGAATTCCATTTATTACATGAATTCCGCGACTTACATGAATTCTCAAATTCCATAAATTCCTTAAAATTCATGAATTCCAAGAATTGCGCGAATTTCTTTATTTCCGTAAATTCTTTCGATTCCATGAATTCCTGCAATTCTTAAACTCTTTGAATTCAATAAATTTCATTAACTCATTGAATTTCATTAATTCCTTGAATTCTATGAATTCTCGATTTCCATAAAATCCACGAAGTGCATGAATTCCCATAATTCCGTGAATTATTTGGATTCAAAGAATTCCTTTAATTCCGTAAACTCCGTGAATTCAGTCAATTTCATTAACTCATTAAATTTCACGAATTCCTTGAATATCATGAATTCCGTGAAATCTATTAATTCCGTGATATTCATGAATTGCGTATATTCCATAAATTCCACTAATTCAGTGAATTCCATCAATTCTCGAATACAATGAATTCAATGAATGCCGTAAATTGAATGAATTTCATTAACTCATTGAATTTCATGAATTGCGTGAAATCCATGAATTTCGTGATTTCCATGAATTCCTTGTATTCCATGAATTTCGTCAATTCAATGAATTCAATGAGTTCCATCATTTGCTTGAATCTTATGAATTTAATTAATTGCGTGAATTTGGTAAATTGCGTGAATTCCGTAAAATCTGTGAATTCATGGAATTCAATTATTTCCATGCATTCAATGAAATCTATCAATTTCCTGAATTCTGTCAATTCATTGAATTCTTTGAAGTCTGTAAATTCCATGAATGCCGTAAATTACTAAAATTTCATGAATTCTTTGAATCTCGTGAATTTCTTGAATTTCGTTAATTCTATGAATTCTGCTAATTCCATAAGATCCGTGAATTTCGGGCGTTATATGAATTCCGTCAATTTCTTGAATTTCGTCAATTCTGTGAACTATACGATTTCCTTAAATTCAATTAATTCAACTATTAAAATGTTTTTAAATTCCAATACATATAGGACACTATACCATTGCCAGCATTTGGAAACCACAACAATATTTATTGTAGCGTTACCTTGCGTTTCGGAAATAAGCTTCCAATAAATGTAGTGCAAGTTTCTGATAGAAATTTTTAACAGTGCTCTTATTTAATGGGTAATTTTTATTCTGTTCAAAAAATACACTTGTAGAAAAGAATATGTTCAAATTATTTTTTCCCCAAACTTCCACATCTCCTCTTTGAAAACTCTCATCAACTTTTGAAAATAAAAAGAATTTTGAATATGAAATTTTTTTTGTAAAAAGGGATTTTTGACCACCTCTTCTAAATTATTTGCAAATAATTGGGTTTTTTTGTATCTTCAACTTATTGAAAATGATCCAGCAATGCTTAACTCTAAGAATACAAAATTTCTAGATGATTAAATATTTTTGGTGAGAAACAAAACTATCAAAAGCTTAGATAGAGAAATAATTTTATTAATTCTAGTACAGATTAGAATAATTAGCTAATTGATACACATTGTTTATTATGAACAATTAAGCATGCATCTTTTACCGCTTCCTAATTAATCCTAAACCAACCTCACAACAGAAAGCTATCAGCGAGCAAGAGTATCCAAAAACCAGGAAGATTATCAATAGAATTATTATGTGACCTGATTCTGCTCCCCTTGTACTACAAATTTCATCTTCGAACTCAGTTTGTCTTCCGGGTAGTTTCCCTGTACTAGTCCATTTCTGCATTAATCCGTTTTCTTTAAATTTCCATATTAGTTTATTGATTCTACTTAAATATGGAGATGCTGCTTCTGCATAAATAGCACTGATACTAGATAATATATATTCAGGAACAATTTTCATTCTTGGTCGTCCGCAGCTATCCCTTTGGTTTTCAATCATCCAACCTGCAATATCGTCACGTACTATACAAGCTATATTTTTCGACTGCATCAAATAATCTAAACAGTCTTCGTAGGAAATGTCCAGTTGAGTAGATTTTTTCACTAAAATCCGAACGTTTTGTTCAGTGGAATTAAGAACAAAATTGTAAACTGCAGGACTGATTACTGTTTCAAGATTCGCCGAGAGAACGTCATCCAATGATTCAAAGACTATTTTAGTTCTCTTTTGCAATTGGATACTTGTCAGAGCTGTGTAGAAATACGAAGAGAGCAGTAAACAAGCGATTAAAATCGATCCAAAAACAATTCTCTCGGCTGATTTACGAGGTTCACGAGGTGTCCCGAATCCAAGAACTATTTGAAATAAAATGTCCAGCTGCCAATTCCTATCTTCGAAGTGAAAGCATTTGGATACAATCCAATTGATTAGCAAGAAAAGGAACAAAAAAAAGAGAGTGTCGAATTTCCATTTCTTGGTCAACAAATACGACTCTTCATGAAAATTTGGTACCACTACTACTAAACGTGCTTGTCTAATATCAGTACTGATGGTATAAAATGGTTTTTTACACATCAGAGATCGTCCAGATTGAACTGCAGTGAATTGTATTCGATTGTAGACCAGGCTTCGTACAAGCCCCATATTTTTCTCTTTGATACAGCTAGAGGCTCCCCATAATCTTACTTTTGATGACATCCATGATATCTGAAAATTCATTGCCTTTGCCAAACATCTTGTCATTATCACATCGGATCCAGATGCTTCTATAACATCCCCTGTTTGGTTGTAGATCACATTAGTAGAAGGTGGAAAGTGAAACAACCCCACCTTTATCTGGTAGTGATGCAAATCCCGATTTTTCTCAGGAAACCATTCTGATTGAGAGTTGTAGTGTTCTTTGGAGAAGATACCAGTAAATGGATTAAACCTGTGAATCGATACGGAATCAGCTTCTAATTCGAGAATCGTGACGTCCAAGAATCTCTGCAACCACATCTTCCGAAATAATTGCTGATAGATTGATTCTTTTTTTCTTCTTGGAAAGATGATTAAACATTTTGGGCGAATCTGAGATTCCGATACTTTGGTCATAAACCTGATTAGATCTTCATCAGGACTTGAATCATCCTCGTTGGAATAAATTACCAAGTTCAAAATTGTCGATCGAGGATCACTAAAAGCAGGCAATAAACTAAGATCTTCTGATTTCTTATCCGTTGCTTTTTCAACACTAATCTTCCAGGTCGGAACTACTCTTGAGATGTTTTGGAGAATTGCTGAAACCTCAGAGCTTTCTGTAACTTTTTTCGGATCGAAAAGAACCAGTATCTGATACACTTCAGATTTCAGATAATCTGATAATCGTCCTACCCACTCTGATTTTGCGCTGACTTCGTCAGTGAATTTGAGAGCAAGGAGAAATATAATAATCCAGGACTTGATGATCATTTTGACTAAAAATTAATACCGGGATCTCTGCTTTTGTATACTAATGTTCTTATTTTTTTCACAAAAGACAAATAAGTCCACTTATTTCCAAACTAGAGAATAATGTTGTGAAAAGTCATCGCTATGGTTTTTTATACTTTTAGTTTCTAATTTCTGCTGCGTTGCTTTTTAGATAATTTAAATCATTGTTTCAGATAAATTGCCCTGTATGTAATATTTTTCGCTACTTAAATTCTGTAAGAATCGTCAGCTATTATAGTCGTTCACTGCCTTGAAACAAAAAGCAGTTCTGCAAAAGGCGTCGATATGATCAGCTACTGTAAAACGAAATTTTCCTACAAAATAAAAATAAAATGAACCTAATCTTTATTGTGTTGGTATTTTGTACAAAAATAACCCATTTCTAGAAAAATCGTAAAACAATATAGTTCTTCACAGATTTGAACTAAAAAGCAGTTGTGCTGGCATTCAATATCGTAAATCTATGTCAAAAGTTAAAGAGTCCCACTTAACTGCATTAATCATCTCTTCAATGACACAATTTCTGACACTCATTAAGTAAACGGGTACCTTCTTACCCCCTTTGGTCTTTGGACGCAGTTTGCTAATTTTTTTAGGACTCTACATTTTTTTTAATAAGAGATGCCACAATATGAAAAAAATATTTAATTATCTTTCCAGTAGGAAAAAATTAATCGATTTATTAGCAATTATTTCGAAAGACAAAGTTTTGTCCCTACACTTCCCTCCATTAATCGAAGTTTGGTGGGACTGACATGGTAACTAGACTCTTGACATTATGACAAATAGCTGCTTAATTTAGACATGATTTTCGACTCACAAAATACATTTCTAGCATGAAGTTGGTAGTTGAGCGTACTCTATACACAGTAAATAATAATAAAAGTATAATGGCTTCGGAATTGGCTAAAACTTTTATTGTACTTGCGACTGTCGAAAAAGAATTATTCTGCTAAGCTAGATAAATTTGGGATCCAAAAACAAATTGTAAAGGAGAAAAATTAGTCAGCTTATGTTTAGAAAATAGATTGTTTATTAAAAACTGTTGGTTAAGGCATAACATGATGAACAACTACATTTGGTGCCGAGGAGATAGCCACAGCATAATTTACTTTTTTGTTATTGTTAAAAAACTAAGAAAACAATTAGAAGATGCAAGGGTTATGAAAGTATTTTTAATGTGATACTGATCCTTACCTCATAGTCTTCAAAATTAACTAAGGTTAAGGATGTACAAGAAAGAATACGAAAAAAACGAAAAAAACGCCCACCTAAATCGAGAAATTGAATAAGCCGGAAGTGCGAATCGATTTTTAGAATAGGATATACGAACGCATAGACAGAGTTACTCAGAAGCCGCTCATATGCAAAAAAAGATATAGAGGGCGCGTGGTCTATCTTCTATGATATTATTGTTGGAAGTTCGAATGAAGTGTTTATTACTGCGGTGGTAGGAAAGTGAAACTGCTAGTCGAAGAATGAAAAGATAAAATCAAAGAAGAAGAGATGAAAATGCAAATCGATTTTGAAAGAAACAAGAAACTGTCTGATAAATTGGCGTTGATCAGTATAAAAGGAAGTAAAAGTATAGTGTTAATCAGAATGAGAAGCAGTAAGAGTGAAATGCTTTATGATACAGACGGGATACTAGAAGCTTTGAGTAACTCTTTTAAGGAATTATTAGGAGATGAAGCAATGGTTCAACAAAGCTGCGTTAACAGGATTACCGCTAAAATGCTTGAATACGATAGCGACTATAACTCTCACAGGATGCTAATGCATGGCCAGTCTACTAACAACTATGCCCCAAAAAAGATGTCAGACCCTTAGGGTAAGTTTCAACTTCAAGGCGAGATTAGTGAACTGAAATCAAAACTGGGATGGATATATGAATTGCGAAAAGGAAATCGGCCTCAGAGACTGATTCGTCACGTGCAAAAAATGCTTTATTCACACACCGTCAGTTCAAGAACATCTACGAACTTGGACAAAGTGATTGACTGTCTTGGGCAGAGGCTCTTGGTCCTGTCAGCACGACTGCGTTCATTCAAGAGAGCGATCGCGAGAAGCCATGACAATAGGAGTTGTTTGGGAAACAACAAACGTTTCTATCGCAGACTTGCAGATAGCAAGAGCAGGATTTAAAAGTATTGTGAGCCACTTAAGGCCAAGGAAATAACCACATACTGGTCGATTACACAGCTCCACAAAAAAATCTGTCATCCGAGCTAAGCCAATATTCCAATAAGGTTTTTGGGGTCGCTGAATCCGAATCCGGATTCAGTTGGAGGACATAAGGTCAGGATCAAGGTCAATTAAAGGTCAAAATAAAGAAAAGCATTGGATCAGAGAGAACCATTTTATAGGAGGAATTCGCTACTGTCGGACGTTTTTGGGGTCACCGACTCTAAATCCGGGGATACTTTGACCTCATCAGGTCATGATCAATGTTAAGTGAAGGTTCAAATTGGAAAAAACCATTAAATTGACGTGAATCACTACTTTAGACAGTTTTTAGGGTCGCTAAATCCGAATTCGGGGTTATTTATCCTAACAGTCAGAGTTGAAGGTCATCTCAAGATAAAAATTGATAAAACTATGGAATCGAACCTATGGGGTAAAAATAACACCGCATTCTGATTTAGCGACCCTAAAACGGCTTAAATCATCGATCGACGCCGATTCAATTGTCATTTCTGATGTTAACCTTCCCTTGTCATTTATCGTGACCCGGATTCGGATTCAGCGAACAAAAAACGTCTAAGAGTAGAGGTTTTTCCGATTCAATGGTTTTCTCTATCTTGACCTTTAATCAACCTTGATTCTGACCTGATAGGGTCCAACTACCTCAAATTCAGATTCAGCGACCTCTAAAACGTATGGGTATGGTAGTTTAGCTCGGGCTTCTGACATTCTTTTTTTTTTAGAGCTGTGTTATCTGGGATACACATAGGTCAAGTCAACTGGACATGACGTGACCCCCCTAGATAAGGACACCTCACCCCGCTCTTTCTAGGGCACTTCAAAACATCATGGGGAACACGGATCACTTTCCATCTCTTATGATGGAAGGGGTAACATATATAATACCCAAAAAAGTACCTGCTGTGAGTCCTAGCGATTACTGACCAATCATCTGCCTCTCGACCCTCTATAAGTGTCTCGCGGAAATCATTTCTGACTTCGTCTGTAAATACTGTAGGGAGAATAACATCCTTTCAGAGGAAAAGAAAGGTTGCTATCGAGGCTGCTGTGGTTGCCAGGACAAATAGACGATTGACAGTGTCGTTGTGGTGCATGAGAAACACTACCAACACATATTGTGCATGGTCTATATTTACTACCAACAGGCGTTTTCCTCAATGCCTCAAAATTATTTACTTCAGGTCCTTAACACATACCCCTACCTTGTATCGGTGTACATTTTAAAATAGAAATTAAAAGTTTCAGCTTACTGAAAAATTACAGGGACTAGAACAACAAAAATTAAATAAAACTATCAAATGCAACAATAAAGAATATATTTATTCAGTTCCTCTTATTACACATTTTTATTAACAACAATTACGCACGCAACTTTGACCGTTCCCTAACTAATCCCAGAACAACTTCACAACAGAAAGCTATCATGGAGCAAGAATATCCAGAAACCAGAAACATAATCAGTAGGATTACTACTTAACCTGATTCTGCTCCCCTCGTACGACAACTTTCATATTCGGACTTGGTTTGTCCTTCTTCTAATTTTAATGTACTATACCATTTCTGCTTTAATCCGCTTTCTTTGAATTTCCATATTAAGTTTGTTGATTCGGCTTAAATATGGAGATGCTAGTTCTACAAAAAGAGCACTGATACTAAAAGATACATATTCAGGAATAATGTTCATTTTTGGTCGTCCGCAGCTGTCCCTTTCATTTTCAACCATCCAACGTGCAACATCCTCTCTTACTATACAAGCTATATTTTTTGACTGCATCAAATGACTTAAGCAATCTTCGTCGGAAATGATGAGATTAGTTGATATATTCACAAAAATGCGAACTTTTCCTTCATTGAAATTAAACAAATAATTGTGAACTGCAGGATTGATTATTGTTTCAAGATTCGACAGGAGAACGTCATCCAATGATGCGAAGACAATTTCAGTTCTCTTTTGCAATTGGATACTTGTCAGAGCTGTGTAGAAACACGAAGAGAACAGTAAACAAGCGATTAATATCGATCCAAAAAGAATTCTCTCAGCTGATTGACGAGGTTCATTATGTGTCCCGAATCCAAGAACCATTTGAAATAAAATGTCCAGCTGCCAATTCCTATCTTCGAAGTGAAAGCATTTGGATACAATCCAATTGATTAGCAAAAAAAGGAACAAAAAAAAGAGAGTATCGAATTTCCATTTCTTGGTCAGCAAATATGACTTCTCAGGAAAATATGGCACCACTAAGACTAAATTTGATTGTTTGATATCAGTAGTGATGGAGTAAAGAGTTCTTTTACACGCTAGGGACCTTCCAGCTTGAACTGCACTGAATTATAATTGATTGTAGACTAGGTTTCGTGCAAGCCTTCTATTTTCTTTTTTGATGCAGCTAAAAGCTCCCCATAGTTTTACTTTTGATGTAAACCATGATTTCCGAAAATTCATTGCTTCTGATAAACTTTTTACTATGATTATATCGGGTCCAGATGTTTGAAAAAATCCCCTGATTGATTGTAAATCACAATAATAAAAGGTGGCGAATGAAATAACCCCACCTTCATCTGGTAGAGATGCAAATCCCTATTTTTCTCAGAAAACTATTCCGATCGAGAAGTTAAGTTTTCCTTGAAGAAGGAACCAGTGAATAAGTTAAGTTCGTGAACCGATACGGAATCAGCTTCTAATTTGAGAATCGTGACGTCCAAAAATTTCTGCAACCATAGCTTCCGAAACAATTTCTGATACACCGATTCATTTTTTCTTTGTGGGAAGATAATTAAACATTTAGGACGAATTTGAGATTCCAATACTTTGGTCATAAATCTGATCAAGTGTTTTGATTTATCTTCGTTGTAATGAATTACCAGGTTCAAAGTTGTTGAACGCAGATCATTAAAAACAGGCAATAAACTAAGATCTTCTGATTTCTTATCCGTTGCTTCTTGAACACTAATCTTCCAGATCGGAACTACTCTTGAGATGTTTTGGAGAATTGCTGAAACTGCAGAGCTTTCTGCAGCTTTTTCGGATCGAAAAGAAATAGTACCTGATACACTTTAGATTTCAGATAATCTGATAATCATCCTACCCACTCTGATTTTGCGCTGACTTCGTCAGTGAATTCGAGAGCAAGGAGAAATATAATAATCCAGGACTTGATGATCATTGTGGCCAAAAATTAACATGGGGATTTCTGTTTTTTTTATTGAAGATCTTATTTCTCTTAGAGAAATTAAATGAGTTCAGTCGTTTCAAAACTAAACAAAAATATTCTGAATAATCGGCGCTATGGTTTTTTATACTTTCAGTTACTAATTTTCTGTAGCGTGGCTTTCTAGGTAATTCGCTAGGATTCACTAAGATTAAACAGAATTGGTTCTTAGTTCAAGCCTTGAACTAGAAAGCAGTTCTACGAAAGGAAAAGTGTTAAGTTGTTTCGAAATTAGAGAAGATTGTTGTGAAATAATGTCGCTGCGATATTTTTTACCTTTCAATATTGATTTTCTGCAGAGCTACTTTTTAAATTTGAAACAAATAGGTTTATATTGACAAGAGACGTCGATGTGATTTGAATAGCGCTACTTTAAAGAAATTGCAGAGCCTATCAACAATTTATGGAAAAATTGTATTTCGAGCTAAACGTACTTAGAAGAAAGAAATGATTTCTTCTATTTTAAAAACGGACAATATATACCAAAGCCAACTCGTAGCAGAATAGTAAAGTATTTCTAAGAAAATTTGTAGATGTAATTTAGGAGAAAAATTTTATCAGATAAAATGTTATTGTAACTTGTGTGATTTTTCCAAAAAGTTAATTTTTTTATTTTGAATGTATTCTTATATCAAAAGTTTATTAAAAACTTTTAGATTTTTTGTATTGCACAATTTTTGTTTATTCATGTTTTCGCAGCTTGCATTGTTTCTCGAAAAATTCGATTTTTTATTGCCAATGTTATTTTTCATGTTTGAAACAAAAACTACGTATTCTTTTAAAAAATGATTAGTAAAAAATATGTAGCTCTTTTTTAGTAAACGGGTTTTGCCTCTTTATTTTTATCGTAGTATTTGTCATTTGTCTAAAAATGTAATTTGTCTATTTTTAATGTCCTGTAGAAAAGTAAATAATAACAAATTTGTAGATCTTTTTGAGGGGCACGATTTTTTTATTTAATCTTTTCTCGTATTCTGCACAGTTTAACCACAAAATGGAATTCATGTTTTATTATTTTTGGTGGAATCAAAATTTGAATTTTCGATTTTTCGGGAAAATTTAAAAAGTGTTTACGATAATATTATAGGGTGTTCTAAATTTCTTTCTTCGTTCCTTTAAACAATAATGATGGAAGTAAAACAATCATAGCTTTTTAACCGCTAAATGAATTGAAGTAATATTTTACATAAAACTTCTTTATTCCCTTTTGAATAAATTACCCGCTGGAACATTTTACCTGCTTAAGATTCACTCTACTGTCCAAACTATGGAAAGTATCACTGTCCAATTTTTACAACGTTAGGGAACAGACTACTCGGTCCAATATGAGTTCAAGAGTTCCAGTTTGAGAAAACGATTTCATTTTTCAATGTCGACGAGTTTTTAATACATTTTTTTTTTTATTTTCAGGGAAACTTATTTAATCTTATGCAAATTCATAGAATTTCCGGAAATTTATGGACATTTTTTGGGATGCTTATCAAGGTTTGCTAAAATTCATGCAAGACCAATTGGAAAATTACAGAACTTGTAACAGCTGGAAACCTATCACTTGTATTGGACCATTTCAATTTGGGCGACATTTTCGGAAACTTTTACAAAATAGACAAATTTTCTTATACATTGCCATACTGCTGAAGGCTGGTGCCCTTCTCTTTATAAAACACCAACCACCTATGACTCTCTCGCTTCCAGTTCTGCCTCTACAATCTTCTTCTATTTACTCGAGTTTGGTGGGACTGACGTTATAACTTCCGAAGACTTACGACTTAGACATACGAAGACCAGCTACTTAATTTGGTCGTAATTTTCACTCGCAAAATGGATTTCTCGCATCAAGTTGGTATTTGGGCATGGGTAAAGTTTCAGGCGCTGAACATGGGCTGGATGTTTCGAATACTAGAGGAGTGAATGATCTTAAAAAAAGAAATTTACGAGAAACAGTGTGCGCAAGAAAGTTAGACATTTCTTTTGTACTTAAAACTAAAATAGAGGGATGCAACATTAAAGATGTACAAAAAGAAAAGTCGAAAAGTGATCTTGAAATTTGGTCAGAAGTTTATGGCGAATCGCATGATATTCAATAAGTCGGTTTGGTTATGAATGGCAGAGTAAGGCGGCATCTCAGGGATCAAGGATTTGCATCTCGAAGAATGTTGTGGGTTAGAATGAAACTGTAAATCAGAAGATTATGTATCATATCGTACTGCGCTTCAGCTAATGGTGAATGCAGTGAAGTAAAAGAGGTCTATTGGGACACTTTAAATGATACTTCAGGTACTTGTGATCATGCTGAAAGAATTATTCTACTAAGAAGATATGAATTAATGGGTTTCTGTTTTGAAAAGGGCTTTTTTATTACAAATACATGATTTAGGCATAAAATGATTCAAATGTACACCTTGTATAAAAGATACAGCTACAATATAATTGACTTTGTTGTTGTGGATGAAAGACTTCCATAAAAGAATTAGTAAAACAAACAAGAGATATCAGGAGTTCTTAATGTAATACTTATTAACTGAATACTGATTACCTTCTAGCCTCCTAGAAATATGGTATTATAGTGAATAAATTATGCGTGGTGGAATGATAAAATCCGCACAGCCGTCCACGAAAAAGAGAAACAAGCGTTTCAAAGAAATTGGAACATCGCAGTTCTTAACGATAAAGAGAGAAATATATTTGAAAATAATTACAGAGGCAAAATGAGGAAATTATTACTATTTGTCCAAAAAAATCAAAAATAAAATTGCAAATGCAGACAAGAAGAGAATCCAAATCGGTTTCGAAGGAAGCAAGAAACTGTTCAAATAATAGGCGTACAAAATATTATAAACAAATCCTTTTCTTCTTGATTTTAAGCCGGTTTATTGTTTGTAAATCTTAACTTTATGCTATGTGAAGGATATACTTTAAAAGGCGTGTTACACCTTTTAATATACCATGTTACGACTTTGTTAATGACAATCACATTTTCCAAACTGTCAATGTACCGTTCCGGATTATCACTCGAAAACTAATGGAAACAAATTTAAGAAAAGAACCTTAAACTTTAAAAAATTGCACTAACTGCGAATTTGTTTATGCCGTTTGTTAATAGTGATCCACTTTTTCAGAAAATAGCTATGTGCTACTCCGGATAATTACTGGCAAACGAATTATAATCATTTCCCAAACAAAAAGTACCTCAAACTTTTAAAAATAACTTGAGCTCTGCTTTTATTTATATTGCTTTCTAATAGAGAAATTTTTGTAGTGACTTAGAGAAAATTTAAATGAAAAGTAGCGGTTTCAATTTAGAAAAAATGTTCAAGGACAAGAACAAAACAATTCAAAAAACCTACAAAATTAAACGAAATCCAAAAACGTTTATGTTATTTTTTTTTAATACAGATCTTTATTAAGAGCAATTATGGACGCAACTTGTATTGCTTTCTACTTAATCCGAGACCAACTTAACAACAGAAAGCTATCATGGAGCATGAGTATCCAAAAGCCTGGAAGATGATCAGTAGGATTATTATCTGACCTGATTCTGCTACCTTCGTACTACATCTGGCAACTACTGACTTAGTTGGTCATCCAGATAGTGTTAATGTCCTATGTCATTTTAGCATTAATCCGCTGTCTTCGAAGTTTCATATTCCTTTATTGATTCTGCTTAAATATGGAGATACAGAATCAGCTTCTAATTCGACGTCCAAGAATCTCTGCAACCACATCTTTCGAAATAATTGCTGATAGATTGATTCATTTCTTCTTTTTGGAAAGACGATTGGATATTTTGGACGAATCTCAGATTCTGATACTTTTGTCATAAACCTGAGCAGATCCTCATAAGCCTGATCAAAACCTGATCAGAGCTTTCTGTAATTTTTTTCGGATCGAAAAGAACCAGTACCTGATACAATTCAGATTTCAGATAATCTCATAATCGACCTACCCATCCTAAGCTTGGACTAACTTCTTCAGGAAATTTGAGAGCAAAGAAAAATATAATAATTCAGGATATACGAATGAATGGGTCCTTGGATTTGCATCGATTTGGTACCTTACAAGGTCATCTTTTGACATTCGGTTTCTTCCAGAAAATATTACAAATATGTAATTAGAATTAAACAGAACATTTTAGTATAAAAGTTTAAAGTTTCAACTTAGTGAAAAATTCCAGGGACTATAACAACAAAAACTAAATAAAACTATCAAATGCAACAATAAAGAATAAATTTATTCAGTTCCTTTTATTACACATCTTTACACACAACAATTAAGGACACAACTTTTATCGTTCCCTAACTAATGCAAGACCAATTCCACAACAGAAAACTATTGTGGAGCAAGAATATCCAAAAATCAGAAACATAATCAGTAGGATTATTACTTGACCTGATTCTGCTCCCCTCGTACGACAACTTTCATATTCGGACTCGGTTTGTCCTTTTTCTAATTTTAAAGTACTATACCATTTCTGCATTGATCCGCTTTCTTCGAATTTCCATATTAATTTGTTGATTCAGCTTAAATGTGGAGATGCTGGTTCTGCAAAAAGAGCACTAATACTAAAAGATACATATTCAGGAACAATGTTCATTTTTGGTCGTCCGCAGCTGTCCTTTTCGTTTTCAACCATCCAACGTGCAACATCCTCTCTTACTATACAAGATATATTTTTTGACTGCATCAAATGACTTAAGCAATCTTCGTCGGAATTGATGAGATTAGTTGATATATTCACAAAAATGCGAACTTTTCCTTCATTGAAATTAAACAAATAATTGTGAACTGCAGGATTGATTATTGTTTCAAGATTCGACAGGAGAACGTCATCCAATGATGCGAAGACAATTTCAGTTCTCTTTTGCAATTGGATACTTGTCAAAGCTGTGTAGAAACACGAAGAGAACAGTAAAGAAGCGATTAATATCGATCCAAAAAGAATTCTCTCAGCTGATTGACGAGGTTCATTATGTGTCCCGAATCCAAGAACCATTTGAAATAAAATGTCCAGCTACCAATTCCTATCTTCGAAGTGAAAGCATTTGGATGCAATCCAATTGATTAGCAAGAAAAGGAACAAAAACAGAGTGTCGAATTTCCATTTCTTGGTCAACAAATAAGACTTCTCATGAAAATATGTTACCACTAGGTCTAAATTTGATTGTTTAATATCAGTACTGGCGGAGTAAACATTTCTTTTACCCCTCAGGGATCTTCTTGCTTGAACTGCACTGAATTGTATTCGATTGTAGACTAGGTTTCGTGCAAGCCCTTTATTTTCCTGTTTGATACAGCTAAAAACTCCCCATAGTTTTACTTTTGATGTAAACCATGACATCAGAAAATTCATTGCTTTTGAAAAAAATTTTACCATGATTATATCGGGTCCAGATGCTTTTGTAAAATCGCCTGTTTGGTTGTAAATCACAATGATAAAAGGTAGAGATTGAAACAACACCACCTTCATCTGGTAATGATGCAAATCGCGGGTTTTCTCAGAAAACCATTCTGGTCGTGAAGTTAAGTTTTCCTTGGAGAAGGAACCAGTAAATGGGTTAAATCCGTAAACCGATACGGAATCATTTTCTAATTCAAGAATCGTAACGTCCAAAAATCTCTGCTACCATAACTTTCGAAACAATTTCTGATAAACCGATTAATTTCTTCTTTGTGCGAAGATAATTAAACATTTTGGACGAATTTGAGATTCCGATTCTTTGGTCATAAATCTGATCAGGTGATTTGATTCGTCTTCGTTGTAATGTATAACCAGGTTAAGAGTTGTCGAACGCGGATCATTAAAATCAGATAATGAAATAAGATCTTCTGTTCTTTTATCCGACGCTTCATGAATCCTAATCTTCCAGGTCGGAACTAGTCTTCAAATTACTTGGAAAATTTTTGAAACTTCAGAGCTTTCTGTAACTTTTCTCGGATTGAAAAGAACCAGTACCTGATACACTTCAGATTTCAGATTATCTGATAATCGACTTACCCACCCTGATTTTCTTGGGCTGACTCCATCCGGAAATATGTAAGCAGAGAAACATATGATGATCCTGGACTTGATGATCATTGTGGCCAAAGATTAACATGGAAATTTTTCTTTGGTTTATTGAAATTCTTATTTCTCTTATATACGGCAAAAGTTCACTCGTTTCAAAACTAAACAAGAATGTTGTGAAAAATCGGCGCTATGGTTTTTATACCTTTAGTTACTAATTTTCTGCAACGTTGCTTTTTAAATAATTTGCTAAAATTACATAATAACTCTGCATTTTAAATGTCGTAATAAAGACAGATAATTATTTCTATGCTTTTGTACTTTATGTTTTTGATTTCAGGCAGAATTGCTTCTTAGTTTAAACCTGAACTAAAAGGCAGTGCTGCGAGAAGAAAAGTGTTTAGTGGTTTTTAAATTAGAGAAGATTGTTGTAAAATAATGTGGATGTGGTTTTTTTACCTTTCAGTGTTGATTTTCTGCAGAGCTGCTTTTTACATTGGAAGCAAATGGGTTTATATTGATTAGAGACATCGATGTGATCAGCTTACCTTGGTAAGAAAATTTAACAAATTTTGTTATTGAATATAAAAAATGAATTATATCTCTATTATCAAAAGTGAAAACTTTTTTATTTTCAATCATCAACGTTGAACTATTCATAAAAACTAAGTACATTATTACGAAAAATATTTATCATTGTGCATTCTGCTTTGTTTTACAGAAAAACTTAATCGAAGCTATGCTTGAGAGACCCTAAAATGCCACAATATTAAAAATGTAGACAAGGTGGTCATGTCTGCATTATTCTTTGAACAGCACACATTCAAAAATATTGCAGAGCCTATTACAAATGTCTGAAAAAATTGCTTCTCGAGCTAAACGTACTTACAAGAAAGGAATGCTTTCTTCTATGTTCAAAGCGGACAATATATACCAAAGCCAACTCGTAGCAGAATAGTAAAGTATTTCTAAGAAAAATTGTAGATGTAATTTAGGAGTAAATTTTATTAGATAAAAAGTTATTGTAACTTGTGTCGTTTTTCCAAAAAGTTAATTTTTTTATTTTGAACGTATTCTTATAGACAAAGTTTATTGAAAACTTGTACATTTTTTATTGCACAATTTTTGTTTATTTATGTTTTTATTCTTGGTTGTCCGCAACTCTCTCTTTCGATTTAAACTATCAAGCCTGCAATATCCTTCCGTACTATACAAATTCTATTTTTCTACTGCTACAAATAACTTGAGCAATCTTCGTAAGAAATGTCCAGTTGAGTAGATTTATTCACTGAAATTGGAACTTTTCCTTTAGTGAAATTAAGCACATAATTGTAAACTGCAGGATTGATTATTGTTTCAAGATTCAACGAAATAACGTGATCTAATGATTTGAAGACGATTTCTGTTTTCTTCAGCAACAGCACGCTTATCAGAGCTGTGTAGGAAAATAAAGAGTGCATTAGAAAAGCCAATCATAAGATCGATCCAAAAACAATTCTCCTAACTAAATTACGAGGAGCATAAGGTGTCTCATTACCATCCCGTGGTCAGGAAATATGACTTCTCAGGAAAATCCGGTGGCCACGTATCATCTACCAACGATGCTTGTTTAATATCAGCACTGAGAGTGTAAAGAGATTTTGAAACATCAGGTATCTTCCAGCTTTCACTGTAATAAATTGTATTCTATTGTAGACCAGACTTTGAAAAAGCCCTGTATTGTCCTTTTGATACAGCTAAAAGTTCCCCAATCGTTTACTTTTGATGTAAACCATGCATCCGAAAATGCATTGCTTTTGCCAAACTTTTTGTCATTATTACTTCGAATTCAAATGATGTAATAACATCCCCTGTTCGGTTGTAAATGACATTAGTAGAAGATGGAAAATGAAACAACTCCACCTTCACCTGGTACTGATGCGAATCAACTTTTAATTCGAGAATCGTAATGACCAAGAATATCTTCAACCGCATCCTTCAAAATAATGTGTGATAAATCAATTAGTTTCTTCTTTGTGGAAATATGATTAAACTTTTTGGACGAACCTAAAATTCCAATAATTTGTTAATAAAACTGATCAGGTAGCTCAATTCATTTACATTAGCATAAATTACCAGGTTCAAAGTTGTCGCTTGATGATTATTAAAAGCAGACAACAAACTAAAATCTTCTGCTTTTTTATTCGTTGCTTCTTGAATACTAATCTTCCAGGTTGGAGTTACTCTTGAGATGTTTTGAAGGATTGTTGGAAGCTCAAAGCTTGCTCTAACTTTTTTCGAATCGAAAAGAACCAATACCTGGCACACTTTAGATTTCAGATTATCTGATAATGGAGTTCCCCACCCTGATTTTCTGTGCTAACATATCAGGAAATTCGGGAGCATAAAAAAATAATAATACAAGACTTGATGATTATAAGGCCAGAAATTAACACGAGGATTACCGTTTTGTTTATTCAAGTTTCACCCTTAACATCTTAAATCATGAGAAATTGTTAGTTTCACAGTCATCAATATAATTTCTACATTTGTTTTTTACAAAACAAGCTAGAATAGTAAATGTAATGAATTCTGTCATAGAAAGAGGTGATGGATATACCGAAACGAGCTTTTCTAAATCAGAAACCACATTCTAGTACTGCGCATGAAAAATATTTTTCAATTTTAAATGTTAGTACCCTAGAAAATCGTGTGTTGACATTTGTTTCCTTTCAGAAAATATTACCAAGAAAAATAAAAATTGAAGAGAATGTTGTAAAATGGAAATTAAAAGATTCAATTTGGTAGAAAATTCTAGGGACTAGAAGAAAACAACTGAATATAACTGCCAAATGCAACAATGAAGGATATATTTATTTTATTCTTTCTCATACAGATCTTAGCAAAGAACCAACTTCACAACAGAAAGCTAACATGGAGCAGAAGTATCCAAAAACCAAGAAGATAAACAATAGGGTTATAATCTGATACGATTCTACTCCCTTCGCACTACAGTTTTCATATTCGGACTTAGTTCGTCCTCTAAGTAACTTCAGTGTACTAGTCCATTTCTGCATTAATCCGCTTTCTTTAAATTGCTATATTAGATTATTGATTCGACTTAAATATGGAGATGCTGGTTCAGCCAAAATAACCCTGATACCAAAAGCAACATATTCGGGAAAAATTTTTATTCTTGGTCGTCCGCAGTTGTCCCTTTCGTTTTCAATCATCCAACGTGCAATAGCCTTGCCTACTATACAAGATATATATTTTGACTGCATCAAATAATTTAGGCAATCTTCTTAGATGATGTCCAGTCGGGTGAATTTATTCAATGAAATTCGAACTTTCTCTTCAGTCAAATGAAGCACATTGTAAGCTGCAGGAATGATTATTGTTTCAAGATTCGACGAAAGAACAACATACAATGATTCGAAAAAGATTTAAGTTCTCTTTTGCAATCCGATACTTGTCAGATCTGTGTAAAAACTCGAAGACAGCAGGAGACAAGCCAATAAGAGCGATTCAAAAACAATTCTCTCTGCTAATTGATGAGGCTCATGGGGTGTGCCGAATCCAAGAACCATTTAAAATAAGCTATCCAGCTGACAATTCCTACCTTCGAAGTGAAAGCATTTCAGCTTGAGCTGACGTTAATTATATTCGATTGAACACTAGGCTTCATACAAGCCTTATATTTTCCTTTTGGATACAGCTAAATTATTTTTCTCAGGAAACCATTCTGATCGAGAGCTTAAGATTTCCTTGGAGAAGGTCCCGGTTCAAGAACTAAATTGGTGAATCGATATTGAACTAGCCTCTAAATCGAGACTCGTGACGTCTAAAAATCTCTACAACCACATCTTTTAAAATATTTTCTAATGTCAAACGCGGATCATTAAAAGCAGTTAATAAACGAAGATCTTCTGCTTTTTATGTGTTGCTTCTTGAATACTAATCTTCCAGGTCGGAACTACTCTTGAAATGTTTTGGAGAATCGTTAAAATTTCAGAGCATTCTCTAACTTTTTCGTATCAAAAAGAAACAGTACCTGATACATTTCAGATTTTAGATTAGCTGATAATCGACTTACCCAACTGACTTTGAAAAACTGCCATTCTCTAACTTTTTCGTATCAAAAAGAAACAGTACCTGATACACTTCAGATTTTAGATTAGCTGATAATCGACTTACCCAACTGACTTTGAAAAACTGCATCAGGAGATTAACAATCAAAGAGAAATATGGTGATCCAGGTCTTGATGATCAATAATGTTGTGAGAAAACGGCGCTATGGTTTTTCATACTTTGAGTTACTAATTTTTCGCAGCGTTTCTTTTTAGATAATTCGCTAAGATTAAATAATGTATCTGCATTTAATAAGTCACAACAAATAAGAAAAATTATTTCGATAGTTTGTTGTACGTTTTATTATTGATTTGCTGTAGAATTGCTTCTTAGTTTAGGCCTTGAATTAGAAAGAATCGAAAGTAAATTACATAATCTTTCGTAAAACTATCTCATTTCCAAGTCTTTCAGATATATATTTGGCCGGTTAGTAAGCAACTAATATTGCTCTTTACAGCTTTCAACTTAAAAGCTGATTTGTTTGCATTTAATATCAAATGCTTGAAAAAAATCATGAACAACCATTTATCACAACATTATGGTGGATTTTAAAAGTAAAACAGTCCCACTTCACTGCCTTAATCTTCTTTTCAATAACTGAATTGGGTACAGGGTACCCATTTGATATGAAATTTAACCAGTTTTATTACAAGCTTTCTTTTAGAAGATCGAAACAGTTGAAAATTATCAATTAAAAATTAATTATGCAGGGTTAGGTTTACATCGATAGTAAAGAGATTATTATTAACCAAAGACGTCGACATAAATTTGCTTCAAACTAACCCATTTTTAACTTTTTCAGAGCTACACTTGTTCGGGTATTCATTAAATAATATTGTTCTTTACAGCTCTGAAATAAAAAGCAGTGATGCCTGCATTTGATATCGAAGGCTTTAAAAACAAACAATTAACAACAATTTCTCGCAACATCAATTTTCATTTTAAAACTGACGAGTCCTTCTGAACAACCTTAATTGTCTGTTCAATAACCTAATTTCTAACGGTCTTTAAGTAGCCGGGTACCTTGGTACTCCCTTGGATTTTTACACGCAGTTTGCTAATTTTTGTGGGCTCCACATCTTTGTCGAATGAGGGATGCTGAAATATGCATTTCCTCTAATGTGACTCGCCGCAATGTGACTTGCTGCAAGCTTAAGTTGCCACAAATTGGCGCTAAGAATCCTCGTCTCTGGAAGAGCCTCAGCCGCCCATGCAGTTGAAGCTGCTGCTCTTGTTGGTTTGGAACCCACCCTAAACTGTAGGTCCCCTCCCACCTCCGAGAACATTTTTTGTGAGTGTGTAAAGAAATAGTAGAGGACAGTAGAATTAAAAATTAAAGAATTTAAATTATTTTAGATTGTTTTAAAATATTCAAAGAAATGTGTACTAGATTTCAATAATTTGAAAGGTTTTTAAAGAATTTTTGGGATTTTTTCATTCAAGGAATTTTCTACTGCCTTCAAAAATTTGAAGGGATTTAAATAATTTCAAATTTTTTGAAATACTTTACGGTATTTTTAAAAATGTCAAGAATTTTTTATTGATTTAAGTAGTTTAATGAGATTCAAAAGAAATTAGAATATTTTAGGATATCTTAAAAGTTTCCGAGAAATTTGTAATAGATTTTACGAGTGTTAAATATTTTCATAGATTTTAAAGTATTTTAAAAGATTCTAAGAAACTTGCGATATATTTCAAGAATTTTAACGGTTTTAAATTTTCAACAGCTTTAGAAAGTTTCAACAAATTAAAAAAACAATTGAAAGGATTTTTAATATTTTTAAAAATTCCAGAAATCTTTATTCATTTTAGTAATTTAATTACATTTTAAAGTGCTTAGAATATTTTTGGTTATTTTAAAAGATTTCAAGAAATTTGTGATAGATTTTGGGGTATTTAAAAAAAATCCAATGAACTTTTAACAGCTTTAAAAATTTGTAAGTGAATTTAAAAAAAAATCAAAGGATTGTAAATATTTGAGGGTATTTTTTACAATTACAAGAACTTTTAGAAATTTCAAAGTATTTGAAAAGGATTTTAATGAAATGGTAATATTCGAGGCTATTTTCAAAGTTTCCGAGGGACTTTAAATTTATTTTAGTAATTTGATAGGATTTTAAAGGATATTAAATATTTTAGGGTATTAAAAAAAGTTCGTAATGTAATTAAATAATTCGAAGGGATTTCAAAGAATTTTACGGCTGTTTTTTAATTACAAGAAATTTGTAATAGATTTCAATAATGGGAAGGGTTTTCAACAAAGTTTAGGGACTTTTTTTAATTAAGGAATTTTCCAATGCTTTGAAAATTATCAAGGAATTTGAAAAAATTGCAAAGAATTTAAAATATTTCTTGGTATTTTTGAAAATTCCAGGAATTTCTAATTTAATTAAATTTTAGTGTTTTTAAAAAAATTCCAGAGAACTTTAAACAGTTTTAAAAACCTTAAAGGGAATTAAAAGAATTTCAAAGGATTTTAAATATTTGAGGTTTTTTTTATACAATGATAGATTTTAAGGGAATTGAAATATTCTAGGCTATTTTTAATTTTTCCAAGAAATTTTTTATTTTATTTAGTAATGTGATATTTTTAAAATTTTTTGGGTATTTTGAAAGATTCGTACTGGATTTAAATAATTTTAAGGGATTTTAAAGAATTTATCGGTAATTTTTAAAATTCTAAGAATTTTTTAATTTATTTCGGTTGTTTAATTACAATTTAAAGTAATTTCAATATTTCTGAGTGTCTTGTAAAATTCCGAAAAATTTGTAATGGATTTTGGGGTATTTACAAAAATTCTAAGGAACTTTAAAAACTTTCAAGATTATTCAAATAATTTTACAAGAACTTTGATAATGTCAACGTATTCCAACAGATTTTAAAGTAATTTAAATATTTAAGGGTATATTAAAATATTCGTAATAGATTTAAATAATTTAAAGGGATTTCAAAGAATTTCACGATACATTAAAAATTTTAGGGAATTTGTCATAGACCTCAATAACTTGAAGGGTTTTCAAAGAATAATAGGGATTTTTTTTAATTTAAGTAATTTTCAACAGCTTTAAAAGGTTGAAATGCATTTTAAAAAATGGCAAAGGATTTTTGAAATTTTAAAGTATATTAAATAATTTTAAGAAATTTTAAATTGATTTTAGTAATGTAATGGATTTTTAAAGAAATTGTAATATTTTAGGACATTGAAAAAGATTCTGAGCAATTTGGATACATTTTTTAAGTATTAAAGGATTTCGATTGATTTTAGGGTATGTTTAAAAATGTTTAGGTATTTGTAATATATTTAAATAATTTGAAGGGTTTGCAAAGAATTTTACGTTATATTTAAAAATTCCAAGGAATTTATGATAGATTTAAATAATTTCAAGGGTTTTCCAAGCATTTTAGCGAATTTACTAAACAAATTTAAAAACTTTTTAACAGCTCTATGAAGTTTCAAGGGATTAGAAAAAATTTCAAAAGTTTTAAAATCTTTTACGGTATTTTTAATCATTCCATTATTTTTTAATTGACTTCAATAATTTAATAAGAGTGTAAATTAATTGCAATATTTATGGGTACCTTGAAACATTTCGACAAATTTTCAATAGATTTTAGGGTATTTTTTACAATTTCATGAAATTTACAAGACCATTTAAAATTATCAAGGTATTTCAAAATATTTTAAGGTAGTTTAACTATTTGAGGACATTTTAAAAGTAATTTGAATGTTTTTTAAAGGATATTAAATATTTTAGGTTATCTTAAAAAATTCGTAATAGGTTTAAATAATTTAAAGGGATTTTTAAGATTTTTTCAGTATTTAAAAAAATCCAAGAAATTTGTAATCTATTTTAATAATTTAAAGGGTTTTGAAAGAATTTGAAGAAATTTTGTTTTAATTGAAGTAATTTTCAATCGCTTCAAAAAGTTCAAAGGGTTGTTAAATATCCTAATGTTTATTAAAACCAGGATCACTATCTAAACTTATGAAAAATATTTGACTATTCGTCTCGAATTTCAGGACGACCAGAAACATCGTTTATATTATTCTGAAATTCCTAATTATTCCAAAATATTTCTAAAAATATTTTTCCAAGATGAAAAACAGATCTTCAAAGCAGATGATCATGTTGAGAAACATAGATCCTGAACGTTAATTAAATATGATAATATTTATAATACAAACACATTGAAGAACTCTTCGGGTTCCGGGGTAACCTTCGAAAATGTTGTTAACCAATAGTCGGCCAGTACTAGTACTGGTAGGGTTTAGTGAGATAGCACTGAGCCAGCACTGGGTCAGCATAGAGCTAGCCCTGAGCCAGCACTGAGACAGCACTGGGTCAGCACTGCGACAACACTGAGCGAGCACTGGATCAGCACTGAGCTAGCACTGTGCTAGCACTGAGCCAGCACTGTGCTAGCACTGGGCCATCACTGAGCCTGTGGTGTCCTTCCATCTTGTCACGCTAAGCGCAAAATTTCTCCATCCATCAACAAAACATAATAAATAAAAATTGTCCTTAATAAAAGGAAAAGGAAAATCATCAGACACAAGTGCACATGAGTTTCCTTTGTTTATGAATTCCTCAGCGGGAAATAAGAGTAATCAGGCCTGGATTGTGGGATCAAGTTCCCCCTACTGTATCCCATCAAGGAATTCGACTCGGTCCTTATCGAGTAATTCCCAAGCGATGCAGAAACTAATTGCAATTTTGAAAAATGGTTGATTCCTAAGACCGTTCGTCAATCATCGGAAGCGTGACGCTGTGACGCGGAAAATGAGCGGATCACATCTGCAGCCAGCTCATCGATCCTCGACGATTTTCGGAATAATCGAGTTGCCTGGATAAACCCATGGTGATGCTGATTTCTAGAATATTCTCACACAGGATTCGAGTCTCCATGGTCCACAGTTTCTGCCCCACCATGAATATTAAGTGGATCACCAAAACCCTGTTCAGTCGAAATGTAATTGACGTGGTGACATTGCTCGGATCGATTTACACTCAAGGTTCGTACTTTGTCGAATTCTGTTGACGCACGTGACCAAAACCTCGCAACTGGACCATGACTCTATGCGACACTATTTCATTGAAACAAGGATGCTATGAATATAGAATTAAGATCTAGATCTGATAAGCTGTGACAATATCAGGGCAGTCTGCTCGTTTCGCTGGTTCTAGTCTTGTTTTTTTTTTGCAAGGGTTCGCGAAATTACGTCATCCGTATTCATCGAACGATCTGTGATACGTAATAGTCGTTTGCAAAAAATTAGGCGACATCTAAGTCAAGGGATGGAAGAGACAAAGGTCATGAAACAAGTTTCTTTATCAGGTTGCAAAAATTGATCAACTAAATTAGGGGTTGTCCACAAAAGACTTAAACAAATTCATAATAATCCCCCCCCCCCCACAATAATACCCGTACCCCTCACCCACACCCAGGAAAAGTATAATTACTTAAAATTATCTCAAAACCTGGAAAAGGGAGATTTGTCATGAAAATAAAGGAATAAGAGGAGCGTCGTTTTTTATGAATATCATTAATGTAAATTCTAAAAATTGAATTCAATATTAAACAATTTTGATTCCTGAGATTTCAAGTCCAAATTTATTGCATTCAAATGAAAAATAGTCGAAATTTGAACATAAGAAGGATTTTCTAACAAAATAGGTGATTTTTTAAACACAGTAAGGGGATTTCTCAAGAACAAAATTTTTTTTTAACAGTTGCATTTGCAACCAATTTATTAAACTTTTAGGAAAGAAAAAAATTTATTTTCAAACAAGAAACTTCTCTACCGTAAGAAATATTTTTTCAATCTAAAAGAAATAATTCACAACAGAACAGGTAGATTATCGACCAAAAAAGATAATTCAACCAAATAATTAAATTTTGAACATAAAAGGTGAATTCTTAACAAGACCATACAGTTGAATTTTTAACCAAATAGAGGAATTTTTAACTAAAACAGATAAGTCTTTAAACAAAAATGAAGTAGAGGCATTTTCAGTTCAAACAAATTAATTTTCATTTAAAAAGAAACTAATTTTCCACCAGATACATTGCAAAAAAAATAATAATTTTCTACTTAAAAAAACAAATTTTAAAAAAAACATGAATTACCCAGCGGATTTTTTAAATAAAATAATTGAACCTACAACAATGAAGATGAATTTTCAAAAAAGAATATTAATTTTATATGCCAAAAGACGGGTTTTCAACAAAATACATGAATTGTCAACAAAGAAAAAAAAATTTGTACCAGCCAGGTAATTTTTTAAATAAATAGTTTAATTTTTGACCAAATAGGTAATCTTTTAACAAAATTATGAATTTTTACCTAAGAACGATAGGTTTAAGAACAAAAATGTGATACTTAGATTTTCAATTTTTAAAAAATGTCAACAAAAATAAATATTTTATTACGTTTTGATTTAAACCAAAAAAGACGGATTTTTAACAAAGTAATTGAATCCACAACAATAAAGATGAATTTTCAAAAAACAATATTTATTTTCTACACAAACAATGGATTTTCAACAAACCACATGAATTGTCAACAAAGAAAAAAGATAATTTTGTACCAGCTAGGTAATTTTTTTAATAAACAGTTTAATTTTTACCAAATAGTTAATTTTTCAACCAAAAGATAATTTTTTATCTAAAAAAATGAGTTTTCGAACGAAAATGTGATTTTTACATTTTCAATTTAAAAAAATTATTTTTTAACAACAAAAAATTAATTATCTATGAGTTCAATTGAACCACAAAAGGCGAATTTGTAACAAAATAGTTAAATATACAACTATAGAGATGAATTTTCAAAAAAGGCTATTAATTGACTACACAAAAAGATGGATTTAAAAATAAAATTTTTGATGAAAGAAAACTTGTTACTAAAATCCAAAATTTAATTAATTCTATTAATTTAGTAAGCTATTTTGTTACATATAAAATGGAAAATAATTTTTTGTCCTGAAAAAGTGTGAAATTTTATTTAATTATTCAATAAAAATTCAACTATTTTGTAGAAGATTAGTCTTTTTTAAATAAAATTAAATTATTTGGGTAAACAATATTTTTTGTATTGAGAATTTTTTCTGCTTGTGTAAAAATAAATGTTCTCCAATCTTTTCTTCTGGTGCAAATTGATTGTATTTTGCTTAAAGCCCAACTATATCGTTAAAAATGAACTATTTTTTTTAAGGTTCATTTTTTTGGTTTGAAAATTCAACTATAATTTAGAAGGTTCGTCGCAAACAAGGTTTTGAGAGGGTAGGTTCACAATTTTTTTATATTGTAAATTTTTCGAATCGCCTGATTCATAATCATAGTTGATAAGACACCGCACCGTTTTGGTTGCAAAATTAAACTACTTTGTTGCAAATTTTTTTTTAAATAATCTGTTTTAGTAGAAAATTTGACAGTTTAGTACAAATTTCAAATACTTCTTAAACATTATTTTTTTGTTAAATTTAACTATTTCTCTTTAAACTAAAATTTTTTTAAGGCCAATTTTTTTTTTTTCAAACACATATTGTTATATTGAAAATTAATTTTATTTTATAAAGCTTTATAGTATTAGTTAAAAATTCAACTTCTGGGTTAAAAATTAACTTTTTAGTTGAAATGCCTATACTTCATAGATACTTCATATATAATTACTACAAATTCTTCTTTTTTTTTGGTTAAATTTAACTGTTTTGATTTAAATCAAAATCTTCTTTATGAACAATTACATTTTTGTTAAAAAATCAAATTTTATGTTTGAAATTCAACTTGATATTTTCTGATTCAGTTTTTTAAAATTATTTCTCACTTGATATTTTCTGCATAAAAACTTAAGTATTTTATAAGAAAACGCTTATTTGAAAATCTAAAATTCAACAATTTGGTAGAAAATCTAACTATTTTTTTTTAATTCGTTTTTTTCGTAAAACGTTAATCCCGTTGGTTGAAAATTTAACTATTTGATTAAAAATGTATAGAATTAGTTAAAAATTCGCCTTTTTTGCTAGAAAATAAATCTTCTTATTTAAAAATTTTACTGTTTGGCTAACAATTATCTGTTTTAGTTGAGGATTCAATTAGTTTTTTTGATAATTTATCTTTTTTTGGTTAATTTAAAGAATTTCGATAAAAAAGAAACTATCTTTGACTGTAATATAAACTATTATAATTTTTGTGAAAAATTAATTTTTTAACCTGAACATTCATCTTCTTAGTTAAGAGCTGATCAAATTTGATGAAAATATAATTTTTTATTGAAGATTCATCATTCTAGTAAAAATTCACCTCTTTGGTTGAAACTTTAATTAATTTGTAGTGAATAGCTTTTTTTTAATTCAACTGTTTCATTTAAAATGATCTTTATTGTTGAAAGACCTTGATTCAGAATAAAAATTCAAATTTTTTGTAGAAAATTCGACAATTTGGTAGAAATTTTAATTATTTGTTTAAAATTTGTATTCTTTCAATTAACTCGCCTATTTCGATTTTCAATTAACTTTTTTTACTGGTACATGAACTGATACTTTTTTTGTTCAAAATAAATCTTTTTACGTTAGAAAATTAACTTCTCACTTGAAAATTAAACGATTTTATTTTTAAATTTTTTTTTAATTGAACTGCTTGGTTGAAAGTTAACTTCTTTGTTGGAAATTTATATTTTTAACGTAAGAATTTACCAGTTATTTAGAAATTTCGTATTTTTGTTTAGAAAGTTCACCATTTTTAAGTGAATATCGTCATTTTTAGTTATAAATGCAATGATCTATTTAGAAATTAATATTTTTCCGTTGAAAATAACCTCTTTTGTTGAAATTCACATTTTCTGGTTAAAAATTAAACTTTTTGTGTAAAAAACGCTTATTTTTGGATCGGAAATTTTGACGATTTCCTAGAGAGTTCAACTATTTGGTATTAATTCCTCTTTTTTCGTACATAATTAAACCCTTTGATGAAAATTTAACTTAGGTTGAAAGTCTTTTTTTTATTGACTTAAAAAGATTTTATTTCAAAATTTGTTTTAGTTAAAATATTCACTAGAACATTTTTTATTAAAAATTTTTATTAGTTGAAAATGAATTTATTTAGTCAAAAGTTCAATTGTTTAATTGACAATGAAATTTTTATTTAAAATTCACATTACCCGTGCCAAGACTATTTTGTAATAAAAATATCGTGTTTTTAATTTAAAAATTCTAAAATTTGTTAGAAAATTTAACTTTTTCTATAAAATTTTTCATATTAACAAATTTTAAAAAAAAATTAAGTAATTAATTCCCGTTCCCTGATTAATTCTAACGCCGAAAATCCTTAGGATATTATTCATCTGAAGTTGGATAAAAAGACTGCAAAAAATATAAAAATTAAATTATTCGACGCAGATAATTTTTATCACGAGGCGGGTAATTTTTATCACGAGGCGGATAATTTCGATCATAAGGCGCATAAAAATTATCCATCACCGGATAATTGTAGTTGTTAATTTTTTGCAACATTTTATTCAACTTCAGATAAATAATATCTTGGCGATTTACTGTGTGCAAATTATCAAAAAATCGCTACAAAGTAGATTCTCATGATATTTTTTATCTGAAGTTGGATAAAAAGTCTGCAAACATTTAAAAAGTACAATTATCTGATGGCGAGTAATTTTTTATGACGAGGCGGATAATTTTTATCAAGAGGCGGATAAAAATTATCCGTCTCCGGATAACTGTTGTTTTCAATTGTTTGCAGTGTTTTTATTCAACTTCAGATAAATAATATTTCAGAGACTTACTGTGAAAAGATCATCAAAACATCGCTACACTTTTTATTTCTGAGATATCTCTTATTTGCAGTTGGATAAGAACGCTGCGAATAATCGAAAACTATAATTATCCGACGACGGATAATTTTTACCTCGAGGCGGATAATTTTAAATATGAGGCGGATAAAAATTATCCGCCTCCGGATAATTTTAGTTTTCAGCATTTTTATTCAATTTCAGATCAATAATATCTCGGGGATTTACTGTGAAATGAACATGACAAAATCGCTTCACTTTATATCCCTGAGATATTTTTGATCTGAAGTTGGATGAAAAGTCTGCAAACAATTTGAAACTATAATTATCCGAAGGCGCATAATTTTTTATGACGAGGCGAAAAATTTTCATCACAAGGCGGATGAAAATTACCCGTCATCGGATAATTGTAGTTTTCAATTGTTTTCAGCATTTTATTCGATTTCAGATAAATAATATTTTCGGAATTTTCTGTGAAATGATCATCAAAAATTCACTGCATTTATCCTAGAGATATTTTTTCTCTGGAGTTGGATAAAAACGCTGCAAATAGTAGAAAACTACAATTATCCGACGGAGGATAATTTGTATCATAAGGCGGATAATTTTTATTATTGGGCAGATAATTTTTATTATTAGGCACATAATTTTTACCATGAAGCGCATAAAAACTATCACGAGATAGATGAAATTATCCATTGTCTAATAATTGTAGTTTTTAATTTTTTGGAATGTTTTTATGCATCAGCAGGTAAATAAAATCTCGGGTATTTCATGTGAAAAGATCATCCAAAAATCGCTACGAGGTAGATCCTCGAGATATTTTTTATCTTCAGTTAGATAAAAAGGCTGCAAATAATTGAAAACTACAATTATACGACAACGGATAATTTTTATTACCAGACGGATAATTTGGATCATGAGGCGGATAAACATTATCACGAAGCGGATTAAAAATGTGCGTCCTTAGATAATTCTAGTTGTCAATTATTTCAGCGTTTTTATCCAACTTTAAATAAATAATATCTCAAAGATTTACCGTTAGAAGATCATCAAAAAGTCACTACAATGTAGATTGCCAAAACATTATTTATCTGCAATTGGCTAAAAACGCATAAAAAAATTGAAAACTATATTTATCCGACAGCGGATAGTTTTTACCATGAAGCGGATAATTTTTATCCCCATTGGGATAATTTTTATCACGAGGAGCATTATCTTTATCACGAGACGGATGATATTGATCACGAGGCGAATAAAAATTATCTGTCGTTGGAAAAATTTTAATTACCAATTGGTTCCAACTTTTTCATCCAATTTCAGATCAATAATGTCTCTGGGATTTACAGTGAAAAGATCATTAAAAAATCGCTACAACCTTGAGATATTATTTATCTGAAGTTAGCTAAAAAGGCTTCAAACAATTGAAAAGTACAATTACCCGACGGTGGATAATCTTTACCACGAAGCGGATAATTTGTATCACTGGGCGGATCATTTTTATCACGAGGTGGATCATTTTTATCACGAGGCGGATAATTTTTATCGCTATGCGGATAAAAATTATCCTTCTTCCGCAAAATTTTACGCATCAATTGTTTTTAACTTTTTTTATCGAACTTCTGATAAATAATATCTCGGGGATTTGCTTTGTAACTGTCAAATCTTCAATAATTTCGTGAGTTTCATAATCTCGAATCTTCAGTCAACTTGTTTCTCTCCCGATATGCTTTTATAGCCATATTATTAGCAAGAAAAGTGCGTTTTTTTCCCGAATCGACTTTTATCGAGCTTCGAGCATATAGGCAGTAAAGCAAAGTTAATCCAAACAAAGCAAGTGAGCTTCAATAGTCCCTTATATTTTTCCTTATCGCTGACTGGCATACTGCTGGTGACTTTGCCCAACTTTATTTCTTTACTAGTTTGAAGGTTGGGAAAGTTTCTATGGGGTTTTTACGTGTTATGCTGCAGCTTATATGATCGTTATAAGAAGACTTGCAAAATCAGTTTATATATGAAGCAGATAAAAAATTTGATAGGAAATGTTGAAAATATTCTTATTCTTCTGTTATCACAATACCTGGTATCCTGATGAAGATACTTCACAATGGGGTATTCCAAAAATGAATTGGAAAACTTTTTTTCGAATTTTTACGCATATAGCCCGGAAATTTTTTAAGAAAATAAAAGAGACCAGGCAAAAAAAGCGACGGATTCTTATCACTCGATTTTTTAACTTACCTCAAAAAATAAAAAATTGTATCTGAATAAGTGATTGGAATAGGTAAAAAAGGGGATGGATTTTTATGAAAAAAACTTTTACAAGTCATTTACAGACCCACCTACTCCTAATTATTTCATTCTTTACTTTTTTCTCTTGTGCAACATATTTTTTTTAATTAATTTTTCCAAACATTGGAAAAGAACCAGAATTATTTATTTAAAAAACACAGCACTATATAAAAAATGATTCTACTAGAGCTTTATTAATTATTAATTCAAAACTAAAAAGTCAAACAATAACTAAAGATTTCAAGCAACTTTCTAGCATTACTATAAAAAAAAATTATTATAAACAGTATTCAATTATTTAAATGAGCAATTTTGCTAACTCGCATTAATAAATACCTCACTAAGTGTAAGGTGGATAAAAAATTTAACAGTTAATAAAAAACCGCACCTTTATAGCACTTAACTAAGAAAAGGTAGTTATAAACAATAATAAACTGTTTAAATATCTATGATTGTTACCTTTCCTCATTGACTAATTTACTAAATAAAAATTGGGTAAAAAGTTGAAACCTTTAGAAGAAACCGCAACTATCTATCATTATTAAAGAAGAGCATAGATTTAAACAATAATAATTTATTGAAATAATTATTTTTGTAACTTTATTTAATTATTAACTCACTCTAAATGAAAAGTACACAAGTTGAAAATTGTACATAATGCAAAAATCTAGCATTATTCAAATTGAATACTATTAACAATAATTAGAAATTTTTTTAACAAAGAATTTTGTTAACTTTCATCAGTTATTTAACTCATTCAATTTTTCAACACCTTAAATATATCATTTTGAATAATTAACAAGACTGTAATAAATTATAAAACAAGAAGCTTCTAAAGAAACTCTTTAAGATCAAACCAATTTTTCATATTTCCTGAACAGATCAAAGTTATTTTTAATAAGAAAAATTTAGGCGACAATATTTTATTTAAATTTCTACTTTTTCCGACATAAGTATTGTATTTTTAACTAAATAGCTTAATTTCTAATAGAAAAAATAAATTGAAAACAAGAAGATAAATTTTTTACTAAAAAAATAAGCATTAACATGATTTTTTAACTAAAATAATGAATCCTCTAAAAAAACATTAACAAAGTAATATAATTGTGAATGAAGCAGTTGTCTTGTAAGCACAAAAACATTTTTATTTCGAAAAAAAATAGTTTAATTTATCCAAAAAGTAGAATTTGTAAGAAAATATTCAATATTTTAAACATTAAGGCGAATTTTCAACTAACGAGATGAATTTTTAAGTAACATGTTAAAATTTTAAGAAAAAATATTCATTTTTAACGAAGTAGGTCAATTTTCAATCAAGTAGTTAAATTTCTAACCCAAATTATTTTTGACTCAAGAAAGAGAAATTTTATTGACCAATTGGTTGAAATTTTTCAACCCAGTAATTCTAATAGTAATAATGATTAATTTAAAAAAATAAACATTTAAATGGATCAATGCAAAAATTGATAAACATTATTAGAAGTAATTTTTTATTCAATTTATTATAATTTTTAATAATAATTTTTTAGAATAATGCTAGAAATTTGCCGTTTTTTTCTTAAATGTTTCAATTTTGGTCGATGCTGTAATTAAATTGACGTAGTGAATAATTCAATTTGACGAAAATAATTGTTCAAACAGTTTATTATTTTTAATTATATTCTCTTTAAATAATGCTTTATTGTTGCATTTTTCTCTGAAATTTTGACCTTTTTTGTACTTTTCACACGAAAAGATAACAGTTAATGCAAATTCACAAATATAATTCTTTAAACAATTTATAATGGCTTATAATTAACCTCTCTTAGAGCAAAAAATAATTTCTTAGTAACTAATGCTAGGTGATTGGAGATTCTTCTGATATTTAAAGCTTTTATTGAACTTTTTAGTCAGTAGAAATAATAAATAGCAATATTAATTTAAACAAAAAGGCTCTAAGTAACTTTTTTCAGAAAAATTAACATTTAATATAATTCGCATAGAAAATTTGAAGAATATTTCAAATATCTGTTTTATTTCAGAAAAAATATATTGACAAAAAATAAAAAGATTTTTTATCAAATAATTCTTTATAATGTTTTATTTTTTATAAATAATAAGCCAAAGAAAAGTTAAAAATTTCAGAAAAACTATATCTCTTAGTAATTATCCAACAGAAGATATACAATAATAAAATAATAAACAACAATAAATTCTTTGTGATAAAATTAATATTACTTGATTTAATAATTGCCAATAATAATATTAAACAATTTCCAAATTCATAATTTACAGTTTTTCTCTCATTTTCCATTAACAACAGATCTTCTGATGTCAGTTTCATAAAATGGGCACACAATTTAGAATGCAAAGGGTATTAATGAAAAAAACAATTGTTAAACAACAATTTTCTTTTTTTGAACCAAATTTAAAAAATATGTATTTTCAAATAATTAAATATCCAAATATGCTATCAAAATTCTTAATCATGATCACAAGAACAAATTACAGTAGAACCCGATTTTTCCGAATTGAAAGGGTCAAATTTCCATGGTCATAACTCGGGACCTATTGGAACCAGAAGTTAATTTTCTTTTTAATTTACGAAAAATTTCCTGCTCTACAACTTTTCCTCTTGAGTCACTAACAATACCTTATAAAAAAAAAAGTTATCAAAAAAAACTACACACGCGTAATTTGCCCTAAAAAAATGGGTCAAAAATAGAATTATTTTAAAAATCCGGTTTCTTTCAAGGATCGTAACTCGAGATCTAATAAATATAAAAGATTCAATTTTTTTCAAATTTTATAATAATTTTTTCTAGTTTAATTTAAAAAAGGGTATAAAACTACCAGAAGCCTGGACTAGTTACCAGTATGTGGTTTATGTGTTTTTGGCGAGAATAGCTTTTCTGGAAAGAGATTATTTTGGCTATTGAGAATGACTGATTATTATAAATAGTGGAAATTTAGTTCGGAGATTTAGGTTGACGTGAAGAAAAATTGGATCGACGCCTGCAAAGCGAAAATCTATTTTCGTTGTTTCAGTATTTGATCATTCATCACTTCGGCAGACTATGAGCAGAGAGGTGGGTGTTATTTTTTTAAGATCTTGGAAATCGGGCAATTCTTCTTCGTTGCTTAACCAGATATTGTTTTTTGAAAAGGATTCAATAAGTTTCACATTATTTTCCATCCTAATTAAATAATCAATTAATTAATTAACTAAACTAGAATTAAATTCAGGTAGATCAAGCGTACCTTCACCTAACTGGGTTTTTATTTCACAATATTAAAAACATAAACAATTAAAAATTGTACTTAATAAACTTTTTAAATACTGAGAGTTTACCATTTTTTATATTAATTAGATGAATACTAGCGGAGCAATTTTTTTAGACAAATTAACTGCGGATACCAAATTGAATTTAATTGGTAACAGAAAAAATGAGTTTAGAAAAAAAAACAAATAAAAGTAAAATATAGACGGAAAGGTGACAAAGGGACTCATTGAATTATATTTGAAACAATTAAGATTTCAAATCATATGTGAATTTTTTTATTTGATAAAGAAAATCTTTATCAATCGGAATTAATAAATTCGGAAAATTGATTTTTTGGTACTAAGGCCATTTTCTTCGTTTCAGGTGAAATATTGCCTTTTCTACAAAACAGTTCAATTCACAGCCTACAAAGACGAATTTTTAAACAAACTTTCATTTTTTTTAACAAAAAAACTGCAGCCACAAACAAATAAATTTTCAACAAATAGTGCAGTTTAATTTACAAACAACAAAATTACTTTTTGAACAAACTTTAATAAAAACAATTGGGTTTTCAACCAATTTGTTAAATTTGTACACCAAAACTTTTTAAAAGAAAGATGAATTGTCAATCTAGAAACATGAATTTTCTATCCAGTGATAAAAAAAGAAGAAAGTTTCAAAAAAATAATTAAATTTACAAAAAAAAAACTTTGGATTTTTACCAAAATAATTAAATTTTCAACTAAAATGATGAATCATTAACGACAACAAAATCGATTTTAACCAAATATATTCAACTTTCAACCATTTAGGTGAATTTTTAATTTTTGACAAAAAATGTAATAGTTAAAATTTAAACAAAAATAAGATTTTAATTTTAAATGAAATCAGTTGAATTTCACAAAAACGATGGGTTATGAATAACAAATATAGTAGTTTAATTCAAACAAAAAGACGAATTCTCTGCAAACCAGTTTGATTTTTAACCAAATATTTAAATTTTCTACGAAATATTGATATTTTTAACACAAAAGGACAAATTTTCAATAAGTAATTGTATTTCTAATAATAAAAATACATTTTTTTCAAGTAACTCAACTTACAAATAAAGACTTGAATTTTCGTATAAGAAGACGATTTTTCTAACCAAGAAAGCAAATTCACAAACAAAATACAATATCTTCGAACCAAATACTTGAATTTTCAAATGAAATCGGTTGATTTTTGACTAATCATTGAATAGTCGAATTTTCAGGTTAAAAAATTTAATTAGAAAAAAGAATTTAGCGCAAAATAGTTAAATTTTAATAGTTGATATTTCAGTCGAGCAAAATTTTGGTTTTGATTAAAAAAAGATTCTAATTTACTTTTTTTTTTTAACTTAAAAATATCTGTTTTTTACTTTTTACGAAAGTAAGAGAATTTTTAACCCCAAAAAATTAATTTTTAACCCCAAAAAATTAATTTTTAACAAATTTATTTTTTTATTAGTCAAAAAACACGAAACTTCTACAAAACGGTTGAATTTCCAACTGAAAAATGTTAATTTGAAACCAAATAGTTTATTTTTAACCAAAAAGTTGAACTTAAAACTAAAAACTATCAATTTATTACAAAAAAAAGAAATAGTTAAATTGTCAGTGAAGAAAACTGAATTTAAAAAAACTATTTTTGGCTCAAATAAAATAAATTATTATCAAAATAATTTAATTTGAGTCAAAAAAGGCGAACTTTCTACAAAATAATTGAATATTCAACCCTCAAATATGAATTTAAAAAAAATAGGTTATTTTGGAAGAAATAGTTGGGGTTTAAACTAAAAAAGATCAACCAAACCAAAAAGGGAATAGCTAAATGTGCAGGGAAAAAATTTGAAAAAAAGATTTTGCAAGAGAATAATTAAATTGACTAAATTTTAATAATCTTTTAAAAATTAAACTATTTTTAAAAAGTTTTTAATTAAACTATTTTTTAAGAATTTGTAATTTTTGGTTCAGTTTATCTGGTAGAAAATTAATTTTTTTACTGAAAAAGTTACCATTCGATTTTTGGTTAAAAACTTACCTTTTTTGTTGAAATTCACCTGTTTGGATGGAAATTAAACTATTTTTGTTAAAAATAGATTGAAAATAGATTGTAAATCCGCCTGTTTGTGTAAAAAGTAACATTCTTTTTCAAAAATTCGTCTTTATGGTTGTGTATTTAAATATCTTGTTTAAAATTTGTCTTTTTGTTTAAATTGGACTGGCAATAATTTACTTTATTTTTCATGAAAATTAATATTATTTTACTGGAAATGTTAACTATTCCATTTATAATCGAAAACTTGTCTTTTTTAGATAAAAATTCATCTTTCTGGTTAAAAATGTAATTGTTCGGCTGAAAATCAAATTATTGATTTAACAAATTAACTAGCTGGTACAAAATTAGTATTTTTTTTTAAATTTAGAGTGTCCTATAAAAAATTTTGCTCTTTTGTAAAAAATTCATATATTTTGATAACCATTTAGCTTTTTGAGCATAAAGTTAATCCTTATTTTTTTAAATTCATATTTATCGTTCTGGATTCAATTTTTTTGCTATACGTCTTTGTGTTTAGCTTTATCTAGTAGGAAATTATTATTTTTTCAATGAAAATTAATTTTTTTTATTGAAAATGTAGCTATTTAATTTTTAGTTAAACACTTGTTTGCTTGAGTTAAAACTTCACTCAATTCTTGAAACTATAACTATTTGGTTGAAAATTTATCTCTCTTTATTAAAGTTACATTCTTGTTGAAAATTTACCTTTCTATGTTTAAAATTCAACTATTTTATTTTTTATCCTTAATTTAAAATTTAAAACTTGTTCCCTTGAACTACAAGATATTCTATATTTCCTTGGGAATTCATATTTTATGTTTGAAAACAAATTTTTTAAAAACGCAACTTTTTTTTAAATTTAATTATTTTCTTTAAAATGTAACCATTTTTTCTAAGTTTTTATTGTAGTCAAAAATTCTACTCGCTATAGTGTCAAAGATTAGAAACGAGTGGTAAAAAAATTCCAAAATTGGTAACCTAGTTTATGGATGACCCTTATGGCCAACCCCATACCTCAAATTCATGCAACAACCTCATTATTCTGAACCACGAGACTATTATTTCCTAATTTGTTTGCTGATACTACTGTATTTTCTTTATGTTTACTTGTTTACTTTCGACACAAAGAGAGTGGATTTCACTTGTAACAAAGAGCAATCAAAATCGATAGTAGCGAACGTGCTCCCCCCTGTTTTTCACCCTCCTCCCTCTGTTGGCGTGGGAATTATCCGGGGTCGTTACGAACCGACGACAGCGAAGGATTTTGGTAGGAAGATGTTATATCGGTTAATCGAACGCACTAGGGATGAAACCCCGCATTCGAAGAAGGAGGGTAATTTTCTCTCAGCCTTCCTTCCTTCCTTGCCCTTCCAAACTCATGTCGAGAATTTCTCTTTGTCTCCGTAGGTCATTTTAGGATTAGGAAACCTACCCTTGAAAAACTTATCGGCAAGTTTATTTCCAATATTATTTTCTAAAAGAACTAACGTAGAGTGTCTAGACATTCTCCAGAACAAAATTCAAGGCCCTTTCCAGGTTATCCAGGTCAAGGAATGAACTTTTTTCTTTGTCTCTGCTTATCATTTTGGGATTATGAAACCCCTACCCTTAAAATTCAGACCTGCAAGTTTTGTTCCAAAAGTATTTTTCAAAAATAACTACCGCAAGATGTTCAACAGTCCTCAGAAATCAAATTTAATGTTTTTTCTATATGTTCCAGGTCAGTAAATCAAGTTTCTTTTCTTAGTGTCCAACGATTCTTGGAAACAAAATTTAAAGTCTTTTATTTTCAAGATTTTTTCCAGATGTTCCAGGTCAGACAATCAAATTTTTTTTCATTGTCTCTGCAAGTCATTT